>NC_082707.1:117908434-118217184 GCF_030144855.1 Hypanus sabinus
ACTAAAGGTCAGTGCCTACTCCGGGTCACCTTATCTGTGTGATATTGCATTTTCACAGATGAAAATTATTAAATCTAAGTACAGGAGCTGTCTTACTGACAGACACCTCACAGACTGTTTCAGACTGATTATCTGTAGTTATGAGCCAAATTTCAGCAAACTAGCAGAAAGTATTCAGCCCCAGTCATCACATTGAGTGCAAAAGTCAATTTTTATTAATTCATTTTTCATGTTGAAATAAAATTAAATAATGAAACCTAGAATTAAAGATGTTGTAATGTGAGCATTATAAAAATAAGTAATACTAATTAGGATAATGGTAATATAGCAATACTCCCACTACGGAAAGCTGTTTGGAAAGAGAGTTTGTTTCTGGGGTTGTGGGGTTTTACTTCCGTTCTTTCTGCCCAGTGCACATGTGTGTATAGCCCCTCCGCCATGCACCACAGTTCAGTGAAAACCTCCGTATATTAAATATTGGTTTTGCCGTTCCAAATAACGTTGTTCCTTTGGATGTGACGTTGTTGAGTGGTCCTTTTTCAAAGTAGGAGTTATTACAAAAGATATGAAGTATTGTAATATTCTTAAAGAAAGACAGCTGTGGTTTGTTTGATACGCTAGTTACAGTGTTTTCTTGGTTGAATTAATTTGAAAGTTTGACAAAAGCATTTTATGTACTTCAAATACAATTAGCCCAAATAAAAGGCCTCAAGTTGGAAGTACAATCTGAACTGTTTTTTCTCTTAACGATTTAGTAGGTCGATCTTGCCTTTCACCAAGGCTGAGGTAGGGGATCTTGGGCTTAAAAAGGTTGGTGACCACTACTCTATACACTCTTAATATAGTTTTTTCATTTCATGCAAAATTTACCATAACACTTTCCAATTAAAATAGTGGAATATATACTGTATCCAGTTATTAATGGATACAAAACTTTATTTTAGAACTTGAAAAAATGCTTTAAAATAATGGTAGGAGTTGCATAAAGTAGGATATCCTTAAGTCAGGTCACAAGTAACCCATTTTAGAATCAGGCTGCAGAAATCAACTTGCAAAACATCTGAAACAAAATGAGCTTCATCTTACATGAAAAAGTCAGCTTCAGTATGGCATTATACAAAGAAACAACAGCTCATAGAATCCTATAATTTAAGTTCCCTCAAAAAAAATGGCCAACATTAACAAAACAGTCTAGTTTAGATAAAGTTGATGTCCTTAACAATTAGTTTAAAAATGTAAAATGCGCCTTATCAACATTTTACTGTTTGACTTAAGACACAGATTAACATTTTTCTATAATGCAAGGAACGATCAGCTAATTCTTAAAGATACCGAACACATATTCTTACAAATGAAAATAAGTGGCCAAATATTTTAACTTTTTGTAGATTTGCTGTGAAATGAAATAGAACTGATAAAACAGAACTGACAAACAAAAATGAAAACTACTCAGACTGGCTTTTTCCATCTTCACCAGCATTCTTTGAACTCTTAGGTTGATAGACTTCAACCTATCTTTTATCATGAGGAAACTCACTCAGGGACTACTTACCATCCAACTCTACATAGTGAATTCCCACCATGACTGATCTTTGCAGGATACCTCTAGCAATACCCATTTCAGGCTACAGTTTACAATCACACCCTCAGTACAAGATGGCACCAGCAATCATTAGCAACATTCTGTGGGCTGCAGGAAATTGTTCGATAAATTCTCTTAAATACACTTTGAATTACTTTCACTGCATTCTGCAGCATACATCTTCCCTCCAAGCAATGAACTTTGAAAACAACTCAATGATCTTCAGAACTCATTATCGATTGAAGTACTCAGACCAGACAGGCACGGCACCTTTAAGATTCATCACCATGGGTTATGCAAGTCGGTGGGGGGGGGGAGAGAACACACCAAGCCAGGCTGAAATGGAGAGGAATGAAGCCTCCTCTACCCAGCATCTTGTTGGAAAATGTAAATGTACAGTCTCTGGAGAGCAAAATTGAGGACACGAGAGCATCACTTGGCTGTCCTTTTCCTACCTGCATACAGAGGATAAAGAGCAAAGCTCCAGAGTTAGGACAACAAAGGGAGGCAGGGGAGGGGTTATGAGATTGCTTTGAGTCAGTTGTCTGGGCCATGTTTAAGCACTAATCTAGGGATCTGAATTAATACAATGTGGTTGTAATGGACTTCATCAAAACAGCTGTAGACAAGGTTGTCCCCACCAAATCATTCAGAGTCTTCCCCAGTTAGAAATCCCAAATGAATCATGAGATCCGAAATCTGTGAGGGACAGATCCGAGGCTTTCAAATCTAGAGACCAATAAAGTTACAAGAGGTACGATCACCGGAAAGCCATCTCATAGGTCAAGTGGAATTCAGGACCAAACTTGAATAAACGAGGGATACTTGACAGCATTCAAGTCCTGCCACAGCTATCTCCTACAAAGTTAAATCAAGTGACATGGGAGACAGCTGGGCTTCACTTCCAGATGTTCAATGCCTTTTATGCTTGCATTGACTATCAGAACATCAAGGAACCATCACGAGCTCCCACATTCTCCAATGATCCTATGATTTCAGTCTCTGAAGCCAAAGTGTGGGCTGCCTTTAGGAGGACAAACCCATGAAAAGCATTTGGCCCAGATTGGGTACCTGGCCAAGTACTATACACGTGTGCTGATCAACTGGCTAGAGTGTTAACTGAGATCTTTAACACCCCACTTCAGCAGTGTGGTACCACTTGCTTCAATTATACAGATGCTCAAGAACATAGTAACCTGCCTCATTGACTATCACCCTAGTTACACTCACACCCACAGTCATTAGTGTTTTGAGACGGTGATCAAACATATTGGCTCCTCCCTAAGAGGTGACATGGATCTGCTCTAATTTGCCTATCAGAACACAGGTCCACAGCAGATGTCATTTCAATAATGAATCCTAGAACATCTAGTCAACAAAGATGCATGCATCAAGATGCTTATTAACTACAGCTCAGCATTCAATATCATTGCCTCAAAGCTAACCATTAATCTCCAAGACCTTGGCCTCAATACCTCCTTGTGGAACTGGGTCTTGAAGTACCCAGTCAGTTCAGATTGTCAACAACTCCACGATCTCCATTAGCTCAAGTGCACCACAAGGTTGTGTGCTTAGTACCCTGCTCTCCTGGTTTTACAGCTCCATTGCCTTATTCAAGTTTGCTGATGACACCTGCAGTTGTGGGCCAAATCAAAGGTGGTGATGACTCAGCATATAGAAGTGAGATTGAAAATCTGGCTGAGAGTTGTCATACCAATAACCTCTCAGTCAATGTCAGCAAGATCAAGGAAGTGATTATAGACTTCAGAAGAGGGAAACAACAGGCACATGAGCCAGACCTCAGTGGATAAGAGATGGAGAGGGTTAGCAACTTTAAATAACAAGGTGTTACTATTTCCGAGGACCTGTCCTGGGCCCAGCACATAAATGCAATTGCAAAAAAAAATCACAGCAGCACTTCTACTTCCTTAGGAATTTGCAAAGATTTAGCATGACACCTAAAATGTTGACAAACCTTTATACATGGAGAGCACATTGACTGGCTGCATCACTGCCTGGAATAGAAACCCTTGAATGGAAAATCCTACAAAATGTAGTGGATTCAGTACACTACATCACAAATAAAGCTGTCCCAACCATTGAGCTCATCTTCATGAAACACTGTTATAGGAAAGCAGCATCCATCATCAGGGATCCACACCACCCAGGTCATGCGCTCTTCTCGCTGCTGTCATCAGGTAGAAAGTACAAGAGCCTCAGGACTCACACCAGGTGCCACTCAGGGCTGCTGCTGATTCACGACTGCACTGTCAGATCCAGCTCAGACTAAGTCCAAAACGTCGACTGTACTCTTTTCCATTGATGCAGCCTGCTCTGTTGAGTTCCTCCAGCATTGTGTGTGGATGATCTAACCTGAATCTACATTTCCTCATTAGTCAAGAAGGCACAACAGCATTAACACTTTGAAGAGATGGAAGCATACAAGGCTCCTTGCCCCCATTCTAACAACTTCCTACAGGAGCAGCACTGACTGTTCCCTCTGGCTGCATCATTGTGTAGTACAAAAGCTGCAAAGCATCAACCCTATAGTGTACAGTAAAAACTTGTGAGAGGATTACCAGGGTCTTCCTACCCCCCCCCCTTTTTTTTTTACAATGACATTTACTAGGAGTGTTTTATACAAAGGACCCAAATCATTGTAGAGGATCCCTACCACCTATCGCACAATTTCTGATCCACTACCATCAGGAAGGTGGTACAAGTGCAACAGGACGAAGACTGCTAGACTGGGTTATAGCTCCTTCTCTCAGGTTGTGAGACTAATGAATACACTGCCACCACAGAAGTCTTGTCAGTAGCACAGTGAACAGTTTACTGTTAACCTGTGCTGTGCACTACCTGCACTTCAAAATATATTTTGTTAACTTATTTTGTTTTGTGTTGTGTATTTTGTGGGTGCACCATGATCTGAAGGAAAGCTGTTTCATTTGATTGTACATATGTACAATCAGATGACAATGTACATGAACTTGAACTTGATTTTTCAGTGGCCCAATATCCACTCTCACCTCTTTTTGATTTTTGAGTTTACTCTTAAACTTTTGGTATCCTCTTAAATTATTGGCTAACCTGTCTTCATATATCACCCTTTCTCTCCTTGTTTTTTAGTTGCCTTTTGTTGGTTTTAAAAAGCTTCCCAATCTGCTAGCTTCCACTAATTTTTGCTATACCATATTTCCTCTCTTTTGCTTTTATGCTGCCTTTGACTTCCCTTGTCAGCCACAGTTGCCTCATCCTCCCTTTAGAATACTTCTTTAGGATATAACTGTCCTGCACCTTCCAAATTGCTCCCAGAAACTCCAGCTACTGCTGTTCTGCTGTCATCCATGCTAGTGTCCCCTTTCAATCAACTTTGGTTAGCTCCTCTCTCATGCCTCTGTAATTCCCTTTACTTCAATGTAATAATAATAATACATCTGACTTCAGCTTCTCCCTCTCAAACTGCAGGATGAATTCTATCATATTATGATCACTGTCTCCTAAGGGCTCCTTTACCTTAAGCTCCTTGATCAAATCCTGTTCATTACACAACACCCAGTCTGGAAATGCATTTTCTTAATGGACTCAACCACAAGTTGTTCTAAAAAGCCATCTCATAGGCAATCTACAAATTCTACCCTTGGGATCCCGCACCAACCTAATCTTCCCAATCTACCTGCATATTGAAATCCCCCACAACTATCTTAACATTTCTCTTTTTTCATGCCTTTGGTGTCTCCTGTTGTAATTTGTAGTCTACCATCCTGGCTACTGTTCAGAAACCTGTAAATAATGCCCATCAGGGCCTTTTTAACCTTGCAGTTTCTTAACTGGGATTAATCCACAGGGATTCCGTATCTTTTGATCCTTTGTCACCTCTAAGGATTTGATTTAATTTTCTTTTTAAACCAACAAAGCCACACCATCCCTCTGCCTACCTGCTTATCCTTTCAATACAATGTGTATCCTTGGATGTTAAGCTCCCAACTATGATCTTCTTTCAACCACGACTCAGTGATGCCCACAATGTCTAACTATGCTACAAGATTATCCACTATATTTCGAATACTACAAGTTTTCAAATATAACATCTTCAGTCCTATATTCATCACCCTTTACAATTTTGCCTGTATAAGTGGAAATTTAGTTCTTATCCTTTCTAAACTACACACTACATTTACTTATATAGAAACTGCCCCAATCCTCTGTCCTATCACTCTGATTCCTACCCTCATGCCAAATTAGTAAACCTTTTCTTTCTAAATCTTTTTATTAATATTAGTAATATGGACAGAATACAAATGATACATTGATAAAGAAATTACCAACATATAAATTCCATTACATAAGAAAAAAAACATAAATAATAGTTACAATATAAATGAGTTTACCAAAACTTAAGCCATAAAATATGTATGAACATAGTAAGTCTAAATATTTCATAATATATGATATAAAGAAAACAGAAAAAAGAAAGAAAAAAAAACAAAAAATATATAATGCCAAACTAGCTAATCTAATCTAATAACTAATATAGAAGAAAAAAGAAGCAAAAAAAGAGGAAAAAAAAAGGGGGCCGTTTATAATATCTCACAAAAATAAGTATTCATCAATGCCGTCACTTCCGGTCCTCTCAAAATCCATAAGCTAAAAGCTGGGAAATCAAATGAACTTGGCACAGGGTCATATTACATCATATGAAAATGTTGAATAAATGGTTTCCATAACTTTTCAAATTTAATAGAAGTCTCAAAAGTACCACTTCTAATTTTTTCTAAATTTAAACATAACATAGTTTGAGAGAACCAATTAAATACAGGGGGAGGATTAATTTCTTTCCAATTCAACAATATAGATCTTCCAGCCATCAGAGTTAGAAATGCAATCATTCGACGGGCAGAAGAAGATAAATGCAGTGAGTCTAAGATTGGTAAACCAAAAATTGCGGTAATAGGATGAGGTTGTAAATCGATATTCAAAACCGCAGAAATAATATCAAAAATATCTTTCCAATATTTCTCCAAAAATGAACAAGACCAAAACATACGAGTTAAAGACGCAATTTCAGAATGACATCTATCACAAATAGGACTAATATGACAGTAAAAATGAGCTAATTTATCCTTGGACATATGGGCCATTGTATTAGTGAATGTTTGGCACATAACGATGATGTATTAACTAATTGAAGAATTCTATCCCAATTCTCACTAGAAATACTAAGACTAAGCTCTCTTTCCCAATTCTTTTTAGTCTTATAAAGAGGCTCTGAACATATCTTCATAATTATATTATAAAGTTTTGAAATAAGCCCTTTTTGAAAAGGGTCTAATTCAAATAAACTCTCCAAAATATCTGAAGGCACAAAATCTGGAAACGTAGAGAGTACAGAACTTAAAAAATGTCTAATCTGTAAATATCTAAAAAAATGAAATCTAGGCAAGTTATATTTGTTGGATAATTGCTCAAAAGACATGAAACAATTATCTAAAAATAAATCAGAAAATCTTAGTAATCCCTTCGTTTTCCAAGCCGAATAAGCTTGATCTATAATGGAAGGGTGAAAAAAAACAATTAGATACAATAGGACTATTTAAAACGAATTGAGTCAACCCAAAAAATCTCCGAAATTGAAACCATATACGCAAAATATGTTTAACTATCGGGTTGTCAATTTGTTTCGACAATTTAGAAAGAGCAAAAGGGAGAGAAGTCCCTAAAATAGAACCCAGAGCATAAGCTGATACCGATTTAGTTTCTAAACTCACCCAACAAGGGCCAAAAGATCCACCCCCATCTTTCAACCAACATAACAAATATCTAATATTAACTGCCCAATAGTAAAATCTGAAATTAGGTAATGCTAACCCGCCTTCCTTTTTTGTCTTCTGTAAACATGTTTTACCTAACCTGGGATTTTTATTCTGCCATATATATGAAGAAATTTTAGAGTCAACATTAGTAAAAAAAGATTTCGGGATAAAAATTGGTATCGCTTGAAAAATATATAAAAACTTAGGTAAAATAACCATCTTAATAGCATTAATCCTACCTATTAGGGATAAAGATAAAGGTGACCACTTAGTAAACAAATCTTTAATCTGATCAATTAAGGGTAAAAAATTAAATCTAAATAAATCTTTATGGTTTTTTGTGATTTTGATCCCTAAGTAAAAGAGTCATTAACTAATTTAAAAGGTAAATTTCCATAAATTGGGACCCGTTTATTCAAAGGAAACAATTCACTTTTATTAAGATTTAACTTATACCCAGAAAACTCACTAAATTGAGCCAATAATGATAAAACTGCTGGAATGGATTTCTCCGGGTTAGAAATGAATAGTAATAAATCATCTGCATACAAAGATAACTTATGAATATCTGTCCCACGATTAATACCCAAAATATCCTGTGATTGTCTGATGGCAATTGCCAAAGGTTCTAAGGCAATGTTAAATAGTAATGGACTAAGAGGACATCCTTGTCTAGTGCACCGAAATAAGCGAAAAAAGGGAGATCTTTGATTATTGGTAAACACTGAGGCTACTGGAGTATGATAAATCAATTTAATCCATGATATAAATATCGGACTAAAATTAAACTTCTCCAACACATTAAATAAGTAAGGCCATTCAACTCTATCAAATGCTTTCTCCGCATCTAATGAAATCACGCATTCTGAAGTGTCATGTGAGGGAGTATAAACAATATTCAACAATCTCCTAATGTTAAAAAAAGAATAACGATTTTTAATAAAACCAGTTTGATCATCTGAAATAATTTTGGGTAATACCTTCTCCAATCTAGATGCCAGTAACTTGGAAAAAATCTTGGGAGTCTACATTCAATAAAGATATAGGTCTATAAGAAGCACAGTTAGTAGGGTCTTTATCTTTCTTCAATATTAAAGAAATGGAAGCTCTATAAAAAGATTGCGGCAAATTCCCCAGTCTAATGGCTTCCTCAAAAACCTTACCTAACCAAGGGGAAAGAGTAGCGGAAAAAAATTTTAAAAATTCAACTGTATAACCAACTGGACCCGGTGCTTTCCCAGAATTCATTGAGGAAATAGCCCCCTTAATTTCTACATCCGTAATAGGAGTATCCAATATCAAAAGATCATCAGATGATAATCTTGGAAAATTTAATTTCCCAAGAAAATCAGACATGGTATTATGATCTTGAGGAAATTCAGATTGATACAGGGAGGTATAGAAGTCTTGAAATGCCTTATTTATCTCATCATGATTAACTGTCAGATTCTCATTCTGCTGACCAATCTTAGTGATTTGACGTTTAACCAAAGCATTCTTCAATTGACTAGCTAACAGTTTACCAGATTGATCATTATGTATGCAAAAATCAGATTTAGATTTCATTAATTGATTTTCAATCGAGGATGTAGGTAATAAACTATGTTCCATTTGAAGTTCAACCCTTTGTTTGTAAAGCTCCTTACTAGGAGCAATCGAATATTTCTTATCAATCTCTTTAATTTTATCAACCAATAAGAGAGTTTCCATCTTAGTACGTTTCCTCAAACCAACAGAATAAGAAATAATCTGTCTACGTATATACGCTTTAAAAGTGTCCCAAAGCGTTCCGCAGGAAATATCATCTGTAGAATTAGTTGAAAAGAAGTCGTCGATCTGCTCCTCCATAAATTTTATAAAGTCAGAGTCTTGCAACAAGGTAGAGTCAAATCGCCATTGTCTAGCATTAGAAGCTGTATCTGTAAATTTCATAGAAAGTAATAATGGAGCATGATCAGAGATAGCTATAATATCATAGTTACAACCGATTACCAATGGAATAAAACAAGAGTCTACAAAAAAAATAATCAATTCTCGAATAAGAGTGATGAACATGTGAGAAAAAAGAAAACTCTGTCATTAGGATGCCGGAATCTCCAAATATCAAAAACTCCATTGTCAGTCAAAAAAGAGTTAATACAAGTGGCCGACTTATTAGGTAAAGTCTGAATAGATAAAGATTTATCCATCATGGGATTTAAACAACAATTAAAGTCACCACCCATTATTAACTTATATTCGTTTAGATTGGGTAAAGAGGTAAATAAAGACTTAAAAAAGTCAGGACAATCCACATTTGGAGCGTAAACATTAACCAAAGCAACCTTTTTATTACAAAGTAAACCCGTAATTAACAAAAATCTGCCATTCGGATCCGAAAAAATATCATGTTGAACAAATGAAATAGAGGAGTCAATAAAAATTGAAACTCCTTTTACTTTAGCATTTGAATTTGCGTGATACTGTTGACTCCGCCAAAATCTAAAAAAACAAAATTTGTCCTTCCTCACATGAGTTTCTTGTACAAAAATTATATGAGCATTAAGTCTTTGGAATACTTTGAAAATCTTCTTTCGTTTAATTGGATGATTTAAACCATTAGTATTCCAAGACACAAAATTAATGGTCTGAGCCATAATTCTAAAATCAACCCTTTGGTATAGAAAGGGTTAACCAACTTATAAACTCATGCACCCAGAAGAGGAACAAAAGTAAAGAGAAGACCCGGAAGTGACAACAACACAGACATATTTGAAGTTCAAAAACAGCCCAAATAAAAAAACTAACACAAACTGATACAAAAAAAATAGAATTAGAAAACAGACCATCCCCCCACCCCCCAAGAAAAAGAGAAAAAGCCAAAATATGACTTAAAAAGGGAAAAAATAAAACTAATCCTACCCCCATGTCAGCTGAAGAACACTCCATATATAAAGGATATATATATAAAAAAGAATCACCCCAACTTTAAAAATTAAAATCGCTATAATAAAAACCATATTTCTAAGTATAGTTAGTTGTAAAAAGAATAAAAATATAATCACTAAAAAAAATTATAAATCAGGCTCTAGCCCAGACAAAACAAAAAATATTTAAGCTATGATAAGCGATGCATTGTAGGAAAAAGGCAAAAAAAACAAAAACATAATGCCATCTTAAGCAAAACCAAAAATCTTTTTCAAAAAACCATCTTAATCAAAGAAAAATTCACCTTCAAAGAATTAAAAATATACCTTCGAAGGAACAAGTATGTAGTTAAATGATTAAAGTATATAAGGCAAAACAATTAATATGACGCAAACACACTTTAACTTAAGTATAAAGTATAGGATGAACCTACATCAATAACCAGATTTTAATTCTGGTTTAAGAGATCGAGAACCATCTTACACGATCAGAATCGTTCATTTATTAGAGACTGGTGTCTGTAGCAGTAGGGAAGTTCTCCTCCAGATATTTTCTCACTTCTGAAGTTGAAGTGAAAACTTGTCGTGGAGCATTCGACGGAAAAATTCGAAGCTTCGCAGGGTATAGAAGCGCAGGTTTCAGATTTTTCTCATAACATTCAGCCATCAACGGTTTAAAAAGAAGCCTTCTTTTTAAAAGGTCAGGACTAAAGTCTTCTACCAGGTGGAAGCAAAATTCTTTAAATTTAATCATTCCTGCTCGACGAGCTGCTCTTATAAGTTGTTCTTTGTCATGTACATAATGGAACCGGACAATTACCACCGAAGGTTTGTCTGTAGCACTCGGTGATCGACGCCGAATTCTATGTGCCCGATTCAATAAAGGAGGGTTATTCGGGAAAATCGTCGGAAACGCTTCTTTTAAAAGTTGAGCAAAATATTTCGAAGGGTCATCTTTTTCTATGCCGTCTGGAAGACCAAGTATACGTAAGTTCTGTCTTCTGGACCGATTCTCAAAATCGTCACTCTTGGCTTTAAGGGCTTCCATCAGCTTAACGGTCGAAATTAAATCCTGTTGCAGTTTTTCAATAGTCAAATCTCGCTTCCGAGCATCTTCTTGCAGAGACGCAACAAGAGCTTGTTGCTGTTTAATTACTAAATCCGTCTTAACCATGTACTCTTGAAAAGCCTTTATATCTTCTTTAAAAAATTGTTGTAGTTCAGCAAATTTTTTTATCCAAAACCTCCATAAACAATTCAAAAGTTAATTGAGTTTGTTGTGACGGAGCCTGCTTCTTTCCGTTACCGTTCGGATTGCGTCCGGGATCCCGTACCTTAGACCTGAGAGACATTTCTGTTTGCATATCTTCAAAAGTTCACAACAAACTCTTGGCAGTAAATCCAAACAAAAAAAATAACCAAGAAACTTTCGGTATAGGTAAAAATAAGCTGAATAAGGGTGATCAAAGGTTAAAAAAAGTAAAGGTTATGGAGCGAATCCAAAACAGTACTCACTCCATGAGTGTCTCCAGCTGACTGTGCAAATTAGTAAACCTGCCCAGAAGTACAGCAATTCCCCCTCAAGTTCAGATGCAACCTGTCCTTTTTGTACAGATCACAGCTTCCCCAGAAGAGATCCCAGTGATCCAGAAATCTGAAACTCTGCTCCAATTCCTTAATAAGAGTTCCATGTCACTCTACCTGATCTTGTACACAAGGATTCTGAATCATTCCCTTGATTTATTGTATGTGTACGCCAAGCTATTTTCCCTCAGCAGTAAAGTATTTGCTCTCTAGGTCACTCTTCTTTCTGAGGTCTTTGGAAATACTGCGTCATTCCCTGATAAAGAAATTCATATTCTGATCTGAAGTATTTGAATCCCAAGTCATTCTATTTTATCTAAAGTTATGGATGCTGTCAATTTCTCTTACAGAGTGTCTATCAAGAGTCTGTGCAATATTAGACAGTGCAACAAGAAAAATCACCCGAGTAAACTGTGAATGTGTATTTAATGTGGCCATTAGACAGGAGTGAATCCATCGCCAACAGATTCTTTTTAGCAGAACCAAAATGCTTAAATTAGCCTATTTGCATTCAGCAACAAACACCAATACCAATAATGCAGCTATATATGACTTACAAAATATGACATTTGATGGTAGCAAAGGCAGCACTAAACCAAGGCATTACAACCTAATTTATTTGCTAAGATAGGAAACAAATACAGAAATGAAATATAAACAATTTATCAAATTGTTGTCAACATAAAGTCCACATGAGAAAAGCATTAGTTTAAAAGTGAACTTCTCAAGTTATTTCCAATTCCTCAAACTTAACGAGCATGACTCAATATTTCTTTCCAAGTACTGGAGTGAGCCAAACACAGATTAAAAGTGAATTGATTACCTCCAAACGTGATATAGCTTGTGGCCCAAAATTTTCCTCTTCAGCTGCAGCATTTTCCTCAACTCGTGTCTGCATTGCCATTTTGGAACTGAAATTTAAAAAAAAAGTTTGCAATGGGATTCTGCAAGACTTTCATTATTAAAATTAGACTGGTGTGGAAGAGGACTGTGCATTTTGATTAAAGAATCATAGATACTGTTAATAAAGATAAACTGAGTATCATCAGCTTTTAAAGGTGTTGGATATTCAGCAATTTCATCCAGTTGCTCTTCAGACAAATCCAAGATTAAAGGAAGAGGTTGGAGCTTGAGTAGCTGGTGAAGAGGATGAAGACAGGTGAGAAAACAAGGTAAAGATGAAAGGAGACATGAAGATCAGCCTGAAGAACAGGTCTTGAAAAAGGTACACAGATTAACAGACAGGGTCCCGGAGAACACAGCTCTGGGAATAGGGAAAAAAAGAGAATGTTATGCTGATCTGTGGTCCTAGGATCATCCATAAGCTAGCTTTATGTTTGACACAGACATACTTTATTGATCCCAAGGGAAATTGGGTTTTGTTACAGTCACACCAGCCAAGAATAGTGTAGAAATATAGCAATATAAAACCATAAATAATAACAAGTAAATTATGCCAAGTGGAAGTAAGTCCAGGACCAGCCTATTGGCTCAGGATGTCTGACGCTCCGAGGGAGGAGTTGTAAAGTTTGATGGCCACAGGGAGGAATGACTTCCTATGACACTCAGTGTTGCATCTCGGTGGAATGAGTCTCTGGTTGAATGTATTCCTTTGCCTAACCAGTACATTATGGAGTGGATGGGAGATATTGTCCAAGATGGCATGCAACTTGGACAGCATCCTCTTTTCAGACACCACCATCACAGAGTCCAGTGAATTGGGCAAATTCAACAAGGACAAGGTCCACTTTTCCAATGTCTGCAGTCCACAAACGACTCTCCCTCATGGAATACAATCTAACCTTGTAGATGATGAAACAGCAGAAGCTCAGATCTTCAAAGTTTCCAAAGACCACAGAAGGTAGCACTATATTTAAATTAAACAAACACTGGACTCAAGCACAAAAATAAGCACAAATACGTATCATCTTTTACTCAGTATGAAGAACACCAGAAAGAGAACTAGGTCATTCAGCCCCTCGTGCACACCTTACCATTCTATGTTAAGGCACATCTTTTACGTCAGCCCACTTTCCTGAACTGACTTCATATCTCAGGATTCTCTTAATACTCGAAAATCTCCCTGGTTCCTATCATACAGGTCACAGAGTGGTTGTCTACGGAGTCTCTGTAGGTGGAAGTTATGAACAGGAAGGGGTCAATAACTCTACTGTGCATTTTTTATAGACCACCCAATAGTAACAGGGACATCGAGGAGCAGATAAGGAGACAGATTCTGCAAAGGTGTAATAATAACAGGGTTGTTGTGGTGAGAGATTTTAATTTCCCAAATATTGAATGGCATCTCCCCAGAGTGAGAGGTTTAGATAGGGTGGAGTTTGTTAGATGTGTTCAGGAAGGATTTTTGACACAGTATGTAGATAAGCTTACAAGTACTTGATCTAGTACTAGGAAATGAACCTGGTTAGGTCTCTCAGTGGGAGAGCATTTTGGAGATAGTGATCACAATTCTATCCCCTTTACCATAGCATTGGAGAGAGATAGGAACAGACAAGTTAGGGAAACATTTAATTGGAGTAAGGGAAAATATGAGACTATCAGGCAGGAACTTGGAAGCATGAATTGGAAACAGATGTTCTCAGGGAAACGTACGGAAGAAATGTGGCAAATGTTCAGGGGATATTTGCATGGCGTTCTGCATAGGTACGTGCCAATGAGACAGGGAAAGGATGGTAGGGTACAGGAACCATGGTGTACAAAAGCTGTTGTAAATCTAATCAGGAAAGAAGAGCTTACAAAAGGTTCAAAAAAACTAGGTAATGATAGAGATCTAGAAGATTATACAGCTAGCAGGAAGGAGCCTGTGGTAAACTATGTGTATACCTGTCTGGACACGCCCCTCTGCTGACTGCTCCTGTGGTTCCTCCCACAGACCCCTGTATAAAGGCGATTGGAGGCACTGCTCCTCCCTCAGTCTCCAGGATGTCGTGGTCACGTTTGCAGCTAATAAAAGCTTATCTTTTGCCTCCCGTCTCCGAGAGTTATTGATGGTGCATCAGAGCATAAGACTGAAATTAGCAGAGCCAGAAGGGGCCATGAGAAGGCCTTGGTGGACAGGATTAAGGAAAACCCCAAGGCATTCTACAAATATGTGAAGAGAAAGAGGATAAGACGTAAGAAAATAGGACCAATCAAGTGTGACAGTGGAAAAGTGTACAGTCGGCCCTCCTTATCCGTGAGGGATTGATTCTGGGACTTCTCGCGGATGCACAAGTCCCTTCTTCAACCTGTCTTAATGCGGTGGTCCTTAGGACCCAGCGGAACCCCAGACCTTATTTAACTTGTCTCAGTGGTGGGCTCTGAATCCACAGTGTTTCTGTTCACGAAAATAATCCTGATCACGATTGAAAATAAAGTGGAAATAATAAAGCGATCAGAAAGAGATGAAACGCCATCAGTCATTGGAAAAGCGTTAGGCTACATTGGTCAACGATCAGAACAATTTTAAAGGATAAAGTGAGAAAGGCCCTGCCCGGATGAAAGCTACAATTATTACTAAGCAACACAGAGGTTTAATTATTGGGTTTTGGGTTTTTGATCCTCCACATCAACCCGGAGAGCGCACTCAGGAGCGGTCTCTTACTGGATCGAACTCGGGAACTTCTGTTCCCCAGCCGGCGCTGAAATATATGCTCTTAAGCGTTTTATATGCTCGGAGGTTCGACAGACTCAGGTCGCTTTCAGTGTGTGCTGCGTCTGTGAGGCTGAGTTGGGCGGCGCCTTAGAAGTCCATAGCGGAGGTATTCCCTTCTGCCGCCGTCATGGGATGGCGAGTCAGTCAGGACCCTGGGGACTTGTGGAACCTGTGGTGATTTCTTTTGAACTTACAGTCCTTTAACATCTTGGACTATTTTTACTGTGCCCATAGTCTGTTTTTCATCAATTATGTTATCGTTTGCACTGCTGTAACAATATGTTATAATTATGTGGTTTTGTGCAGGTCTTGTAGCTTTAGTTTTTGGTCTTGTTTTTTTCTGGTGGATTTGGAGCTCCCTTCCGGGGAATGCGCTAGACGGTAGCGTGATATTAATACGCAGCAGCCTCTCCGGACTCTGGATTGGAGATTGCCAAACGTTACGTGGATTTTCTGGTGTAGTCTGTTTTATCATATGCTTTTGTGATATCACTCTAGGGGAACATTGTTTCATTTTTTAACTGCGTTGCATTTGTGGTTTCTAAATGACAATAAACTGAATCTGAATCTGAATAAAGGTAAAATATATACTATATACTAATACAAATGTTTTAACTAACTGATGCTAAATAATACCAGATGTACCTGTTCCGACTTACTTAGAAAGAGAACTTACAATTTTTTTCGATCCCAATTCACGATAACCCACGCACATCCTCACGTATACCTTAAATCATCTCTAGATTACTTATAATACCTAATACAATGTAAATGCTACGTAAAGCAGTTGTTATACTGCATTGTTTAGGGAATAATGACAAGAAAAAAAGTCTGTACGTGTGCTTGACCAACAAGTGCAGGAAGAGCACTCCTGGGTTTTCTCGATTCACAGTTGGTTGAATTTGCGGATAAGGAGGGCCGAATGTATATGGAACTGGAGGACACAGCAAAGGTACTTAAGGAATACTTTGCTTCAGTATTCACTACGGAAAAGGACCTTGGCGATTATAGGGATGACTTTTAGCAGACTGAAACGCTTGAGCATGTGGATATTAAGGAAGATGATATGCTGGAGCTTCTGGAAAGCATCAGGTTGGAGAAATCACCGAGACTGGATGGGATGCATTCCAGGCTACTGTGGGGAGTGAGGGAGTAGATTGCTGAGCCTCTGGCGATGATCTTTGCATGATCAATGAGGATGGGAGAGGTTCCTGACGATTGGAGGGTTGCGGATATTGTTTCCTTATTCAAGAGAGTAGAGATAGCCCAGGAAATTACAGGCCAATGAGTCTTACTTCAGTGATTGGTAAGTTGATGGAGAAGACCCTGAGAGGCGGGATTTATGAACATTTGGAGAGGCATAATACGATTAGGAATAGTCAGCATGGCTTTGTCAAGGGCAGGTCGTACCTTCAGAGCCTGATTGAATATTTTGAGGATGTGACTAAACACATTGATGAAGGTACAGCCATTGAAGTAGTGTGTATGGATTTCAGCAAGGCATTTAATAAGGTAACCCATGCAAGGCTTATTGAGAAAGTAAGGAGGCATGGGATCCAAGGGGACACTACTTTGTGGATCCAGAACGGGCTTGCCCACAGAAGGCAAAGAGTGGTTATAAACAGGTCATTCTGAATGGAGGTCAGTCACCAGTGGAGTGCCTCAAGGATCTATTCTGAGGATACCCTTACTTTTCGTGATTTTTATAAATGACCTAGACGAGGAAGTGGAGGGACGGGTTAGTAAGTTTGCTGATGACACAAAGGTTGGGGGTATTGTGGAGGGCTATCAGAGGTTACAGCGGGACATTGACAGGATGCAAAACTGGGCTAAGAAGTGGCAGATGGAGTTCAACCCAGATCAGTGTGAGGTGGTTCATTTTGGTAGGTCAAGTATGATGGCAGAATATAGCATTAATGGCAAGAATCTTGCCAGTGTGGCGAATCAGAGGGATTTTGGGGTTCGAGGCCATAGGACAGAAATAAGTATCACGAAGTGTCAGGAATAAGGCGGATGAGCTTGAACCTCAGGTGCGAATGGGTAACTATGATGTTGTTGGGATAACGGAGACATGGCTGCAGGGAGATCAGACCTGGAAAATGAATGTGCAAGGGTATACGTGCTATCGTAGGGACAGAAATGTGGGCAGAGGGGGTGGGGTGGCCCTATTGGTGAGGAATGAGATTCAGTCCTTTGCAAGGGGGGGTCATAGGATCAGAAGAAGTGGAGTCTGTTTGGATAGAATTGAGGGCAAAAGGACCCTAATGGGTGTTGTCTATAAGCCGCCAAACAGTAGCATGGATATTGGGTGCAAGTTGAATAGAGAGTTAACATTGGCATGTGGCAAAGGTAATGTTGCAGTAGTTATGGGAGATTTCAACATGCAGGTGAACTGGGAAAATCAGGTTGGTGCTGGACCCCAGGATAGGGAGCTTGTAGAGTGCCTACGGGATGCATTCTTGGAACAGCTTGTACGAGAGCCGACCAGGGACAAGGCTATTCTGGATTTAGTGTTATGTAATGAACAGGATTTGATAAGCAATCTTGAAGTAAAGGAGCCATTAGGAGGTAGTGATCATAATATGATAAGTTTTTATCTGCAATTTGAGAAGGATAAGGGCAGCTCGGAGGTGTCAGTGTTGCAGTTGAACACAGGAGACTATGGAGCCATGAGGGAGGAGCTGGCCAGTTAACTGGACGGATATCCTAGCAGAAGACAGTGGAACAGCAATCGCAGGTATTCTTGGGAATAATGCACAAGGTGCAAAATCAGTTCATCCCCTGGAGAAGGAAGGATTCAAAGGGGGGAAAAGGGGCCACAGTGGTTGACAAAGGAAGTCAGAGATTGCATAGCATTAAAAAAAAGGAAGTATGACAGAGCTAAGGTGAGTGGGAGGACAGATGATTAAGAAATTTTTAAGGAACCAACAGAACTTAAATAAAAAGGCAATACGGGGAGAAAAAAATGAGGTACGAACACAAGCTAGCCAGGAATATAAAGGAGGATAGCAAAAGCTTTTTTAGGTATGTGAAGAGTAAGAAGATAGTTAAGAACAATGTTGGGCCCTTGAAGAATGAATTGGGTGAAATTTTTATGGGAAACAGAGAAATTGTAGAAGAATTTAATAAGTACTTTAGATCTGTCTTCACTAAGGAAGACACAAGCAATCTCCCAGATGTATGGATGGGCCAAGGACATAGGGTAACAGAGGAAATAAAACAGATTGACATTAGGAAGGAAATGGTGATGATGGGACTGAAGGCTGACAAATCCCCAGGTCCAGATGGTCTGCATCCTAGGGTACTAAAGGAGGTGGCCCTGGAAATTGCAGATGCATTGGTAATCATTTTCCAATGTTCCTTAGATTCAGGATCAGTTCCTGAGGATTGGAGAATGGCTAATGTTATCCCACTTTTTAAGAAAGGAGGGAGGGAGAAAACAGAGAACTATCAACCTGTCAGCCTAACATCAGTAGTGGGGAAGATGCTAGAGTCCATTATTAAAGATGAAATAGTGGCATATCTAGATAGCAGTGATTGGATTGGGCTGAGCCAGCATGGATTTACCGAGGGTAAATCATGTTTGACTAATCTATTGGAGTTTTTCGAGGATGTAACCAGGAAGTTAGACAAGGGAGATCCAGTGGATGTAGTGTACCTCGATTTTCAGAAGGCATTTGATAAGGTCCCACATAGGAGATTGGTGGGTAAAATCAAAGCTCATGGCATTGGGGGGGGGGGGGGGGGGAGACATTGACATGGATAGAAAACTGGTTGGCAGATAGAAAGCAAAGGGTAGCGGTGAATGGGTGTTTCTTGGAATGGCAGGTGGTGACTAGTGGGGTGCCATAGGGCTCGGTATTGGGACCACAGCTGTTTACGATTTACGTCAACAATTTAGATGAAGGCATTGAGAATATCAGCAAGTTTGCTGATGATACTAAGCTGGGTGGCAGTGTGACATGTGATGAGGATGGTTGGAGAATTCAGGGTGACTTGGATAGGCTGGGTGAGTGGGCAGATACTTGGCAGATGACGTTTAATGTGAATAAGTGTGAGGTTATCCACTTTGGGAGTAAGAACAGGAAGGTAGATTATTATCTGAACGGTGTAGAGTTAGGTAAGGAAGAAATACAAAGAGATCTAGGAGTCCTTGTTCATCGGTCACTGAAGGTAAATGTGCAAGTGCAGCAGGCAGTGAAGAAGGCTAATGGAATGTTGGCCTTTATTACAAAGGGAATTGAGTACAAGAGCAAGGAAATCCTCTTGCACTTGTACAGGGCCCTGGAGAGATCACACCTTAAGTATTGTGTACAGTTTTGGTCTCCAGGGTTAAGGAAGGACATCCTGGCTGTAGAGGAAGCGCAGCGTAGATTCACGAGGTTAATTCCTGGGATATCAGGACTGTCTTACGCAGAGAGGTTAGAGAGACTGGGCTTGTACATGCTGGAATTAAGGAGATTGAGAGGGGATCTGATTGCAACATATAAGATTATTAAGGGATTGGACAAGATAGAGGCAGGAAATATGTTCCAGATGCTGGGAGAGTCCAGTACCAGAGGGCATGGTTTGAGAATAAGGGGTAGGTCATTTAGGACAGAGTTAAGGAAAAACTTCTTCTCCCAGAGAGTTGTGGGGGTCTGGAATGCACTGCCTTGGAAGGTAGTGGAGGCCAATTCTCTGGATGCTTTCAAGAAGGAGCTAGATAGGTATCTTATGGATAGGGAAATCAAGGGATATGGGGACAAGGCAGGAACCGGGTATTGATAGTAGATGATCAGCCATGATCTCAAAATGGCGGTGCAGGCTCGAATGGCCGAATGGTCTACTTCTGCACCTATTGTCTATTGACACTTAAAGCTGTTATGCAGGTTGACTCTATGGTTAAGAAGGCATACCTGGTCAGACCCCACTTGGGAGTACTGTACTCAATTCTGGTCGCCATAGGAGATGTCCAGAGAAGATTTACAAGGATGTCACCTGGATTGGGGAGCATGCCTTATGAGAATAAGTTGAGTGAACTTGGCCTTTTCTCCTTGGAGCGACAGAGGATGAGAGGTGACCTGATAGAGGTGTACAAGATAATGATCATGGGGATAGTCAGAGGCTTTTTCCCAGGCTGAAATGGCTAGCAGGGGAGGGCATAGTTTTAAGATGCTTGGAAGGAGGTAGAGAAGAGATGTCACAGGTTAAGTTTTTTTTATTTTATGCAAAGAGTGGTGAGTGTGTGGAATGGGCTGCCGCCAGCGGCAGTGGAGGCGGAAACAATAGGATCTTTTAAGAGACTCCTGGATAGGAACATGGAACTTAGAAAAATAGAGGGCTATGGGTAAGCCTAGGTAGTTCTAAGGCAAGGGCATGTTCAGCACAGCCTTGTGGACTGAAGGGCCTGTATTGTGCTATAGGTTTTCTATGTTTCTGTGCCAAGAAAATTCCTTTCACTTCAATTCTGAATAGTTAATACACCATTTTGAGAATTTGACTCTGGTTCTAGATACCCTAGCTGGAGAACAACACCCCAGTATCCGCCCTGTTGTGTTACTTAATCCTATACTTTTCAATGAGATCACCTAACTCAAAAGAAATCCCAGGGGACTATCACTTGGCCAACCAGTTGCTGATTCAAAAACTTCCTTTAACACACCAGACCCTGGTACCTGTAACTCGCTTTAAATCCACTTGGTTGTTTGCCATGCTCGCATGACACTCACCAGGGCTCCATTTCCACTTTCTCTGTTTCCCTGGAATGTTATACCACTGTGCAACGACTATAAATAACTTGAAGGTGTATAAGAAAATTAATCTGAATAACATCCTATAGTCTGGAAAATATGTTGATGCAGCAGTCTCAAACATGCTATATTACCAGAATTTTACCGTATCACATTTATTTTCCTCATTCAAATTGATGTACAATGTGAACAGCTGGGACTTCAAAACCCAATACTCAGGCACCACATTAATATTATAAACTACCAAGGAGAAAATGACCTTTACAATAAGAGACAGGACCATCATCAACATGGCACAGCATCATCAAAGTCCATAGTCAGTAGTAAAACTCAACTTTAGGCTGTGTAGGAGCACCTGAGTCAATCGCTCACAGTGCTTAAATCCACGTGCTCAGAAGTGAATTTTAAAATAAGGGTTCTTTATTTGGGATCTGGTTCTCACTTGCAAGGAAAGCCATTTATTATGCACCCACAATTGTTCTCAAGGTGCTGGTAAGATGATACAAAAACCTGAAAACATACACAAGGCCAAAGGGCATTTCTATACCACTTGAATGGACTTTTCATATGCCAGAGATCTAGATCTCCCAATCTCATTTCCTTTTGGATTTCACTTGTCAACCTCCACTGCACTAGAGGTGTACATATCTATGTTACAAACTGGTGTAAGAACATTTCAGTAATGATGACCCACTGTTCACCTCTGGTCGTTTTTAAACAGTGAAATGCAGGCACTGCTATTCACTGAGGGAGTCCAATGCCACTGTGATTACACCCCTCTCTATGCTACTGTTGAGAAAGCACTGAGAGCACCATCTGTATGGCACCATCAGTGACCTGCAAACCACACACCCTAACGATTTCTTTATCGTTGCTGGCAACTTCAATTATGCTAACCTGAAAATAGCTCTACCTAAATTCTATCAGCATGTTGACTTTGCTACCAGAGGTGAGAACATGTTAGACCTGGTTTATGTCACTGGTGCATACATGTCTGCTCATCAGCACTATGTGGGACACTCTGACCACTTAGCAGTTATGTTAATTCCAGCATACAGACCACTCATCAATTAAGTCAAACCAGATCGAAGAGAGATAAAGACATGGCCAGAAGGAGCAACCTCAGCATTATGGGACTGTCTTGAAGACATGAATGGGAACATATTCAGGGAGGTAGCTACCTTCAACTGTCATATTAACAGCAACGAATATGCAAAATCTGTGTCTGGCTATATAGAGAAGTACATTGAGGACGTCACCACACAACACAGGTGTGATGTGATCACTGCTGAGAGATCAGGATGCTGCCTTTAGATCAGGGATAAGACAGCTCCATAGTCAGCAAAAGCTGCATTTTCCCATCAGGAAAGTAAAATGTGATTATTCATAGAATAGATAGCCATTTTTGTGACACCAGAAACACGAGGTACATGTGGAAGGGCATCAGAGCATAACAGACTCCAGGTCCACCTTGTGTACCAACGACAGTGACACCTCTCCTACTGATAGGGTCAATATCTTTTGCACATGGTTTGAAGCAAGGAACGATGTGCTGGGAAGGAAGACCCCATCCCCCTTCCTCCCAAGGAGTAGGAACACTGTCTGGCTGCAGCTGATGTGAGAAAAGCCCCAGCCAGTATCAACCCATTTAAAGCTGTAGGGCCCTGATAACTTACCTGGTTGGGTACTGAGGTACTGTGCAGCCCAGCTAACAGAGTATCTAACAAACATCTTCAACATCTCTCTGCAACAGTCCACTATCAAGGTAACCAAGAGGATGATAATAACCTGCCTTAATGACTACGTCCTGTGGCATTGATCTCAACAATAATGAAGTGCTTTGAGAGGCTGGTTATGGATTGCATTACTTCCTATCTTCCTCCTACAATAGATGCTTTCCAGTTTGCTTATTGCTCAAATTAGACCACTGATGATGCCAAAGTGTCTTCACTCCATTACGTCCCGTCCCAAGTGGAAACATTATGCTTCATATGTCAGGATGCTGTTTATCAATTTCAGCGCAGCATTTCAAACAATCATCCCTCAGAAGCTGGTGGGTAAACTGTCCATGTTCTACCTTATTATTTGTTAATTCATTTGTGGTAATATTACCACGTGTTGTGTGTGTGGGTTATATGTACTAGTGTTGTGCACCTTGGTCCAAAGGAACGCTCTTTTGTTTGGCAGTATACATATATATGGTTGAATGACAACAAACTTGAACTTTCCCTGTAACTGTAGCACTACATTCATGATCTTTCTGGATGGCAAACAAAACTAAAAAGCCTTTCACTGTTTCTCAGTCTGTGACAATAAGAAATCAATATCAAGCTTTCCCCACAGACTGGCCTTCAGGATTCACACAGCAGTGGTGCTACCAGTGTTGCAGTGCCTCTTAGCTCAAAGTAAATTTTATTATCAAAGTACATATATGTCACCATATAAAACCCTCACATGTAGTGGCGCTTATTTATTATCTGAATAGGTTTGCTTGCCCCCATCTGAATTTGAAATCATGCTGTGGGCCACTCACATCAAAACACCTGATGGTAAGGAGTAGAAATGGTTAAATTTCTAAAAATTAAGATCGATCCGGTACCCAACATATTGATTAGGAGTTCAAGGAAATTTAGTATGGCACCAAAGATTGTCGGTGATAACTGACCGGAGTGAGGGGCATGGAACCTCATTTATCAGACCATAAAAAGACAACCCCGCCCCCCACAAGCCCGAGTTCGGTTTGGCCCACTCTAAGCCGCGTCTCAGCCCTTTGAAAGTTGCCGACATTACCTCAAAATAACCGACTCAACGAAGCCTCAGGCCCACGCCGTCTGTTCACCCCGTTACTCGGCTTCTTCTTCTCCCGTCACTTTTGCGCCTTAGCCATCCGCTGCGCAGTCACCGTGGCGCTGGCCCTGTCCGTCTCCCGTCGCTGTCATTCGTTAGCCGCTACCCCAGCCCTCAACTTCTTCTTCCTCCTCCGCCGCCACCTTCGCGCCAACACTCTCGTCGTCCTTTCCAAAAACCGCGCCACTTGGCCAATACGTGGTGACGTGTGACGTGTGCGCGGGCAGGCGTGCGCGCTCCCCTCCGACAAAGATCGGGTGACGGCGGCGGGGTGTTAGTACGTTTATTTACTCAGCCTTTTGCTGAAGGAAGGGTGATGATTTCCACAAGGGAATGAGTGAATGAGGTTATCATTTTAACAGGGCCAGCCGAGTTGGTGCCTGTAGGGTAGTACTGCAGTGTTGAAGATGCTGAACTCGCTTTACTGCCTCAGGTGGGCACAAAAGATCCCGGGGAAACACACACAAAATGCTGGAAGAACTCAGCAGGTCAGACAGCATCTGTGGAAATAAATAAATAAACGGCCGACATTTCGGTCCGAGACCTTCATCAGGGAGACACATGAAACTGCAGATGATGGAGTAACACAAAATGCTGGAGGAAAGCAGCGGGTCGGGCAGCATTTATTTATAGGGGAAAGGAGCCCCACAGGCGCTACTCCACCTGCTCAGTTCTCCAAGGTTGTTGTCAAAGAACCCAAGATATTGCCTTAAAGAGAAACACGAATGTTATTTATTCGAGGTGGGGTGGTCACTGTTTATTCCTTATGTATTAATGGAGCAAGGTGCTCCACTATTAATTTAAGAAATTATTTGGCATACTCAACAATTCAGGCAGCACCTGTGGACAAAAGACTGTGCTAACTGATGACAGAAAACAGGTGAATGACTCTGATCAAAGTAGATTATTGCACCATTACTGTTGCTGAGTTCATCTATTGATCATCATTTGATAGAAAGTGTGGTGGTGGAAAAGAGGAGGTGAATCTCAGGGCACAGGATAACTCAATCTCTGATCTGCACTTGTAGCCACAATATTTATTTGGCCCAATTGACTTTCCAGGATTTTGATGGTGGGTGAACATAGCAAGTGCCGATGTTAAATAGTAGATGAATATTGTCATTGTCTTTAATGCAGTTGCCTGGACAACTCTCAGGCCATGATTTCATGAAGAGTAGAGGAGCCATGCAAATCTGATGTCTGATTCCTGGTCCTATTTGTTTTCATATTTTTAATGTGGCTTTAATAAGATTTGCAAAACTGTACTGGACCAGCTTGCCTTGAGGCACAGATACTTATCATATGCAAGTCTTTGTTACTTACAGCTGTGATATTTTTGTCCAATACCTTGTATACTCTTTGCTATTGGGCATTTCTTGATTTTGTGGATTGGAATTGAATTCCCATTGAATATCAAGGTAGGTTGTTGAAGATCACCTAAGTTCAGCCTCAACTTTGACGTATGATGGGAAAGGCTCAAATCAACCACAAACATCATGCTTTATATAAACTACAACCTCAAGTGATTAAATATTTCCCCCAGGTGCACCTTGTCTAGTTTTTGCAGGGCTCTTTCCTGATGTCAACGGCTTTTTGTTCCTCATCTTCTCCTTCTTTCTTTTCTTAAATAAAGAGATGTTATATACTACTATACAATCTATGTTATACAATCTACTGCAATCATGACAAAAAATCTGGGAATATTCTTAGAGATTGCAACCATTGAATAACTGCTGATTTGTGTTCTTCCTTTGCTTTCACACTACTTTTTGACAATTTTTGATATGCATATTGTATTTACCATTTTTAATGTTTGGTTGTCATGATATTTCCCTACCCCCTATTATCATTTAATCTGTTTCTTGGGAAATGATTAATTTTGCTCCTCCATGGATTTTAAACAGGACTTTAGTGGCAAAGCTATTTTAGCCGAGTCCCCAAATTAAAATAATAGACAGTCATGTAATGATTAACTGGGTCTGCTGGCAAAATAAACTGTTTTTTCAGCAACCATGCAATTTGCTGAAACTTAGCTATATTCTGAGTTACTGACCTGAAAGAACTTTGCAGACAAATCCTGGTTGAGAAGGTACAACAAAAGTTATATGTACTTATGAATCTGTATACAACTGACTGGTTTAAAACAATCAGATACTACTTCCTGCTTTCCACAATGAATGCAGCTTTTATTTTGGCTATATTTTTACATGGTGGAGCCCTTCCAGATATTAACATTGTGGTTTGTAGATATTACTTGTTTTGCATCTATTAATATAGAAACAAAGGGATATTTACGATAAAATACAGATAGAGCACACCTAATCGAGGTTGAATCCTGATGTTTACTTGCTTTGTTTGACCACATTAAACACCATTTTAATTTTTTATTTAAATACTTCCAACTGTAAGGAAGTGACATTACAGCTGTGGTTTATCTTCTGCTGTTTCACAGATAGGACATCTTCTGGCTGGTCCCTGTGACAGTAATGTTGTGCAGAGTCTCGATCATTAGAAATGGCAGTAACCTCCCAGAGGTTCCCAACCTGGGGTCTACAGACCCTTGCTGTATGGTATTGGTTCATGGCATAAAAAACATTGAGAAACCCTGGTCTAGCCTGTTGTGATATACTATCTGCCATAGCTTATGGATGACAATGTGAATGAACATCAATGATTACAGTAGATCATGATCTCCCTCTATTGCTGAAACCAGGCAGAGCTCACAGTGGCAATCAGCTATTTTTTGGTATCATCAATATATTTTAAAACAACTATATAAATATAAAACAATAAGTATATATATATATATATATATATATATATATATATATATATGAATTTGCTGATGATACAACCATTGTTGGTAGAATCTCAGTTGGTGACATGAGAGTGTACAGAAGCAAGATATACTAGCTGGTTGAGTGATGTCACCGCAACAACCTTACATTCAGAGTCAGTAAGATTAAAAAACTGATTGCGCGAGAGACGAGGGAGCACACACCAGTCTTCAGGAGGGATCAGAAGTGGAGAAAGTGTGCAATTTCAAGTTCCTGGGTGTCAATACCTCTGAAGAACTAACCTGGTCCCAACATATCAATACAGCTCTCAAGAAGGCAAGACAGCAGCCATATTTAAGGAGTTTAAGGAGATTTGGTTTATCACATAAAACACTCACAAACATCTACAGATGTACCATGGAGAGCATTTTGACCAGCTGCATCACCATCTAGTATAGGGGGTGGAGGAGGGAGGGAGGGAAGGGGCTACCGCACAGAATTGAAGTAACCTACATAGTGTGGTTAAATTATTCAGCTCCATCATGGGTACATGCCCCCATAATATCCAAGACATCTTCAAGGAGTGGTACTTCAGAAAGTGGCATTCATCATTAAGGACCCAACATCCATTCTTTGTTATTTCTTATTGTTAACATCAGGGAGGGGTGTATGGGATGTCTAGGGAAGGGTAGCCCCTCTGATGGGGGACTGCCGTGCCTTTTTCAGGGCAGCTTGTCCACCTTTGGTCCCCACTGGACGCTCACCTCTCACCTGTGCTCCAAGTAGCTGTAGCACACACAGCAGCCACACACAGGTAAACCATCTCAGCAGACGGGCCAAACCAGCTGAGGGTAGCTGACGAGTCTTTGACCCTCGGTGAGGTAGGGGATTTGCCTATCCCAGCGTGTGAAGTCTGGCCCTGGCAGATTGAGCAGAGGAGACCAATTAATGGTCCAACGGTCAAGGAGGCAGGCCAGTAGGCATTTGTGGAGTGCTAAGAGCACGACAAGGCACTTGGATGTCCTGGTCATCCACTGCAAGAGGTGGTGGTCTCATATAACCTGCCGAGTATATGATTTCCTAATATGTCAGAGCGGCATGAGGGGAAATTGACGCCAACTGGAATTTCCAGATGTGACCTAACAACCATCAGGGAGGAGGTACAGAAGCCTGAAGGCACACACACAATGATTCAGGAATAGCTTCTTTCCCTCTGCCATCCAATTTCTAAAGGACATTGAAACCATGAACACTGCCCCTCTACTTTTAAAATTTGTCTTTGCACTACTTATTTTAATTTAACAATTTAATATACATGCTTACTATATCTATTTTTTCCTAATATTTATCATGTATTGCATTGTACCACTGCTGCAAAGTTAACAAATTTCATGACATATGCCGTGATATTAAAACCAATTCTGATTCGTATTCCACATGCACTTGTGTTCTATATATAGAAATGCTTTTGTACCATTTACCTCAACCTCTGAGGAAGATTTTAAAAAAGAAGCATTGATGATACCAGTATTTCACACAGAAACACATGGACATTAAAATGCAATATAATTAAGGAACTTGAATTTCATAGAGGTTGAAAGTGTGCATGGCAATAGACCAGACAAATTTCAGGTTAGATTAAATCTGTTGAATTATTGGGATAACATTTGAAATCCTATCTATAGTCATAGAAAAGTACAGCACAGAAACAGGCTCATCAACCCATCTAGTCCATGCCTAACCATTTAAACGGCCTACTCCCATCGATCTGCGCTGGGACCATAACCCTCCATACCCCTACTGTCCAGGTACCTATCCAAACTTCTCTTAAATGTTGAAATCGAACTTGCCTGCACCACTTGTGCTGACAGCTCATTTCACACTCTTGCGTCCCTCTGAGTGAATAAGTTTCCTCTCGTTTCCCTTAAATTTTTCACCTTTAACCCATGACCTCTGGTCCCATCTAACTTCATTGGAAAAAGCCTGTTTATGTTTACTGTCTATACGCCTCATAATTTTGTATACCTCTTATCAAATCTCCTATCTTCTATGTTCCAAGTAATAGTCTTAACCTATTCAATCTTTCATCATCTTTTCTTCAGAATCAGCAACACCCTTGTAAAAATTTCTCTGTATTCTTTCAACTGCTTCATATGTTTCCTGTAGGCAGGTGACCAATACTCTACACAATACTCCAAATTAGGCCTCACCAATGTTTTATACAACTTCAATACAACATGCATCTCCTTAACACTTTCATTTATAAGGGCAATGTGCTAAAAACTTTCTTTATGACCCTATCCACTTGTGATGCCACTTTTAATGAATTATGGACCCGTATTCCCAAATTCCTTTGTTCTACCACATTCCTCCATGCCCTATCATTCACTGTGTAAGATCTACCCTGGCTGGTTCTATTGAAGTACAATACCTTGTACTTGCCTACATTAAATTCCATCTGTCATTTTTCAGCCCATTTTTCCAGTTGGTCCAGTTCCCACTGCAAGCCACGATAGCCTTTCTCGCTATCCACTATGCTCCCCAATCTTATGTCATTTGCAAATTTGCTGATTCAGTTAACTACACTATTACCCAGATCATTGATAGCAATGGCAATCAACAAAGGACCCAGCACCAATCCCTGTGGCACTCCACTAGTCAGGGAGGCAACTGTCTACTACCATTCTTTTGCTTCTCCCACAAAGCCATTGTCTAATCCTACTTACTCCCTCATCTTGAATGCAGAGAAACTGAACCTTCTTGACCAACCTTGCTTCTGGGACCTTGTCAAATGCCTTACTAAAGTTCATGTGGACATCCACCACCTTGCCTTCATCCACTTTACTGGTAACTTCCTTTAGAAACTAGCATTGGCAAGTCATGTCTAACCATGAAATAAGCCATCCTTGACTATCCTTAATCGGTCCATGTCTATCTAAATATATCTATCTCTATATCCGGTCTTTTAGAATACCTTCCATAACTTTCCCACAACTGATGTCAGGTTCACTGGCCTATAATTTCCTGGTTTATTTTTATAGCTTTTCTTAAACAGCTGAACAACTCTGATCCTCTCCAACCTCATTTGTCGCTGACGATGATTTAAGTATCTCTACTAGACCCCATCAATATCTGCACTTGCCTCCTGCAGGTCCGAGGAAACACCTTGTTGGGCCCTGGGGACTTAGTGACCCTGATTTGCCTCAGAACAGCAAACATCTCCTTCTCTGTAATCTGTATAGGGTCCATGTAGTTGATGCCATGTATAAACTCCTGAGCAAATGCAATGCAAATAATATTTAAGATCTCCCCTTTTGGTTCCACACATGGATTGCCATTCTGATATTCCAGTGTATTAGCTGGAATTAGTTGATTAGCTGTATAAGAACATGATGGGATGCCATGACCTCAAGGTGATGTATCATGTGATTACTGATTGTAATACTGTTATACCACACTGCAGCTTGATTTAAAGACTATTTTCCATAATAAATCAAGAATAGTATCTGGAGGACACCATAGAGCAGAGATGGCCAGCCTGTGGCACATTGGATGATTAGAAGTAGTGCATTGCACCTCAGTGATAATAAAAAAGTAAGCCTACTCATGCAAAAAGTATTAATCCGATTTGTAGAAAAAATATCTTTAACAGGAATTCAAGTAGCTTAGAGCTAGAAATGGGTTTTACTAAGAATAAATCTACAACTTAGCAATTATGTTTAGCGATTTTATTATTTTGTGTACATCTTTTGGCAAATGTTATCTTCTTTCATGTTAATCTGTTTTCAATTTTAAAAAAAAGTTCAATGTCAAACTAGGAAAGAAGGACTTTTGTTCAGCAGTCATTCCATAACTGTTCAATACACATTTGATACTTGTTTGATCCTGAGGTGCCAGGCGTTTGCACCAGCGGTATGTCGCAGGTTTTCCCACTCAGCTTACAATTGGCACTTGTGCGCTACGGAGTTGTGCTTTGTCCTTTGTGAACATTTGCAGTTTTGTACTTTTTTGAAAATTTAGCCTTGTTTTTACATTCAATTACCCATCACAGTGCAAAAACAAATGAGCAAAAGAAAAGCAGAAAGTGATAGCAAGTGTGAATTCAATGAACAGTGGGAAAATGAATTCTTATTTATAGCGGGTCTGTCAGGAAAACCATTGTGTATTATTTGTGAAAACATTTTCTCACATAATAGAAGACATGATCTTTTTTTTAAAACTTTTTTTATTGCATTTTTAAGTAGTTACAAAGTAAAGTATGAAAAAACAATGTATATAACCCTTACCTCCTCCCCTTAACCCCTCCCCCCTAACTGCCCTATAGAAAAAAAAGAGAAAGAAAGAAAAAAAAAGAAAGAAAAAAAGAATGCCTGGTTGTTGGAAGATCTCCACATGCTCCATGGAATTCGTAATAACTTTAATATGTATATTTATTTCTTTCCCCTAATAACCAATTGTTTCATCTTCAGAGCATCTATATATTTAATCCTGTCTTTTGTAAATAAGGGCTCCAAATTTTCAGAAATGTTTCATATTTATCTCTTAAATTATAAGTAATTTTTTCTAATGGAATACAGCCATAGATTTCTTTCTTCCAAGAGTCTATACTTAAATGTGTATCCGATTTCCAAGTAACTGCAATAGCTTTTTTGGCTACTGCCAGTGCAATTTTTATAAATTCTTTCTGATACTTATTTAGTTTGAGTTTCGGTTTTATCCCTTCAATATCACCTAGTAAAAGTAATATTGGGTTATGAGGAAATTGTGTTCCTGTAATTTGTTCCAGTAAAAGTCTTAAATTTGTCCAAAAAGGTTGAATTTTAGAGCAAGACCATGTCGAATGTAAAAAAGTACCAGTTTCCTGGTTACATCGGAAACACTGATCCGATAAATTTGGATTTAATTTTTTTATTTTTTGTGGCGTAATATATAATTGATGTAGAAAATTATACTGCACTAATCTTAACCGAACATTTATTGTATGTCATACTATCAAGACATAGTCTTGACCAATTTGTTTCTTTAATTTTAATATTCAAATCACTTTCCCATTTTTGTCTTGACTTATGGACTCCTTGTTTAATTGCCTGTCTTTGAATCAAATTAAACATACAAGATATAAATTTTTTAATATTTCCTTTTTGAATTAAAATTTCTATTTCATTAGATTTCGGCAATAACATTGTTTGACCTAATTTTTCTCTTAAATAAGCCCTTAATTGAAACAAAATAAAGTGTTATTTGATATTTTATATTTATTCTTTAATTGATCAAATGACATTAATACACCTCCTTCAAAACAATTCCCTATATATATAATCCCATTTTGAATCCAATTATATAAAAGTTGATTGTCCATTGTGAAAGGAATAAGTCTATTTTGAATTAAAGATCTTTGCTAATAAAGATTTTTTTGTCTCATCATCAACATTTATCTTATTCCATAAATCAATCAAATGTTTTAATATAGGAGATTCTTTCTTTTCCCGTATCCATTTAGATTCCCATTTGTATATAAAAGAAGACATGATCTTAATAGACACTATAAACACAACATCAGACTGAAATAGAAGGAAAACTGAAGCTAGTGCTTGGGTCTAAGTTATGGAAAGAATATGTGATTAAGAAAAAGGAAGAAATCAAAAGCAGACAAAATATATTTGTTAAAAGTATAATTAAGATAAGTAATGTTTATCTTGTTTTTATATCAATACACCATGTAAAATGCTAAATATGTCTATATTAACATATTTTACAAGAATTGAATGGGGATACAAGAGTTGTATGGTGCATCTGAACTCGTGCGTGAAAAAATTGACACATGGAATGTAAAAGGTTGACCACCCCCACCATAGAGCGTGCAAAGGAGATTTACAAGGATGTTGCCTGGATTGGAAAGCATGTCTTATGAGAACAGGTTGAGTGAACTTGGTCTTTTCTACTTGGAGCGACGGAGGATGAGAAGGATGAAAGGTGACCTGATAGAGATGTACAAGATGATAGTCAAGACCTACAGCACAATACAGGCCCTTCGGCCCACAAAGTTGTGCTGAACACGTCCCTACCTTAGAAATTACTAGGCAACCATAGCCCTATTTTTCTAAGCTCCATGTACCGATCCAAAGGTCTCTTAAAAGACCCTATCGTATCCACCTCCACCACTGTTATCGGCAGCCCATTCTACACACTCATCACTCTGAGTAAAAAACTTGCCCCTTGTATCTCCTCTGTACCTACTCCCCAGCACCTTAAAACTGTGTCCTCTTCTGGCAAGCATTTCAGCCCTGGGAAAAAGCCTCTGACTATCTACACAATCAATGCCTCTCATCATCTTGTACACCTCTATCAGGTCACCTCTCATCCTCTGTCGCTCCAAGGAGAAAAGGCCGAGTTCACTCAACCTATTCTCATAAGGCATGTTCCCCAACCCAGGCAAAATCCTTGTAAATCTCCTCTGCACCCTTTCTATGGCTTCTACATCCTTCCAGTAGTGAGGCGACCAGAACTGAGCACAGTACTTCAAGTGGGGTCTAACCAGGGTCCTGTATAGCTGCAACATTACCTCTCGGCTCCAAAATTTGATTCCACAATTAATGAAGGCCAATACACCTTATGCCTTCTTAACCAGAGTCAACCTATGCAGATGCTTTGAGCGTCCTATAGACTCTGACCTCAAGATCGCTCTGTTCCTCCATACTGCCAAGAGTCTTAACATTAATACTATATTCTGCCATCACATTTGACCTACCAAAATGAACCACTTCACACTTATCTGGGTTGAACTCCATCTGCCACTTTTCAGCCCAATTTTGCATCCTATCAATGTCCCACTGTAACCTCTGACAGCCCTCCACACTATCCACAACACTTCCAACCTTTGTGTCATCAGCAAACTTACTAACACATCCTTCCACTTTCTCATCCAGGTCATTTATAAAAATCATGAAAAGTAGGGGTCCTAGATCAGATCCCTGAGGCACACCACTGGTCATCGACCTCCATGTAGAATATGACCAGTCTACAACCACTCTTTGCCAGTTCTGGATCCACAAACCATTGTCTACCTGGATCCCATGCCTCCTTACTTTCTTAATAAGCCTTCAGTGGGGTAGCTTAATAAATGCCTTGCTGAAATCCATATACACTATACCTACTGTTCTTCCTTCATCGATGTGTTTAGTCACATTATCAAAAAATTCAATTAGGTTCGTAAGACACGATCTGCCCTTGACAAAGCCATGCTGACTATTCCTCATCATATTATGCCTCTCCAAATGTTCATAAATCCTGCTTCTCAGGATCTCCTCCATCAACTTACCAACCACTGAAGTAAGACTCACTGGTCTATAATTTCCAGGCTATCTCTGCTCCCTCTCTTGAATAAAAGAACAATATCCGCAACCCTCCAATCCTCCGGAACCTTCCCCATCCCCATTGATGATTCAAAAATCATCGCCAGAGGCTCAGCAACCTCCTCCCTCGCTTCCCACAGTGGCCTAGGAGACATCTCATCTGGTCCCAGCGACTTATCCAACTTAATGCTTTCCAAAAGCTCCAGCACATCATCTTTCTTAGTATCTACATGCTCAATCTTTTCAGTCTGCTGTAAGTCATCACTACAATCACTAAGATCCTTTTCCATCGTGAATATTGAAGTATTTATTAAGTACCTCTGCTATTTCCTCCAGTTCCATACACACTTTCCCACTGTCACAATTGATAGGTCGTATTCTTTCACATCTTATCCTCCTGCTCTTCACATACTTGTAGAGTGCCTTGGGGTTTTCCTTAATCCTGCCTGCCAAGGCCTTCTCATGGCCCCTTCTGGCTCTCTTAATTTCCTTTTTAAGCTCCTTCCTGTTAGCCTTATTATCTTCTGGATCTGTAACATTACCAAGCTCTCTGAACTTTTTGTAAGCCTTTCTTTTCCTCTTGACGAGATTTATTACAGCCTTTGTACACCACAGTTCCTGTACCCTACCATAACTTCCCCGTCTCGTTAGAAAGTACCTATGCAGAACTCCACACAAATACCCCCTGAACATTTGCTGCATTTCTTCTATACTTCTCCCCCCGAGAACATCTGTTCCCAATTTAAGCTTCCAATTTCCTGCCTGATAGCCTCATAATTCCCTTACTCAAATTAAACGCTTTTCTAACTTGTCTGCTCCTATCTCTCTCCAATGCAATGGTAAAGGAGACAGAATTATGATCACTATCTCCAAAATGCTCTCCACTGAGAGATCTGACACCTGAATAGGTTCAGTTCCCAATACCAAATCAAGTACAGCCTCTCCTCTTGTAGGCTTATCTACATATTGTGTCAAGAAACCTTACTGAACACACCTAACAAACTCCATCCCATCTAAATTTCTCGCTCTAGGGAGATGTCAATCCACATTTGGGAAATTAAAATCTCCAATCACAACTCTGTTATTATTACACCTTTCCAGGTTCTGTTTTCCTATCTGCTCCTTGATATCCCTGTTTTATGGACGGCCTATAAAAAACACCCAGTAAAGTTATTGACTCCTTCCTGATCCTAACCTCCACCTACAGAGACTCCGTAAACAATCCATCCATGACATCCACCTTTCTTGCAGCTGTGACACCATGTCTGATCAACAGTGCCGCGTCCCCATCTCTTTTGCCTTCCTCCCTGTCCATTCTGAAACATTTAAAACCCGGCACTTGAAGTAACCATTCCTGTCCCTGAACCATCCAAGTCTCTGTAACGGCCACCACATCATAGCTCCAAGTACTGATCCATGCTCTAAGCTCAACCGCTTTGTTCACAATGCTCCTTGTGTTGAAATACACATCTCAAACTGTCCATCTGAGCGCATCCCTTCTCTATCACCTGCCTATCCTCCCTCACACACTGTCTCCATTTGTGAGCCAACTGCCTCTTCAGTTTGGTTCCCAACCCCAACAATTCTGATTTAAACTCTCCCCAGTAGCCTTAGCACACCTCCCCGCCAGGATATTGGTCCCCCTGGGATTCAAGTGCAATCCGTCCTTTTTGTACAGGTCACTCCTGCCCCAAGAGGTCACAATGATCCAGAAATCTGAATCCCTGCCCCCCTGCTCCAATCCTTCAGCCACACATTTATCCTCCATCTCATTCCTATACTCACTGCCGCGTGGCACAGGCAGTAATCCCAAAATTATTACCTTTACGATCCCTCTTCTCAACTTCCTTCCTAACTCCCTGTAGTCTTTTTTCAGGACGTCTTCTCTTTTCCTACCTATATGTATTGATACCAATATGTACCACGACCTCTGGCCGTTTTCCCTCCTACTGCAGGGTATCTTGGACACAATCTGAAACATCCCAGACCCTGGCACCTGCAAGGCAAACTACCATCCGAGTTTCTTTCCTGCGTCCACAGATTCGCCTGTCTGACCACCTAACTATAGAGTCCCCTATCACTGCTGCCATCCTCTTCCTTTCCCTACCCTCCTGAGCCACAAGGCCAGACTCTGTGCCAGAGGCATGGCCACTGTTGCTCCCCCCAGGTAGGCTGTCCCCACAAACAGTACTCAAACAGGAGTACTTATTGTCAAAGGTACAGCCACAGGGGTACTCCCTAGTACCTGACTCTCCCTCTTCTCTGTCCTGACTGTTACCCATTTGTCTGTCTCCCATGGCCCCGGTGAGACCACCACCTGCCTATAACTCCTTTCCATCACCTCCTCACTCACCCTGACCAGGCGACTGTTATCGAGCTGCATCTCCAGTTCCCTAACCCATCCCTTAGGAGCAGCAGCTCCACACACCAGGTGCAGACATGACCGTTTGGGAGGCTGGGAGACTCCAGGACCTCCCACGTCTGATACCAAGTACAGAAAACTAGGCTCACACACATACTTCCTTTCTGCAATTAACACAAGTAAACCTACCTCGCCTCATTACCGCCTCAGCCTGTTGAGCCAAAGCCTTCTCATTCTGCTACCTCTCACTCTGCTGCCCACAGGATATGGTGGCATTCTTTTTAAACTCCCACTTTACTGGCTGACATCACGCACCTGCACAGTCTTGCCTCAATGCCTTCACTCCGGAAATCCTTTGCCGTTCCACTCGCTGTGAATCATTGATGAGAAACATTGATCACGTGGGTAGCCAGAGGCTTTTTCCCCAGGGCTGAAATGGCTAACACAAGGGGACATAGTTTTAAGGTGCTTGGAAGTAGGTACAGAGGGGATGTCTCTCCCACACAGAGTGGTGGGTGCGTGGAATGCCCTGCCAGCAATGGTGGATACAATAAGGTCTTTTAAGAGACTCTTAGATAGGTAAATGGAACTTAGAAAAAGAGAGGGCTATGCAGTAGGAAAAATTCTGGGCATTTTTAGAATAGGTTACATGGTCAGCACAACATTGTGGGCCGAAGGGCCTGTAATATGCAGTAGGTTTCTATGTAATAAATTGAGACCAAGAGACTGCAGATGGTGGAATCTGGAGCAACAAACAAGATGCTGGAGAAACCCAGTGGGCCAGCCAGGCAGCATCCATGAAGGGAAATAAGCATTGACATTGGGGATTGAGACACTTCATCTGGGCTGAATGTTAGCCAGTATAAGAAGTGAGAGGAAGTGGTAAAGCAAGAACTGGCAAGGTGATGGGTGGATCCAGGTAAGGAGGGGTGATAGGCCAATTGAAAACAGAAGATCAGAAATAGTGACAGAGGCTAGGAGGTGGCTGGACTTGCCAAAGGGCTGCGAATGATGGAATCTGACAGAAAATAAAGGTAGAGCATGTTTATATATATATATTACTAGAGGAAAATCTGAACAAATACTGGCTCTATACTTCACCTCTATAGGCATGAATGAAAGCACCACAGCAATATACTGAAGAATATTGTCTACTTCTTTCAGGAGTGATGAAAATGCATTAATTTAGAAAGTTTACAGATCCTGGAAGGGCCAGATTAAGCAGGAAATGTCGGACAAGTAAGAACAATTGAGGACCCTACCGATAAATAATGAACAGACAGGTATGAAAATAATGAGCAGCATCAAGGAAACATAGATAGCTAAGTAAACAATAGCCAGTAAAACAACAAGAGAAGCTAATGAAATCAAACTAATAATTTTGCTTTAATTTGAAGTATTTGCAAATTAGGATGCAAATGACAGTTTAATTCATTTTGTAACAGTCTGACTTCAGAGCAGGTTTAAGATTCAAACATCATTTTAAGAACTGAGCAAATATCTGTAGCTGACTCAGCATTGATGGTTTTGGGTGAGAAATTAAACCAAGGTCCAGTCTGCATGCTCAATGTGTACATAAACAATGCTGTCATACTAATAGAGTGAGCAAAGAATTTCCATCAATGTACATAAATATGTTAAAAGGAAGAGATATCATAAAAGGTACAGATTAAATTGTCCATCCCAGGTCTACCCTTTTAAGTATCTGTGCCAATCATATAAACTTAAAAAGCACAAGTATTAGGATCAATTGAAAATATAAATTTAATTTCAGAATAAAAATTAAAACATTTTACACACTTGTACAGTTACTGTATATTTTGCACTACTTCAAAACAGAGGAAGTATCACCCATCAAGTTCTTCGGTCCACAGTCCAAGTCTCATTGTACACTGAACTACAATGAGCAACCCATATATTGTGAGCAAAATTTGTGATGAATAATACCACAACCATCCTTAATCTGTGGTCTAGATGAAACTCAGTTTCAATATTACTGAAACAATAAACTTCCAGAATAGAACAGCCAATATTTAAGGCAGGTTGTTCTGTAGTCCTGTGAACATCAGGAATGATCTGTTACCTATTTACACTGACAAGGAGATACTTTCATTGCTTCAGTCTGAGTTGTATTCTTCCTCATTCCTTGACTTTCAAGGATTGGATGCCAACTCACAGCATCATCTTATAGTATAATCCTTGGTTGCTATACCATATCATGCTCATTAAAAGGCCCAGTAGTATAAATGGGGATGATTTGGGTACAATGGTGAATATACATCAACTTTTCCTGCTCAGGGAGAGGCAGGCTGTAACTGGAACCTGTTAGCTCCTGGTCTGATGAGCAGTGTCAGGAAGAGACTCTTCATGATCCTGATTAGGTACTTGTGTCCAGGTTTTACAGTCATCAGGACTTCCTTAATATGTTCAGCACTACAAATAAAACACATTTCTTAATATTAAATTAAAATTAAATTCTAACCTTAATATATTTAAAGCAACTTGCATCAGCCATGCAACATAAATTTTCTTTACAAATAGAACTACTTTATAATTGGAGGTGATCTAGTTATCATATTGATGTTGCAACTTACAATAAATAATTTAGTTATGGTCTAGAAAATCTTTTGATCACAAAAGGTATTGTATGTGTGTTTTCTGTGCTTTAGAATTTGAAATGTTTGTTATACTTCCAGCACTTGCAAATTTCTTGAGTAACGCTCCTTTTAAACAAGCATCAAATGTTTACAAAATGCTGATAAAACTGCACAAGCCAGTACAAAAACAACCTTTTGCTCATACAATCTCTCTGATGTACTCATCCACACCAGGAGATTTCAGTTTTTAAATTTCTAGCATATTAACCAGTAGACTGTACTGAAGCATGATTCAGGCCAATTTCAAAGTGGGGGTATTTTGGTTGATCTGTCAATTCAGAATGTGTGGGACACCTTATTGGTTGGTAGGACAAATAGCAGTAACCCACAAAATAAAGGCTTAATGTTTAACCTCAAAAAGTTTTCAGGTTGATCCCAATTGAAGCAATAGCATAGATATCAAGCATACTCGGGTTAAAAAAATGATGGTGGATGATACTGAATTTCAACAGAATAATTAACTTTTAAAGTGAGCCCTGCCACAGAATGTGTGCAATATGTAAACTGGATAAAGTTAGATTTGTGATCACTTCTCCATTTTTACATATCCTACTGTTAGTAAAGTAACTAACAATACTATGCTGTTAGAGTAAGTCACACAGCTGTCAGACTGTATAAAGTGAATCTCCATCAGGACGTGTGTACACTGAGGGGAGAAAAAAAACAAAAATCAGAGCACTGTTCTTGATTAGAATTTACACTCGCCTGGTGTGTGCAAATTGATGTTATGTGGGGATAGTACTCAACCTGGCTTTGAAGCCCATATGGTTAAATAGACTATTGAAGCTCACTGGAATTTCACTATGGTGTCAGTATCTGTTAAGCTCTATTCCTTCCAGAACAAATTTGGAAATTCTTATGGCCGGACCCACTTGTTATGTAAGATGTATTCTTACACAATCCTTCTGCAAGAACCAAGTATCTAATTCAGGGCAGGCTGAGTTTTTTTTTTAAATAATACATGGGATGTGGTTTTCACTGGGAAGGTCAGCAATTACAGTCTATGATTGTTCTTTGAATCCAGTGGCTTGTCACCAAGTTGATAAATTATTTTCAAGGGGAAATAAATGGATAGTTCCTTTCTCACTGTTATCAATTATTTTTTATTCCAAATGTTATTACTTGAATGCAAATTCCCTGGCTGCCATGACAAAGTTCAAACTTCTGATTTATTTATTTTTTAGAATCCTGTTGGTTATTTTTGTGACATTTATCGTTCAGTCTTATTTTGCCCTTTAAACCTCTGAAAAGGCCTTGCAAAGAACTCAGAGTCACACATAGACCACACAGAACAAAGATGCCAGACTTCTTTCCCCAAACACCAGTAAACCGCAGCCTTTTTACAGCAATTTTTTTTGTCACTGCTACTGATTAGTTTTGTTTAAAGTTGCAGATTATTAATTAAATTTAAAGGGCATAGCTGTCACGATGGTATTGTTCTTCCCAGTCTCTGGATTAATAGTCTAATAATTTAAATGTTGTACCATAATATTATCTCCAGATTAAGTGTCATTTGTATATTTCTATAGATACTAGAGGAACAATTCAGTCAGTACTATTCACTGTGCCAAAGCAAGACAAAGAATATTTAAAAAGAAAACCCTTCATAGAATACATGATATCTCACCTTATATTTCCAAACCAAGAATTAAATGTGAATTGCAAAGGAAGCCATGGATAACCTGGCGTAACATGAAATGCAACTTCAAACTTCGATAATGCTTCATAGCTTGAAACAAGGAACTTCACACTATAAAAGAAAAGTCACTACATTGAGAAAGATCAGAGTACCGTAGTGAACCCAAAGTTAGGGCAGATGAACATAATACTAAGTCAAAAGGAAATTTGAGTTACTGCACAAGTCAAATGTACACTTTGCTCTGGTGTCTTTTAAGTACTCTGCTCCGTGAAGCCAACCATTTCAGAATATGTAGCACACATCAAAGCACAGTATGAAAACACTTACAAAGTTCTGGTAAGATAGCAGCATGTTTGGTCACAGCAGCTTCTATAGGGTCAGCAAAAGGTGCTACTGTCCTATTTAAACATTTCTGGTGATTGCAAGATCTTGCTATACAGTAACTTAAAGTACTGCAGGTCTACACCATCAACGAGTTGCTCACTGATGGAAATAATGAAGGAGCACCGCAATGTTCTGCTGCCTGAGTCAACAGAGGCTTACTGTTTAATAGTGAGTGGCCGCCTTGGTTGGTTTTCTTGTGATCGTAAGATCCTTTCAAACATTGTTAGACTGGTATGTTGCAAGTTCAATGTGTTCACTTATTGGCTGACAGCAGGGGTTTATTATGGGGATCTGCATGGCCTCACTCATAGCACGGACTAGGCCTTGAGCCACAGTGTTGCACGCTTGCAGCTGCCAAGAGAGAGGTGAAGCCGGTGTGCTCCACCGGGAATGGTGTGGTGTCCAAGATGGAGTCTGTGCACACCTCCCAAGCCCTTCACTCAGCAGAAGACAACCTCTGTTGTGGTCGACTGCAGTTTTTGGCAGTACTGAATCCAGTCAGGAGCTCAAGCCACAGGGATGCCTGTTTTACAGCCGCTGGTAGAGAGGTGCCTGAGTTGTTGCACTCCACCGGGGGTGACGTGGTGCAGTATCTGGCTGGAGTCTGGGCTGCCTCCCCTTCCCACTCTATCTTTTGTGGTTGATTGGAGATTTCAATGGACTAAAGGGTCTGGACCATATACACAGATATATATTTTTTTTGCGGTTGAATCTTGCTGTTATTCTATATGTGCTTGTTTATCTTGTATATGCAAGGACTAGGCTCTCACCTGGGAGGAGGTGGGTGTCGGGGCCAAACCGCTCCACTGGAGGAGGTGTGGCATGGCATCCAGGCTGGATTTGGAGTTGCTCCCCCCACCAGGTGTTCAATGGCACAAGTTCTCGACTCTTTTATTGAGTGATTGTAATGCCATTTGTGCTTGCTATCTTGTGTGTGCTTTGTGCTGTGTGACACTGTTGGCACTGTCTCTTACACCTTTACCCCAGAGTAATGCTGTTTCCTTTGGCTATAATCAAGGGTATTCATGTACAGTTGAATGACAATTAAATTTGAATCGAATTTCCCCTCCCCAAATAATATTATATGGCCATCCATGCACTCTGCTGCAGATGTACTTACTCTGTGTGTTGAATCTCCAGTTTCAAGATATCAAATTTTGATCCCCAGTTCAACAAATATTCCAGTTCATCACCAAGTAATCGACATCGACTCACCACAAGCGAGAGATCAAGTAAGAGCTAGAGTGGCAAAGAAATAAATGATCCATACCTAAAAAAACTGCTCAATTCTTTTAACTTACCAGTATACATATGCCTAGAAGCCAGAAGATGTCTTGCTAGGGATATTAACCGATTAGTTCATATTGAATCAATTAATGGTTTGTTTAAAGCTCTGTAGCCAAAACATTCAGGACTTCAAAATAAGGTATCAGGCAACAAGGCAACCTTGCATGAGGCATTGGGTTCAAAAGTCAAGAAGTTATGTTGCAGCTTTATCAAGCTCTAGTTAGGCTGCATCTGGAGCATTGCGTACAATTCTGGTCACCCCATTGAAGGATGTCGGGGCTTTGGAGGAGCTGTAGAAGAGATTTACCAGGATGCTGCCTGGATTAGAGGGCATGCACTAAAACTAGAGGGTAGACCAATTAGGGGTGTTTTCTTTGGAGTAATGGAGGCTGAAGGGAGATCTAAGAGGCTTATAAGATTATAATAGGCATAGATAGAGTAGACAGTATCTTTTTCCCCAGGGGTAAAATGTCTCGTGCCAGAGGGTATGCATTTAAGGGGGGGGGGGGGTAATTTCAAAGGAGATGCAAAGGCAGGTTTTCTTTCCTCCCAGCTTGTACTGCGCTGGTGGTAGAGGCAAATATATTAGAGACTTACGAGATGTTTAGATAGGCACATAAATGTGAGGGATATTGACATTTTGTAGGTAGAGGGGAATGGTTTAGATGGCCATTTGATTACTAATTTAATTGGTTCAGCACAATATTGTGGGCTGAAAGATGTTCCTGTACTGTCCTGTTTCATGTTCTAAATGTCTTGGCACTGGGATTAATATTTTATGCAGTTTCAGGATGATTTCCTGCTCCTGAAACACACCTCACCAAAAGTATTGCATTTGCTTCAGATTTTACACCCATTTTCCCCTTAATTGCAATTTATAACACACAAGGACTAACCTGATGGTTCCTCTTTAAATCCAGCAAGTAACATTTATATCACCATTGGAACATTTCATAATCAGAGAACATGATTCAGAGATGCAACTCATTATGCCTCTGCAGTGCCTTTGAAAAACCTTTCTGCTAAATTTAATTCTATTGAGAAAAAAAACCTTTACAGGTGTTTTGAGTCAGTATTTCCACTTTGTATTAGAAGACAACCATTCCATTTGTTCTTTGTGTATATTTAACTTATATTTGGAAACAAGCAGTCAAGATTTAAATAATTTGATATTATTATAATTTGACAGATTTATGTGCCTTATTGACTGTGCCTTTTTCCACACTGTCTTTTTCAGCATCACACACAATCAGAAGAACTGGGACAACGACAAGGTGACCTGTTAGAGTTAAATAACATCATGAGAGGCATAGACAGGGTGTCTTTTTCCCTAGAGAGGGTTTGCTAAAAACAAAAGGGCAAAGGTTTAAGTTCAGAGGTGTGAGATTTAAGAGACAACAGAACACCTTCTTCATGCATAGGGTGGTGTGTATTTGGAATGAGATGCCAGAAATAGTGGTTGAGGCAGGCACATGAGCAACACTTCAAAGCTATCTAGATAAGCACATGGATAGGAAGTATTTAGAGGTGTCTGGATAAAATGTGGGCGGATGAGACTAGTTAGCTGGTTAACACAGTCAGCATGAATGGACTGTACTGAAGGGTCTCCTTCCATATGGAATGACTATGACTTCAGCTCTGATACTGACTTCACCAAAGCCATCAATATATTGTCCTGGATAACTGACACTTATTAGTCCATTGTGATGTCTATTCTCAGTTTTTCCTTCAGTAACAAACTGCAAGGTGGGATATGAGTCCTTATCAAAAGTAAGCTTATCAAGTGGTTAAAAAATCCCACAAATCATATGAAAATCAAATCAGACTGCAATTTCAATGACATACTCTAGGGCAGACAAAATTTACAAATACTTTAATCACAGAATTCTGTCTATTTGTTCCCCCTAGAAAAGGACACTGTAGTGACAAAGGTTCATACAAATGAAGTTGAAAGTCCAAATAGTAAAAGGATTTGAGGTTGATCATTTTCTATCTGTGGAGGGAGAAACCGAGTTAACATTTTAGGTTGGTCAATGACCTCTTATCAAAACTGTGGGTAATAAAAGATTTACCAGTTCACAAAGCAGAGAGAAAAGTAGCAGGGATAATGCAAGGTGAAAAAAAAAGTAGAAGATGAAAATCAGGAACAATTTAAGTACAAAAAGGTGATGCTATAATTTTATCCATACCATGGGGACCTGAGATTCATTTGAGTGTTTACTATGCCAACTTTCTCGATTCTTCCAACACATCATAACCAGCTCATGAACAAGCTTCGAGTGTGCAGGTGATTCTTTCTCTGTAAAATCAATAACAATGATTAAAATAAAGCATATATTCAAAAATCAGATTGTTATAAAGGGGAATATTTTGTACGAAGATCCAAGAGAAAGTATAGTTAGTTCAAAAACCCGGTAAGTACTTTTAAGTTTATTCATGAGATGAGATAAAATCAGAGTTATACAGTATAGAAACAAGCCATTTGGCCCATCTTGTCAATGCTAACATCTGCAAATTAATACTAATCCCATTTTCCTGTGTTGGGTCCATATCCTTCTATGCTTTGCCCTCAGTGCTATTTACTGTAACATTACCACCACCTCAAGCAGCAAGCTCCAGATATCCAAAAAGAACCTTCCTTTCAAATCCCTTTTAAAACTCTTTTCTCTCACCTTAAATCCAAGTGATGTTGCTATAAAGGTCAATATTTATAGTTAATTTTTGATTGACTCTAAAATAATATCTTAATTTACTGGCACTCAACTTGGCAGATAGTGCAGGCCAGAGCAATTAAAGATGAGAATTTCTATCCCATTTAACATTTGTTGTTTGCTTACTTATGAAACCCAAAGCCAGGAGATAGAACAAAGCCAGATTACAAAATATACATTTATTCAGTAAAACCACACAGCCAAAAAAAACCCTAATAGTGCATCCAGAGCACGATTATTTATATGGTTAACAAAGAATATTAGATATGTTGTTGGGAACAACAACCTATCAGTGAAAGTCAGCCTAGAATTGCTTGTTAGTCAGCCAATAGGCATTAGTTGTTTCAGCTCACTGTAGCAACACTAAAGGCACCAAACACCAAATAACTTTGAAAACATTTTTTGTTTCAATACTTGACAGTCTTCTCACTATACTATCAGTAAGATTGGGTACCAAGCCTGAATTCAAGGTTATTTGAAGTGCTAATACAAGAAATTGTGCTGGTGAAACAACACTTAAATAGCAGCCAACATTCTTCGGAAAAGGACAAATCCCATTTGCCAGTGTTTTAAACACAGCTTGTTCATAACGAAAGTGAGCAATTTGAACAAACTGGCTATATGATGACTATGATATATACAAGCCTCCTCAACCTCTCTTCATTATATGGTTCTATTTTTTTCTCTCATTCAGTTTATCCTTCTTCCATATAAATGCTTTCCAACTATTCATAGAGCTGTTAAATTTCCAATTGTACTTGTTCATGACTATCTTGTACATACAGACTCCAGAATTCCATTTTCCAAACAAATGACATTTTTTTAAACATCTGACCAATCAAAACTTGCCAAAATTCTACATAAAATAGTGGGGAAACAATAACATAGCAGTTACACTAGAGGTGGGAAATTTAAATTAGCTGAATAAAACTGGAATTTTAGAAAACCAGTATTAATATTCATGACCATAAAAGTAGATTATAAGCATCATTTGTTTTAGTGATACTCTTGAGTGGGAAAACATCTTTGTATTCTACTTCAGTGAAGTCAATTAATGTGGGAGAAGTGTGAAGAATCAGATGGTGCAGAGTATGCAATTTAATGTAGAACTGGATTATGATAGGGTTAAAGTGCATTACAACACTTCCCAATTTAGCCACCAATTGTTATTCAAGTAAAACATCTGAAAAATCTTAAGACTGATCACTAGTGGTAGAAACACAAGGAATCTCACATAACACAAGGAAACACAGAAAAGAAAGAGAATCTCAGATTTTAAGGAGGACAGATCAACAACCGAAGGTTCCAGCTTAATGAGAGTGATAAGGTCTCTGTATCTCTCCCCATTTCCTCATGAGATCATGATGTGCAAGCTGGAGTGGAAGACAGGCCAAGAAAAGAGAGTGGGTGATATTATCCTACTTTGCTGGATTCATGAAGAATAGCTGAAGGAAGACCTAATCCAATAGTTTCTACTAAATTCAGAGTAAACCCAAAAATGAACAAGTTTAAGAAAACAAAATATGCAAACTTATCCAAATAATTAAGGCCTTTTAACTCACCATCCAACTCAGAGACTAGCTTTATGTCAATAATTTTCCTGTACTTCTCACCAGGGGAAAGTTCAGCACCTACATTTAGAACCAAAGTAAATAAATAGCCCTATTAAAAAAAAGTTTAGAGTAAAACTTTGATTATGTTTTTTAGTTTGTTCTAAATAGAGAGATAGGACAGAATTGTATTTTTCATAGCATAGAACAGAATAGAACGCTCTTCAGCTCACTCCAAGATTACAAATTCCCAAGTTGTGGTTTAAGATTTCGTATAAATGGCAAGATTGCCAATAATCAGAGCTTCAAAAAGTTTAGGAAAAAAAAGAGCTAAAGGGAGTGTACTATTAAGTGAGCTAATCTGACAACCAAACAAACCCAGGATGCATGCAATCTGTTTTAATGTCTTTTAGGATCAAGGGTCAAGTGCCATCATCTCAGTAATATAATGCTTTTCCATATTGCATCTTCTTGATCAATATACTTAAGAGAAACTACTTAAGCGTGATGGAGAAACTGAAGGATACATTTTAAAAGACTCAGATCAAAAGGGGTGGGAGCAGATTCTTGTACAGAAGCAACGTGCAACAATATAGCCCTGGTACCTGCTCTCTACAGTCTCCAACTTGCATTTAAATACAGGAGGGAACACACATTGTTCTGAATTACTTATTATGTAGGAGGAAACCACTTGGTCAATTTTCTAGACTGGATTTCAGAGTATTCCAATCAATCATGCCCACAAAGCAAACTCCATCCACCTAAAGCAACTCATAGTAGCCATTTAAGCTACCAACACATCTTTCAGATAAGGGAGAAAGCTGTAGTAGCAGCCTTAACTGCTATACTAGTGTACCAGTCTCATCAGCTTCTTTTTTTAAAAAATGAAGCATAACAAAACATTGAGACTTCCTGCTGAAAATGCAAACCAATCAACCTGAAATGTTTCAATACCAAATAATCTACTTATTGTCAAAACTGTCAACAAACCCAAGGCTCTCAAACGTTAAGTTGGTTGTACCATTATTATTTTTAAATGAAATCAACAAATAGAAGTAAATCACCAGAACAAGGAGTTGATTACCACTTGAAATAAATTAAAATGCCAAACTTCCTATGAATGAGACCGCTGGGAAACTGTAGAAGATTGGAGTTCCATGACAGAAAACCAACAGGCATCAAAAGAATGGCTAAAATTAAATGGCAAGGATCTTTGGGGGGGATGGGAGTCAGAGGCTTCTGCATTAATAAAAGTGACCCTCAGAAGTAAATTTAATCACCAGTCTGGCCCTGCCTACAAAAATTTATGTAACACTAGTTTTCAATTGGGCTGAATGGCCAAATCGCACCAGTACTGCTGAGAATGCAATTTTAAATAAATTAAATCTGAATAAAATGGGTAACCACAAAACTAACAGAATTCTTAAAGACCCATCTGGTTCATAAGTTCTTCAGGCAAAGAAAATCTGCCATCCTTATTTGGTCCAAATGAAGTGACTCCAAGCTAACAATAGAAATGCTTCTTAATTTTTCTCAGTTGCTCTTGAGCACATCATTCAGTTAGTAATGGGGAAAGATGTTCCAGCCTTGACAATTATGGTTACACCCTTTTGAGTGAATAAGTCTTAGGGCTCAAGTTAAAATTGTATTTTAACCAATTATTATTTCATTAATAAAAGATATGCATTTTCTTTTAATTTTTGCAGTTCGAGGCAACTAAATTATAGTCTTACATTCAGGCTCCCCATACTGCAAAGTCAACTCCAAGGAGTCATACAGGAATCTGTAAACAGCTTGGTCATCTTGGCAAGGCACTAATGTCCATTCTAAAAGTCTGAGAAACAAAAAAGTTTGTTAATGTAAGAAAAGGAACAAAAACCAATATTCAGATGTTCAAATGTCAAACGCCAGATAAGTAATATTTGAATAAAAAGAGAAGACAGATGGGTACACTTAGTGCTAAATTTGAATTGCAGTTTTCTGCAGTTCCACCTCGTGAGAGGGTATTGTAATTTTCTGTTACACGGTAGTAAAAATCCCATAAATGAAAGATTAATGCAAGAATTCCAATTCATTTTTCCCCCAGGTTAATTAATTCCATTCTAGTTCCACCCTCTCTCAATTTGATCAGGAAAACTTTGGCAAGAGTAGTATCAAAATTCAAATTTTGTACAACCAACTCCATGTAGCTATATTCAATTCCCACATACAAGTTGTGGTCTGTTTCAATGTTATAAATTCTCTTCACAAATAGTTAAATATCTAACATGTCTGTCAACTCAGCTACTCTACATGTAGATTTGCTGACAATACAACCATTGTTGGTAGAATCTCAGGTGGTGACGAGAGGGCGCACAGGAATGAGATGTGCCAACTAGTGGAGTGGTGCCATAGCAACAAACTGGCACTCAACGTCAAGAGACGAAAGAGCTGATTGTGGACTTCAGGAAGGGTAAGATGAAGGAACACATACCAATCCTCATAAAGGGATCAGAAGTGGAGAGAGTGAGCAGTTTCAAGTTTCAGGGTGTCAAGATCTCTGAGGATCTAACCTGGTCTCAACAAATAGACGGTAAGACAGTGGCTATACTTTATTAGGAATTTGAAGCGATTTGGCATGTCAACAAATAAACTCAAAAACTTCTGTTGTTGTACTGTGGAGAGCATTCTGACAGCTGCATCACTGTCTGGTATGGAGGGGCTACTGCACAGGATTGAAAGCTTCAGAAGGTTGTAAATCTAGTCAGCTCCATCTTGGTCACTAGCCTACAAAGTACCCAGGACATCTTTAGACAGCGGTGTCTCAGAAAGGCAGTGTTCATTATTAAATACCTCCAGCACCCAGGGCATGCCCTTTCCTCACTGTTACCATCAGGTAGGAGGTACAGAAGCCTGAAGGCACACACTCAGCGATTCAGGAACAGCTTCTTCCCATCTGCCATCTGATTCCTGAATGGACTTTGAAGCTTTGGACGCTATCTCACTTTTAAAAAAATATACAGTATTTCTGTTTTTGTACAATTTTTAATAAGCTATTCAATATACATAACTGATTTACTTGTTTATTTATTATATATTTTTTCTCTCTCTGCTAGATTAGGTATTGCATTGAACTGCTGCTGCTAAGTTGACGAATTTCACGTCACATGCCACTGATAATAAACCTGATTCTGATTCAATAACAATACAAACACTGTGTCAGCAGTCCTCTTCCAGGAAAAGTTGAACCCTATTCTTTGAGGCGATCTTCTACTCATTCCATTCTCACATCTCAAGTCAGACTTACTATTGAGCCTCCTGCCAAAGGCTAAAAAAATTTTTCCTGTTTAATCATAATTTTACAGCGCACTAAAGGAATCATCATGCCTCATTTGAATTATTTCCTTCCACTTTACCAACATAGGAAAAAAGTCATTACTGTCGGTCTCTGACCAGAGCCATGAAGAAAGCCCTTAGGAGTTTTTCTACAAAGGAGAAACTCTCACGTGATGTCTCCCTCTGTCAGTATAGCAGAGATTTTCAACCTCCATCTTAAGCCACCACACATGGTACATTGCAAATATGTTGGAGAAAATTATCTCCTGGGACAAATAAGATGAGCAGTTCAATACTCACTCTTGAAATTCTTCATTAAGTTCCAACATATTAACAGCCTTTTCTTGCATCAATTTTTCATCAAGTACTTTAGCAAGTTGACTGGAAAAAACATTAACTCATTAAAAGGAAGCATTAAAATGAAAAATACATACTTAGAATAAAAATGAGCTACAATACAGAAGAAATCAAGTTGAGGTCACTGATCAGCTCAAATGAAGGGCTGCAACCCTTATGTGGTGGGTGGCCAATGTTATATTGAATGCAAGTCAGCAGAACAAAGTCAGAAAACTACAAGATATGCAAGGAAGAGAAAATGTAATTTTTAATGGAAGCAAATTATCTTCTTGGAGTCACAGAGAAGTACAGCACAGAAACAGGTCCTTCAGCACATCTAGTCCATGCTGAAACTATTTAAACAGCCTACTCACATAAGGGGCCATGAGAAGGCCTTGGCGGGCAGAATTAAGGAAAACCCCAAGGCATTCTACAAGTATGTGAAGAGTAGGAGGATAATACATGAAAGAATAGGACCGATCAAATGTGACAGTGGGAAAGTGTGTATGGAACCGGAGGAAATAGCAGAGGTACTTAATGAATACCTTGCTTCTGTATTCACTATGGAAAAGGATCTTAGTGATTGTAGTGATGACTTGCAGCAGACTGAAAAGATTGAGAATGTAGATATTAAGAAAGAGAATGTGCTGGAGCTTTTGGAAAGCATCAAGTTGGATAAGTCGCTGGGACTGGACAAAATGCACCCCAGGCTACTGTGGGAGGCGAGGGAGGAGATTGCTGAGCCTCTGGCGATGATCTCTGCATTATCAATGGGGGACAGGAGAGGTTCTGGAGGATTGGAGGGTTGCGGATGTTGTTCTTTTATTTAAGAAAGGGAGTAGAGGTAGCCCAGAAATTATAGACCAGTGAGTCTTACCTCAGTGGTTGGTAAGTTGATGAAGAAGATCCTGAGAGTCAGGATTTATGAACATTTGGAGAGGTATAATATGATTAGGAGTAGTCAGCATGACTTTGTAAAGGGCAGGTTGTGCCTTAGGAGCCTGATTGAATTTCTTGAGGATGTGACTAAACACATTGATGAAGGTAGAGCAGTAGATGTAATGTATATGGATTTCAGCAAGGCATTTGATAAGGTAGCCCATGCAAGGCTTATTGAGAAAGTAAGGAGGAAGGGGATCCAAGGGGACATTGCTTTGTGGATCCAGAACTGGCTTGCCCACCCACAGAAGGCAAAGAGTGGTCATAAACAGGTCATATTCTGAATAGAGGTCAGTCACCAGTGGAGTGCCTCAAGGATCTATTCTGGGACCCTTACTTTTCGTGATTTTTATAAATGCCCTAGACGAGGAAGTGGAGGGATGGGTTAGTAAGTTTGTTGATGACACAAAGGTTGGAGGTGTTGTGGATAGTGTGGAAGACTGTCAAAGGTTACAGTGGGACATTGATAGGATGCAAAACTGGGCTGAGAAGTGGCAGATGGAGTTCAACCCAGATAAGCGTGAAGTGGCTCAGATATGATGGTAGAATATAGTATTAAAGGTAAGACTCTTGGCAGTGTGGAGGATCAAAGGGATTTTGGGGTCCGAGTCCATAGGACGCTCAAAGCAGTTGCGCAGGTTGACTCTGTGGTTAAGAAGCCGTATGGTGTATTGGCCTTCATCAATCGTGGGATTTAATTTAGGAGCTGAGAGGTGATGTTGCAGCTATATAGGACCCTGGTCAGACCCCACTTGGAGTATTGTACTCAGTTCTGGTCACCTCACTACAGGAAGGATGTGGAAGCCATAGAAAGGGTGCAGAGGAGATTTACAAGGATGTTGCCTGGATTGGGGAGCACGCCTTATGAGAATAGGTTGAGTGAACTCGGCCTTTTCTCCTTGGAGTGACGGAGGATGAGAGGTGACCTGATAGAGGTGTACAAGATGATGAGAGGCATTGATCGTGTGGATAGTCAGAGGCTTTTTCCCCAGGGCTGAAATAGTTGCCACAAGAGGACACAGGTTTAAGGTGCTGGGGAGTAGGTACAGAGGAGATGTCAGGGGTAAGTTGTTTTTTTTTAAACTCAGAGAGTGTTGAGTGCATGGAATGGGCTGCCGGCAACAGTGGTGGAGGCGGATATGATGGGGTCTTTTAAGAGGCTTTTAGATAGGTACATGGAGCTTAGTAAAATAGAGGGCTATAGGTAAGCCTAGTAATTTTTAAGGTAGGGATGTGTTCTGCACAACTTTGTGGGCCGAAGGGCCTGTATTGTGCTATAGGTTTTCTACTCTCATCGACCTGCATTGGGACCATAGCCCCCCATATCACTACCAACCGCGTACCTATCTAAACTCCTCTTAAATGTTGAAATCAAGCTCGCATGCACCACTTGTGCTAGCAGCTCATTCTACACTTCCATGACCCTCTGAGTGAAGAAGTTTCCCCTCATGTTCCCCTTAAACTTCTCACCTTTCATCCTGAACCCTTGACCTCCGGTTGTAGTCCCAACCCTACATCAGTGGAAATCATTCTTGCATTTACCCTATTGATACCCCTCATAATTTGGCATACCTCTATTAAATCTCCTCTCAATCTTCTACATTCTTTCATTACTGTTAGGCAGTTGTAGATTTTCTTTTAGCAGACTCGAGATGTTATATTTTGCTCAGTTTTTTGACAAAGTCTGACAAGAGTTTGAAGAGGTTGATTTTAAATCTTTGTTGTCTCATCTTGTGTAGATCAAGGGAGCATTGGCACTTTCTGGGCCATGATCAAATGCCCAATAATACAAAGGCTTATTTGCTGTGTTCTTTTAATAGTCTCCTCACACCACCCCCACCTAACTGGTAGTTTGGCCAGATGAGTCAAGTTCCTTTATTGATAAAAGGAGGGAACAACAGGGAATCTTCCAACCGGAGATATTTACATTACAGGAATGATCTACAAAGTTGAGTCAGGCTTTTATGTCATTTATTTCATGGGATGAGGGTTTCACAGACTGAGCCAGCAATTAACTGTCCATTTCTTGTAGCTCTAGAGAAGGTGGTGGTGAGCTGTCATCTTGAACCACTAAAATCACTGAGGTGTAGGTATACCCATAATGCTGTTAGGAAGAGTGTTCCAGAATTTCAATCTAGCAATTGTGAATGAGCAGCTATTTATTTTCAAGTCAAAATAGTGGGTGGTTTGGAGGGCAACTTCCAGGTTGTGGTGTTCCGAGAACTTGAGAACACAGTTCATCTGCCAGAGGTAGCAAGCCTCATTATAGTAGATGAGACCCCCAATTAAAACAAAATAAGATGTATTTATTAGAATCACCATTATTCCATACAGACTTTTGTGATCATCCTTGTCATAAGTCAATGGTACACGAAAGATGGCGTGCCAGGCTAATAATAGTTAGGGTGTCTGCTCAACAGGCAGAGAGGAGATGCCACAGTGCTTGCATTTGTATAAATTTAATTACAACTACATGGTACTTGTGCTTGTGCAGAACCAATAGTAGACTGTTGTAATTAAAATCTCATTGCATTCTGTTGGGGATAAGCTTCAGGGCTGATGAACTAGCAAGACAAAAAAAAAATCTCCCTGGCAAATATTAATCTCAACCTCAAAGTCTAAATCAATATCAAGCACAATGCTAAGATGTGCTATCACTAGTCAGCAGATGCATTACTGCAACCTTGAGTTCTCTTCCCTTGAATGCTGCTAGTCCCTCTTCAATTTTTTCCCACCTTCAGTCTTGGTAAAGGCTGCTACTTGGCAAGATAGCTTGCAGTGTTCAGTGAAAGTTTCTAGTTTTTGTTCACCTTTGATATACATTTCCCATCCTATAAAAGTGAGTTACAGATAAACTCCTCCTTCTAGTTGTATCAAACTATATCCCAAATTACACTTAGCATTATTAAAAAATCTTTTATAATGACCAATTCGAAACAAATGTCAATATGTAAACAAATTTGCAAATACAGTAATGAAAATGATCATCTGTATAAACACACATTAGGTCCTGAAAACTAAACAATGGACGAATGCTGAAAAAACTTTCAATCCTATCATATGAAAGCCAAAATACATTGTAGAATGTACAAATTATCAATTAAAATATAGATACCTTTCCATCTTACGGCATTCTCCCTGAAGATTTTTCAGATCTGCAGAAAAGGGACAAAATTAACAACAAAGCAAAGTGCTATGCATTATTTATGACCAGTATTTCAGTTCTCTTCAGCAGTTAACAGAAGTCTATATCCAGAATTCAGACTGGGAGTGCTGATCAACAGAAAATCCTGTAACAAAATAGAAGTAAATTGCACATTTCCATTCATTCTGATTATGTACAAATCCAGACATAATGATACCATTTTGACAGACCCTTTAAGCCATTTACATGGCTCTAGAGATAACCAAAAGCAAATAAATTAATTTAACTAGATGAGCTATATTATAATATCAAAAGTGAAGTTCAAGCATACAGAATCACAATATGGTAGCGTAGTGGTTAGCGCAAAGCTATTATAGGTCAGAGTGTAGGAGTTTGGAGTTCAGAAGAGTTTGTACATCTTCGCCGTGGAATGTGTGGGTTTTCTCCAGGTGTTCCAGTTTCCTCCCAAAATCCAAAGACATACTGGTTAGTAGAGTAATTGTAAATTGTCCCATGATTAGGCTGAGGTTAAATTGAGGGCTGCTGGGTGGAGTGGATCAAAGGGCTGGAGGGCTTATTCCACACTGTATCACAATCAATCGATAAGTAACTATCCAAACTCACTAAAACAGCTTAAAAAACTTTACAAGTGAAAAAGAGTAATATCTTTGCAGCACACACTTAAACACAGTTCTCCCCACATAACTTTTCTGAAGTTATATTGTGAAAAAAATTGTTTAAGGTACACATCAGAATCAATCATAAAGAGACAGGTATTCAGCATATAGCTCCCTCTACATCTTGAAATGCATGCCTTAAAAAAAAATCACTCTTACAACACTTCTAATTTTCTTTTTTCTCCTAACTTTGTTTACACCTGCCCAATTTTGGGCTGAACCACTTTTACATGCTGTAGGCTACAATCCCCAGCAGATTGCCTTTTACAGCTCTGGAAGGGTGGGGGAAGAAGAGGAGTAATGAGGAGAATCAGGAGGACGAGAAAAGGCAAATCAGAGAAGGGTAAAATTAAATACCTTTGTCAAACTAACAACACGTTTTTTTAAAAAATACAATTATATTAAAACCTTTCACTTGTGTTTAAACACGCTATACACAAAACGGGTGGTTCTACCCATGTCATATATAGTTGGAAAGTAGCAATGGAAACTTAAAAGTCAGACCAACCCATACAAACATTGCCATTTTGAGAATTTTTGGGAAGCTTCCTTCACATCAGCCAGCTATGATATCAAATTTCTTACCCTCGTTTTTGTTATACACAATCTGCTTCAGCTGCATCAGGCCCTCACAACTGTCAGAGACATCCATGTTACACTCTCCTAGATGATCCAAATTTGCTATATTTAAAAAGACAAATCAATTTTCACCATAATATTTTCAATTGCACCATGAAACAAAAGTCATACAGACAGACTAAATTGCTGGAAATACCCAGCAAGTAAAGTAGCATCCATTGAAAGACAGCATCTGTTTTTCTGGTTGAAGACCCATTGTCAGTACTAATGCAGAAACATCAAGATAAATATTACAGGGGCCTATTGCTTTTGAAAAGACATAGCTAAATTGGACTGGATTTTTATTTGATTACTTAGTGAATATTTACCACCCAAAGAATTCAAAAGCTAATAGCTCACAAGCAAACACAGACCACGGCCAGTTGCCCCTTTCTATTAATATATTTAGTTAACAGCACTGCTTTATTTGAAGGTTTGCCAACAGTGATATATAAATGAATATCTGGCTCCCATAACAAACATGATGGAATGCGAAATCTATGGATATCATTCATACAAACTTCAAAAAGGCATTTCATAGGGACCTTCACAGGAATTTATTAGCAAAAATGGTAGTGACAGTTGAGAGATAATAACATGACAAAACATTCTGATGTGAGCTTGCAATATAAACATGGAGCAAGATAAAATAAAAGGATTGCACTAACAATGAGATACATTTACAAACATCTGTAGTAGTGCATCAACTTTTTGGCAGTGTCATTAAATTAAGGACAGAAACTGCTGGAAATATTCAGTAAGTCAGGCAACATCTTTGGACAAAGCAACAGTTGATGTTTCATTGCAACTGTGAAAAATACCATACATGTCAAGATGGGAGTGAGGTGGGGAATTAAAATCACAGGCAACCAAAAGCTCAGCCCTACAGACTGAACACAGATGAAATAACCCATTCTCCATTTGGTTTCTCCACTGTAGGAGGCCACACGGTGACTGCCAATTTCACACATTAGACTGAAAGAAATCTTAGTCAATCAACATTTCACCTGCAAAGACCGTTTGACTCCCTTGTTGATGGGAAGGGAAGAGGTGAAATTTCAGGCGCTTCATCTTCTTTGGTTGCCTGAGAAAGTACAATACTGTAAATGGTTGATGGGGATAAATGAGCTAACTAGTGATCCTTCTGAAATGATGAAAGCAGAGGGAATGGGAATACTTTACTAGTGGTGGAATTTTGTTAGAGTTAACAGAAGTTGGGGGGGGAGCTGGGGAGGGGCTTTGGGGTTCTAACGTTTTAACTGTCATTCATTCTTTGGAGCACCTCTGCTTTCATTGATGTTTGCGAAGAAAAAGAATTTCAGGATGTATATTGTATAACTTTCTCTGACATTAAATGTACTTATTGAACCTACTAATGAAGTAACGATTTCCTAGTCCACTCTTCACTCCCCAGCAATTTCCACGTTTTCCATGCAATTGAAGTACAATACCCATTATTTCACTTTGTTCCTTCCCACAAACCAAGGACCAATGTCTTTCCAGATGAAGTAGTGATTCACTTACACTTCTTCCAATCTCATGTAATATGGTCTGAAACAGACAGATTCTTTTGCCAATGACATGAAAACTGATGGAAGGGGTTGTTGCCATGAGAAAATTATGAGTCTGCATCTGGATACAAACTAAGTGAGCAAGCAAAACTTGGCAAATGGAATTTAATGAGAAAATGTGACATTATGAACTTTGGTGAGAAAAATCTAAATACAAACTTTTTCTCCTAAATGGAGAAAGATTGCAGATGAGAATCTAGATGTTTTTGTGCATAAATCACTAAAAGTTAGTAGCTAGATACAGCAAATGCTTAGAAAGGCAAAAGGCACATTGACTTTCATTGCAAAAGAGTAGGAGTTTACAAATAAGTAATTTGTATATGCTACTGTTGAGGCCATATCTGGAGTGCCGTTCACAATTTTGAATCTTATTTAGAAATGAAATACTCCTTTGGAGACACCCAAAAGAGATTCATTAAGTTAATTCTTGGGGCGAGAGGACTGTGCAATCACATGCAGTTAAAGAAATTAGTTTTATATTCTTAAGAGTTTAGAAGAATGAGGGATTGAAATGTAGAAGATCCTTAGAGAGAAAGAGAGGGTAGATATGGAGATGTGTTCACTGCAGAACAAGGGAACATAGTTACAAACTGAGAAGGCCATCATTAAAAGCTTAAAGGGTGGTGAATTTCAGGAATTTTCTATAGGAGAAGGTTGTGGAAGTTTGATCATATGGCATATTTAAAGAGGAAATACATAAATATTTCAAAGAAAAATCAAGAAATTGAGGGCCATAGGTTATTGACACAGAAGCAGATGTCTGGGAGGTATTAGCCATGATCATATTATGCCAATGAGAACATAGGAATGGGCTTTGAGAGGTTGAGTTGGCCACTCTGATAGTTATTATATCTTCAAGATATTGCCTTAGCTGTTGAGTATTTGGACTATTTTATTCTAATTTCGGATTTATAGAATCTGCATTTATTTTGATAATTTTTATTTGGATAAAAGAATGTAGAATTATATTCCCAATTTTGCAACTGAGAACCAATTGATGGAGACAAGTTGTGTAGATTGAGCGAAAAGCAGCATGTTGTAAATTATGATTGGGAAGACAATTTGAAGCATTGAAATCTGCTCCAGCTACTTCAGACTGTTCACTCTCATGAACACCAGGACAGCTTCTGCAGCATTCCTAAACAGTTAGTATGAAAACTCATCTATTAAACTGTGTCAAAGTTCTTAGGCTATCATCATAATGGCAAAATACCTGAAAATATGCATTAATTAACCACTTAAATAATGTAAAAGACAAAGTCTTCTGTAATGTTGAGATGCGGGGGAAAGTAAAATATTCCTCAGCTATACAAGATATGTGATTAATTACCGAGATCTAATGACGCAAGGCAGTCATCCATTTTGTTTAGTATATCATTCAAGGAATCTTCATATTCCTTTCTCTGCTGATGTTGTGCCTAGAACAGGAATCAAGAAAAAACAATTATTCTTATTCTAAAATCAGTTAAATAAGTAATGTTTCTGTTCAAGATTGAATAGGGAGAAATTTTTATCTAATTTGTATTCATGGTACAAAAACATTTTTAATCAACATACCATGGTCATATTACAAGATGCAGTGCAAATAAACTTATTATGTTTAAGTCTTAAAGTAAAGAAATCAAACTAAAAACAATATAGAATACTTTTGATAACCACATCAAGAGCCAACTATAGAGTGAGAAACAAGCCATGCAGTACCTTTAGCCTATTCTGGTATTTTGTGACTGACCCTCACCTCAATTCTCATTTGGTTTCATGTCCCTTGCTAATCTTATCTTAAAATAATCTAGCACTTTAAATTTGGAAATAGACCTAGTTAAAAAGAAGAAATCTAATATTGTTTTTAACTACTAGGCAAATGTTTAGAATAAAAATATACAAAAGATTTTATTGGCTTTTTTCTGCCATATCGGAGATCACTTTACAGGACATTAGTAATACAGTAATGGAAGTTTAGGCAGTACAACACTAGGAGTTGATGCCAGCAGAAAACAAAATGTAGGGATAAAAGGGCCATTTCCTGTTACTAGTATGTTACTGCAGATTACTGTTGGGGCTTTAGTTACTTAAAATCCACATTATTGACAAAATGAATAGGGCCAAATATAACTTACCTAAGTATGCTGGTGGCACAAAGGAAAACATGGCAAAAAAAGTTACATCTTGGTTAAAAATTGGAAAGAAGTAAGCATTAAGAAAATAGGATTCTACAAGCTTTTCAGTTGAGATGTTGTGCCAACCTTTTAACCTACTCCAAGATCATTTTAACATTTCCCTCTCACTTTGCCCACCACTTTTTCTTTCAACCATGCGCTTATCTAAGAATCTCTTAAATGTCCCTAATGTAGCTGCTTCTACCATCATCCTTGGCAGCACGTTCCACACATCCGCCACTTCCTGTGCTTTAAAAAAAAAGCAACCTTTGACATCCACGTGGACTTTCCTCCAATCATGTCCTCTCATATCAGCTACTTCCACCCTGGGAAAAAGGCTGCCTACTATCTAGTCCTCTTATCTTATATAAGTCTACCAAGTCACTTCTCATCCTCCTTCCCTACAAAGAGAAAAGCCCTAGTTTGCGCAGCCTATACTCATGAGGTATGCTCTCTAATCCAAGCAACATCCCTGGTAAATTTCCTCAGCACTCTTGCTAAAGCTTACATGGCCTTCCATGAGGCAACCAGAACTGAATACAATTCTCCAAGTGTAGTATAACCAGTTTTTTTATAGAGCTGCTTCATTACATTGCAGATCTTGAACTCAATCCCATGACTAACAAAGGCCGACACACCACACACCTTCTTAACCACCCCATCAACTTGCACAGCAACTTTGAGGGACATATGGATGTAGACCCTAAGATCCCTCTGTTCCCCTGCACTACTAAAAACTCTGTTATTCACCCTATCTGTGGCCATCAAACTTTACAACTCCTCCCTCAGAGTGTCAGACACCCTGAGCCTGGTCCTAGACTTATTTCCATTTGGCATAATTTACTTATTATTATTTAATTATTTGTGGTTTACATTTCTATATTTCTACACTATTCTTGGTTGGTGCGACTGTAACAAAACCCAATTTCCCTTGGGATCAATGAAGTATGTCTGTCTGTACTCTGCGTCCTAGTAATGTCCTATTGTAACCTATGGCAACCTACTACTGTGGTATAGTGCAATATTAAAAAATACTGCAAGTTGCAATAAGAAATATATACATATTAACAAATAAATAGTGCAATGAGAGCAAAATAGTGATGTAGTGTTTATGGATCATTCAGAAATCTCATGGATGGCTAGAAGCTGTTCCTAAAAGTGTAGAATGTACGTCTTCAGGCTCCTGTACCTCCTCCCTGATGGCAGCACTAAGAGCATCTATCTTGGATGGTGAGGTTCCTTAATGATGGATTTAACAGATTTAATCCTGACCTTGTTTTGTTTTCCTCTCACATTCTGAATTATGGTTAGGTAGGTTAACTGGCTGCCGCAAAATGCTCCTACTGTGCAGGTAAGCTGTAGATTAGAGGAGTTAATAGGCAGCTGAAGGGAAGAAAATGGGATTAGTATAAATGGATGCTTGATGATTCAGAGTGGATCTGGAGACCAAGGACTGTTGCATGCTATATGACTTTATGAATGTTCTGGAGCTTAACTGAAAGGTGATCTCATTGAAAGGTTGGTTTTGAGACATAACCTGAAGTGTCAGAGTCAGGAATTGGGAGGCCAGACCTCAAATAGAGGCATCATCAATTTAAGATCAAAATTAAGGGAAACTACTTCTCTCAATTACGGACTTAAAAGAAAATCTTGCAGACACTGCACATCTGTAAGCAGAAAACACTTGTTAAGCAGATGAATGGAATAAAGCACCTGAACTCAACCCAAAACATTAATTTCCTTTTTAAAGCTGCTGTTTAACTGGATCTGCAACATTTGTTGATTTGTTGGCAATTTTTCCACCCAGGTCTCCATAAATGCTGAATGATAAAATAAATTCGAGTTGCAGTAGATAGATTTTTTAGCTACAGTAGACTTAAGGTTTAATGTGGTTTTGGAGGCAGGTATGGCAGAAGAGAGTAGTGAAGAAGAGATTTAAAAATTGCAACAAGATGGAGTTGAAGCTGTCAATCAGATCAGCCACACTTTTAATTGAATAGCTGATGACAGTCAAGGGGCTCTGTAATCTGTTACTGCTCCCATTTATTTTGTTCTGCCTGGAAGGATTGCATTTACTGTATTAATCCTTTGTTCTCTTCACACATCTTTAATCTTCAGTTACATAAACACATCATAATACAACCTACCCACCTAACCTGTCCTGAACACATTTTGGCCTCAATATCATTCTCAGCACTTGGAGTATTGTGTGCAGTTCTAGATGCTCCATTACAGGAAGGATGTGGAGGTAATGAAGATGGTGCAGAAAAGGTTTACTGGGATGCTGTCAGGATCAGCTATATAGAGGCTGTGTAAACTTGGATTGTTTTCTCAATTGTGGCTCAGGAGAGGCGATAGAAACATAGAAATCTGCAGCACATTACAGGCTCACAGTTGTGCCAACCATGTAACCCACTCAAGAAACTGCCTAGAATTTCTCTAGCGCATTGCCTTCTATTTTGCTAAGCTTCATATACCTATTTAAGAGTGTCTTAAAAGACCCTTTTGTATCCAACTCTACTACTTTCACTGGCAGTGCAATCCACACACCCACCATTCTGTGTGGAAAAACGTACCTCCTTGTACCTACTTCCAAGCACCTTAAAACTATGCCCCTTTGGGTTAGCCATTTCAGCCTTGGGAAAAACCCCCTTGGCTATCCAGACAATCAATCCCTCTCATCATCTTATACACCTCTATCAGGTCACCTCTCATCCTCCATTGCTCCAAGGAGAAAAGGCCAAGTTCACTCAACCTATTCCCATAAGGCACACTCTCCAATCCATGCAACATCCTTGTAAATCTCCTCTGTACTCTCTATAGTACCCACATCTTTCCTGTAGTGAGGTGACCAGAACAGAACACACTACACCAAGTGGGGTCTTATATAGCTTAACATTAACTCATGGCTCTTGAACTCAATCCCACAGATAAAGACCATCACACCAGACACCTTAACAGCAGCTCTGAGTGTTCTATAGACATGGACCCCAAGATCTCACTGATCCTCCACACTGCCAAGGGTCTTGCCATTAATATTACATTCTGTATTCAAATTTGCTTTGACTATCGAAATGAACCTCTTTACATTGTCTGGGTGGAACTCTATCTGCCACTTCTCAGCTCAGTTCTGCATCTTATCAATGTCCCACTGTAACCTCTGACAAACCTTCAGACTATCCACAACACCCCCAACATTTGTGTCATCAGCAAACTTACTAAACCACCCTTCTACTTCCTCATCCAGGTCATTTATAAAAAATCACAAAGAGGAGAGGTCCAAGAACAACACTGAACACCGTCCTCCATGTAAAATATGAAACTACATTCGTATGGTTGTATACAAACCACCCTTTGCCTGTGAGCAAGCCAATTCTGGATCCACAAAACAAGGTCTCCTTGGATCCCATGCCTCCTTATTTTCTGAGTGAGTCTTGCACGGGGAATCTTATCAAATGCCTTACTGAAATCCATATATACTACATCCACTGCTTTACCCACAATGTATTTATTTTTTTACATCCTCAAAGAATTCAATCAGGCTCGTAAGACATGACGGGTCCCTGACAGAGCCATGCTGACTATCCCTAATCAGATTACGTCTCTCCAAATGCTGATAAATCCTGCCACTCAGGATCTTCCACAATTTGCCCACCACTGAAGTAAGACTCACTGGTCTATAATTTCCTGGGTTTTCTCTACTCCTTTATTGAACAAGGAAACATTTGCAAACCTCCAATCCTCTGGTACTTCTCCCATTCTTATTGATGATGCAAAGATCATTGCCAGAGGCTCAGCAATCTTCTCCCTTGCTTCCCACAGCAGAGTTAGCTTTAAGGTGAGAGGAGGAAGTTTCAAGGAAATGTGCAGGCCAGGTTCCTCCCCAATCCCCCATAGAGAGGTAGCTGCCTAGAATACACTGCCAAAATGGCAGTGGAAGCAGAGACAATAGTGGCTTTAGGAAGCAATTAGACAGACACGTGAACATGTAGAGAATGGAGGAATATAGATCATGTGCAAGCAGATGGGTTCAGGATCATGGTCAGCACAGAGATTGTGCACCAAAGGCCTGTTCCTGTGCTGTACTATTCTATGTTCCATTATATTTTATGTTGAAATGTTTTGTGTCTACCATTGCACAGACCAAGAGACTATCATTGGAATACCAAGAATTGATCTGCAGGATTCTCTTCTTTTCCAAACATTGCTAATTTCCTCCTTACATGCTCTGTTATTTCAACATTACTATAATAAACAATGCTCTACTCAGCAAACAGTGCCCACATAAGCAAGCTACCAAGTTGACTGGGAATGGAAATGATGGAATTAAGTGGAAAAATGAAAACATTTATAAGTCACAATGGAGTTCAATTTGAAAGTGAACTTCTAACTCCAATATGCATACTGTCCTCAATCTTCCAAGCGTTCGAGTTGTGACATCAGGGAGAGGTGTCAGAGAAACTACTGGAAAATTGCGGTATACATTTTAAAAAAAAATTTGGACAGGACACACTGTAGCATGAATTAATGAATGGGAGGATTCAATATGAGAACTACTCCAGTTCATTGCTTTATTAAGATTTGCAACATTTCATAGCTACTTGGTGCTGCTATATTTCAACAGTTCTCAACAATTTTAGATTGTCAGAAGTTTAAATTGCTGGATAAAATATATCCCTTCTTATTGGCCCTGAGGAATAAAGATATAAACTTAACATCTTCCTCTAGGAAAATGAGATCAAATACTTTAGTTTAAACCTTTCAGAAAAATAATCAAGGGTAATTTAATAGAATTAGTTCTCTGACATTAGGCCCAAGGCCATGAACACATATGTAAAACAAGTGTTCATAAAGCACAATTACCTTCAATGCATTCAACTGGGTCAAGTACAGTTGAACCTTTTGTTCATGGCAGATTACTTTAGTCCTCTTCACATAAGTGCTTTTCTTGGTATTCAAGCAAGAACGAAACTGTTGCAACTGAGGAAGAAATTACAATAAACCAATTAAAATATTTTAAAGCCATTTTTTGGCTAAGCATTTAACAACCATGCTGTCTCCTTTTGTTGGGGTTTGTGAACATCACATCACAAAGTTGGCCAACTTTGTTAAAGCGATAACCAACATCCAACTGAACCCAGAGGACATAATGGTTAGATTCAACGTGGTGTCCCTGCTCATGAGAGCTCCCATTAAGGACACCTTGGTCCTCCTGTGGTCAAGGTTTGATAAAGCTATTATTGACCTTTTTGAACACACCCTTACATCGATGTACTTCCTTTATAAGGGAAACTACTATGAACAAATGGATAGAGTGGCAAATGGATGACACTTCTGTAGTGTGGCCTCATGGACTCCTGACACTCCAACAGTTCCATGACCATCTGAATAGTATACATCCAAACAGTCAATCTACGATGGTGATGGAGAAGAACGGTTGCCTCCTGTTCCTGGACGTTCTAATTAGATGGAAACGGGACGGTTGCCTCGGATATGGTGACCATCAGAAACCAACTCACACGGACTTGTACCTCAACAATAACAGCCACCATCATGCCTCCCAATGTAGAGCAGTTCTTTCTACTTTGATTAACTGTGCAAAAACTATTTCAGAACCTGGAGAGTCTCCCCAAGGAAATAAGACAATTATGCATGACTTATAGAATGGCTACAAGGAGAAGGAAATCAACGGGGTCCTCAAAAGGACTGACAATAAAAAAAAACAAACAAACAGGAAAGCTTAACAATGAGGAGGAACCTGACATTACTGCCTGTCTTCTCTATATTTCTATGGTTTCTGCAAAGGATCGCCAGGATCAGGAAGAAATATCGGATTGATACCATCCACAAATCCATACAGGAGCTCAAGTCACAGCTTATGCAGGTCAAAGATGATTTGGGACTCAGATCAGCTGGCGTTTACAAGATTCCCTGTGAATGCGGAGCAGCATATTTTGGCCAGAAGGGATGCACGGTGGAAACTTGCATCAAGGAGCACAGGAGGTGTATCCATTTGGGTTACCTGGAGAAATTGGCAGTAGAGGAAGACTGCATTTGCACTGGCCATAGGATTGACTTCAACAGCACAAAACTACTGTGCCACGCCAATGGCTTTTAGGACTACCTGGTAAAGGAAGCTACTGAAATAAAACCAGGGGAAAAGAATTTCATCAAAGACAAAGGTCTTGGTCTAAGTAAGAACTGGAATGAATATAAACAAGGTGGGAGATCAGAAACCTGATTAGATGAGGACTAAACAATCAGAAAGGACAGAATACAGGGGTATAAATGCCACTGGACTAAACATGCCCAGGCATCATCCCTGAAGAAGATGGCCGAGTTTGTCATCAAAACATCGATTATAATTGATACTTGTACCCGGCTGGAAGCCCAAGAAGAGTTTATTTGCCATTTGTTTTTACTGTTATAAATTATTTTCAAGTTCAGTTACAATCATTAGTTTAATCTTCGGCTAAGGTTCTTCTCATGAAGTTTCTTATTAAACAGTTTAAAATACAGCAAAATAATAGAGGGTGCATACCAAACCTAAAATAGACCATCATTCTCAATGACAGAGGACCTCAGGCAGCTATAAACCTGAAAATTAACATGCATCTTCTTCAGAAATTAAGATACAGCAATTATGAATTTTAATTTTGAAAGACCAAACAACTGAACATAGCCAAACTTAACCATTTTCAGACTAATCAATATTTACCTCTTCTTTTGTCATTTGCATCACCTCTTTCAAAAGTGGAAAGTTCACTTCTGACAAGAGCTTGTCAAGATCTAACAACTGATCCTTCAGGCTGAAAAGCAAATGGAAAAAACATTGGAGTCACTTAGAGCTGAATTTGCTGTAATTTGCAACCCAAGAATCAGAAACATGCAGATATGACAGTTGGGGGTGTGTGGTTGTAAAAGACACTTGTAGGAAGGGAAGGGGGGCAAACATGCTCCAATCAGTAGTGGAGAGGGCTAGTAGCTTTAAGTTCTTGTAAGTTCTATCTATCCTGGCCTGGCACATATAATCAATCACAAGGAAGGCACACCAGTATCTTTTCTGATAAGTTTTAAAAGGTTTTGGCATGTTATTGAATATTAACCTACAAATGATCTGTTGAAATTATCCTAACCAGTTCCATCAAGGTCTGGTATGGCAATTCCAATGAGCAGAAACACAAGAAGCTATGAAGAGTAGTGAACTTCGGCCAATACATCCCCACTATTGGTAGTATCTACATGAGGCACTGCCTTAACGAAATAACATCCAAAGAAACCCACCCTCCAGGCCATACCATCTTCTGGCAGCTATCACTGGGCAAGAGGTACAGAAGCCTCAAGTCTCACAAGGTTCAAGAACAGCTACTTCTCTTCATTCAGTTCATGAAGCAACCTACACAACCCTAATCACTACCTCACTGGCAACACTATGACCACTTTGCACTACAATGGATTTTACTACTTTTCCTAATTGTAATTCTGTTCTTTCTTGGACAATTTATGTAGAAATTCACATTTTGTTTGTGAATGTTGTGTCTCTAAAGATATGTGTCTTTCTGGGTGCCACGCTAGTTAGCAACTAGCACTATGCTATTACAGCTCAGGACATTCTGGAGCAGTCTGTAGAGCTTGTACATTCTCCTTGTGAACTGCACGGGTCTCTCTGGATGCCCTACTTTCCTCCCACAGTCCAAAGACAACCCAGTCAATAAGTCATTGTAAATTGTCCTATGACTAGGCTAGGGTTAAATAGGTATGTTTCTGGGCAGTATGGTTTGTTGACTGGTAGGGCCTGTCCCTCACAGTACCTCTAAATAAATAAGTACGTGCCTAAAACTGCATTTTAAAATTAATAACATTCAACACAAGCTTGCAAGTTAATAAAGTATTTTCCAAGAATACAAAATAGAAACAGCTATTTTCACAGACGGCAATTTATAAGATTTCATGGAATCATACAAGATAGGAATAGGCCCTTCAGAACATCAAGTCTGCATTGGCTGACTACCACACATAAATATTAATCGTCATCTAATCCCTTTCTAACCTCCCCACATTATCAATTCCCCCAAGATACTACTATTCACCTGCACAATAGCTGCAATTTTAAATGGCTAATTAACCTGCCAACACAAGTCTTTGGGAAGAAACCAGAGCTATTGAAGGACACCCATACAGTCACAGAACATGTCAACTTCACACACATAGATGTGAAACCAAATCTCTGACACAGTGAGGCAACAACACTGCCTAAACTTTACATACTCATTTATGGCCGCAGAGAGTGCAGAACTATTGTCTTCATAGACTTCCCGTTTTGGTCGGTGAATAAACTTCACAGCCAGCCCATTTTCCAGTCCTGACGATCTGTCCAATTCAGGCTACCAAGAAATAAAATAATAGTTTTAATTAATACAGTGGTTAAAAAATCAACTGTAGATCAGAATCAATAATAAACTCAAGTAAAATATGCAGAATTTTCACAAATGCTATAGCCTACAAGGCCATTCCAGCTTAAGAATGGGTTATATTTTTTTAAAAAAGTGATAACTTTGTTAGCAAGTCAGAAAATACACGAAATACGAAATAATTCAAGGCGGTAATCACATTTCCACAGTATTGCAACAAATGGTGTTCAGGAGGACTAATTAACAAACATTTGTTTTCCCCGCCTTGGCAGAATGATACAAAACTTGGAGTATACCACAGTCAAAGCTGGTTTGAAGAATCAGTGAAGGTTACGTTGTTTAATAAAGTATCATTGCACAAGTAGCAATAATAGTGCTTGCTTGTTAATTTTCATGGCCTCTAGCAGTGAATCTGGCAGTCTGTGTCTTGAAACAATGATGTTCAAATACCGTAAGGTTACATGCATATAAATATGTCTTCCCTCCCCAAGACTGGTTCTCATTTGAATTTAAAATTGGGACACATCAGGACCAGTACATTTCGGCCCAATTAAGATCCTGCTCCAATTAGCCAAAGTTTCACAGAAATAATTAAAAAGGTATAAAAAAAGACAAACTACTACTTAACTGAGTAACAAATTATGTATTTACATGAAATACAGAAATTAGAACTCTATCAATACTACTAGATTACTATAAAAATGTGTATAAGTTCCAAATGGTCCCAGTGAATGGAGTCCCAATGGTTATAAACGCTGCCACATTTTTTTGATGACTGTAAATGAAGAAAATCAGCACAGACACCTAGTAAAGATCATTGACTTCCTTCACACAATGCTATTGATGATTACATCCTTCAAATCTTCATTTTTGTTGTAACATTCGAAATGATTGTTGGCACCTTCAGATTCTTTGTAGTTCCTCACTTTAATAAAGTTGTTTCATTTTTACTCCTGGCCATTTCTGGCATCTCCAGGCCTGAACACTTGAAACCGCAGTGAGTACAACAGTCCTGAATTGGTTTACTGCTCATTTCTTGCCAACTATCAGTGATAAAAAATCACTGATTTTTGAATACAATCAAATGCCATTGCCACTATTTAAAACTGTTCAATCTAAGCAGTGTAGTGTCTAATGGCCACACAAGTGCACACACCTGACACTACTTAGAAACTGCTCTGCAACAGTCTCCTGTCTCAGTTATGCTGCATAATGTTCCAAATAAATGGAGGTAATGCTGGTTATTTTCTCAATTAGATTTTTTGCTGTTGTTTCTTTTAAAAAAAATAAGTGGTCCAGTTAACTGATAAGGATTAACTGGAATCCACAAATCAGGCATTCGTAACTGAGGAGGATCTGCATTCTCCAAGGAATTCTCTCAATCCCCAACAAATGTCTACTAACACAAAGAGTTGCCATACACCTAACAGTGCCTGCTTTAAGATCAAAGCTCCATTTCCATTGCTGTCTGTAAGGAGTTAGTAAGTTCACTGCATAACCATGTGGATTTCCTCCCACATTCCAAAGACGAACATATTGTTAGAGTTAGTGAGTTTTAGGCATGCTATTTTGCGCCTGAAGCACGGTGATACTGGTAGGCTGCCCAGCCCAAACCGCCACAAAGCACACATTTTACTGTACGTTTCAATGTACATGTAACAAATTAAACTAATAAAGCTAATCTTTAGAAACAATTCTACAGCAAATTAAATGGATGCTTAACCTGTCATCTTCTCATTTTTCTCACTGATACCATCACTGCCATTTTATCTATAGGTGCAAATATAACTACAGTACATAAGCCATTGAAACTACCGAGTTTAAATTAGGATTTAGCACCTCCATGGTATAATGGTGTGCAAATAAAAGTGTTAATAAAAGTTTCTACTGCCATCAGTCCCAGAATATCGTGGGTTAAAATTTCACTCTAGAAAATAGAATGTAATACAAGCTGTTGCTCCAGTATAACGATAAGAAAACGCTATACAATTTCAATGAATTATGAAAACAATGAAAAAACTTTTCTCCACGGTAATTGGCTCCATTGTATTGGCAATAAATATTCTAAGATACTTAAACAAGGAATTGTCAGATTGAATGTAACATGAACATACAATTTAAAATGTTGTACAATACTTAAATTCAATTTTGAGAAAGAATCTTGTGCTATGTCAAGAAACGTAGGCAATCATGGTTATCACAGAATGCATATGTGATAGCTTTCTTGAACAGCATGTTACTGAACCTACAAGAGAACATGCTATCTTGAATCTGGTCCTGTGCAATGAGGCAGAAATGAGCAATTTTGCAGTTAGGGATCCTCTTGGAAAGAGTGATCACGGTATGATTGAGTTTCTCATACAAATGGAGGTGCAATACTTTGATTTAAAACGAGAGTATTATGTCTAAATAAGACTACAATAGGATGAGGCAGAAGTTAGTTAGGGTACACTGGGAACACAGGCAATATGGTGGGACGGTTAAGGAACAGTGGAAGATTTTCAAAGAGATTTTTCATGGTGCTCAACAAAAGTATATTCCAGTTAAAACAAGGACAGTAAGGGTGCGGAGAGCCAGCCATGGGTAACTAAGGAAATAAAGGAAGGCATCAGACTAAAAGCTCATGCATACAAAGTTGCTGAGAGTAGTGGGAAACTGGAAGATTGGGAAAACTTTAAAAAGCTACAATGTACTAAGCGAACAATAATGAAAGGGAAGATAGATTATGAAAATAAACTAGCACATAATCTAAAAACTGATAGCAAAATTTTTTTTATTATACTATTAAATGGAAAAGGGCGATTAAAGTAAACATAGGTCCCCTAGAGGACATGATGGGGGAATTGACATTGGGTAACAAGGAAAAGGCTGAGGCTTTGAATGAATATTTTGTGTTGGTCTTCATGGTGGAGGACACGTCTAACATGTCAAAGAGAGATAATATGAATGCAATGGAAGGTAAGGCCCTTGATAAAATAGTATCACTAAAGAGGTAATGCTGAGCAAACTTGTGGGCCTAAAAATAGACAAATTCCCTGGTTCTGATGGAATACATCCCTGGGTATTGAAAGAAATGGCAGAAGTTATACTTGAGGCTTTCTCTGGACTCTGGGCAGGTCCTGGCGGATTGGAAGAAGGCGAAAGTCATGCTACTGCTCAAAAAAGGATGTAGACAAAAGGCAGGTAACTATAGGTCAGTTACTTTAACGTCTGTAGTTGGGAAAATGCTTGAATCTATCATTAAAGAAGAAAGAGCAAGGCATTTCAAAAGAAATGGATCCATCATGCAGACGCAGCATGGATTCAGCAAAGGCAGGTCCTGTTTGATAAACTTACTGGAATTCTATGAGGATATAACAAGTGCAGTTGATAGATGGGAACGGATGGACATTATTTACTTGGATTTCCAGAAGGCCTCAATAGGGTGCCACATAAAGACATCCATAAGATAAGGATGCATAAAGTTGATGTATTAACATATATAGAGGATTGGTTAACAAACAGAAAGCAAAGAGTTGGGATACATGGATGTTTCTTTGGTTGGTAATCAGTGGTGAGCGGTGTGCTGCAAGGGTCGGTGTTGCACCTGCAACTGTTCATGATATACATTAACGATCTGGAAAAGGAGACTGAGTGTAGTGTATCCAAGTTTGCTGATGGCACTAAATTGAGTGTAAAAGCAAATTGTGCAGAGGATATGGAAAGTCTGCAGAGAGATATAGATAAGTTGTGAGTGGGCAAGTGTCTGGCTTTGGTCTACAGTGTTGGTAAATGTGAGGTCATCCACTTTGGAAGGGAAAATGGAAGATCAAATTATTATTTAAATGGTAAAAGATTGCAGTATGCTGATGGGCAGAAAGTCTTAGGGGTGCTTGTGCATGAATCACAAAAGGTTGGTTTACATGCGTAACAGACCATCAAGATGACAAATGGAATATTGGGTCTTCATTGCTGGAGGGACTGAATTTAAGAGCAGAAAGACTATGCTGCAGCTGTACAGGGGTAATTGTGAGGCCACACCTGGGGTACTGCATGCAGTCCTGGTCTCCTTACCTGAGGAGGGATATACTGGCTTGGAGGCGGTACAGGAGAGGTTTACCAGATTGTTTCCAGAGATGAGAGTGTTAGACTATGAGGAGATTGAGAAGCCTGGGACTGTACTCACTGGTATTCAGAAGAATGAGTGGAGATCTTATATAAGCATACAAAATTATGAAAGGGGTAGATAAGATAGAGGCAGGAAAGCTGTTCCCACTAGAAGGTGAGATTACAACTAGCCTCAAGATTTAGGGGAGTAGATTTAGCACAGAGATAAGGAGGAACTGCTTTTCTCAAAGAGTGGTGAATCTGTGGAATTCTATGCTCAATAAACCAGTGGAGCCTACCACAGTAAATATATTTAAAACAAGGTTGAATAGATTTTTGCATAATAGGGGAATTAAGGGTTATGGGAAAAGACAGGTAGGTGGAGACGAGTCCATGGCCAGATCAGCCATGATCTTAATGAATGACAGAGCTGGCTTGATGTGCCACATAGCCTCCTCCTATTTCCAATGTTCTCTCCTATTTCCAATGTTCTTATGGTGTTTTGACCATGATTGTTCTTTGCAATTTTTCCCCCCCAGAAGTGGTTTGCTATTGTCTTCTTCTGGGCAGTGTCTTTACAAGACGGGTGACCCACCCATATCAATACACTTCAGAGAATAGCTGCCTGGCATCAGTAATTACATAACCAGCTGATATGATCATCCATCCACCACCTGCTCCCATGGCTTCACTGACCTCATCGGGGGGGGGGGGGGGGGACTAAGCTAAACAGCTCCAAATTTTCATTCCATTGATAAACCTACTATGGGTGATGTGATAGAGTTACGCCTCTATCAAAGGAAGTGAAAGTATTCCTCCTCTCTGCCAGACTGCAGGTCACCTTGGGCAAAGTGTAGCACCTGCTCCACTCCACCCCCTAACCCTGAGATTAGGGTTACCTGAAGCCATGGGAGCAGGTGGTGGATGGTTGTATGGGCAGCTGAAGGCTACGATGCCAAACCACTTCTGTAGAAAAATCTGCCAAAGACAATCATGGTCATGGAAAGATCTTGAACGCCCATGTCATACAAAATGGCACTTCATATAGTTCAACCGGAATGTTATCAGATCCTGATGATTTCCCCTTTTGCATTTTCTTCAGAGCAGGTTCCACCTCTTCTTTCAGTATTGCTGAGCCCTTGTTGTTGTTGCCAATATCAAAGTTGTCCTCTCGGTCTTTGTCGTCATATAGGTCTTTGATGTATTCTGACCATCTTTGCATTACTTTTCCTTATTCTATAATTGTAGATCCGTCTTTTGCTTTTATACATCCTGTTGTTGCCCACTTTGTGACCTCTTTGATCTCATTGTGAATACATTTGCTGTTGTTGGTTTTCTGCAATTGTCCTATTAACTCATATTTGTCCTTAAGCTACTTTTCTTTTGCTTCCTTGCACTTGGTTGTTATCTGTGCATGCAAGGATACGTAGACTTCTTTGTTTTACTTACATTTTCTTCTTTGTTCCATAAGATTCAGAATTCTACTTAGAATCATCATGCTCAGAATAAGTAACAAAAATAAACCAGAGATCAGTGAAGAACAGTGTAGCAAGGGAACATCAAACGCAACTTATATTCTCAGAAATATTATCAAAAGGTTAATAGAAGTACAAGACCTATAATTCTGTTTCATTGACTACACAAAAGCCTTTGACACAGTGAAATGCCAAGTCATCATGAAAATGCTTAAAGATATTAATATCGACAGAAAAGATCTAAGAATAATCAGGAACCTCTACTGGCAACAAAGTGCAGCCATACAGATAGACAACGAGATTGGTGAATATCAGCCAATAAAGCGAGGAATCAGACAGGGTTGTGTTCTATCACCAGACCTGTTCTCCCTGTATAGTGAAAACATCATGAAAACCATACAAGACCCACCTGGAATAAGTATAGGAGGATACAATATCAACAACCTCCGCTATGCAAATGATACAGTACTGATAGCAAATAGTGCAGTAAATTTACAGAAGCTAATATCCACCATCAACACAGAGAGCGAAAGACTTGGCCTAACCTTAACGAAAAAGAAAACTGAAGTAATGGTAAAGAAAAAAGAAAGCTGATATCCCAAACTGTACGATCATATTGGAAAATTAAATCCTAAAACAAGCTCACAACTTCAAGTACCTTGGATCAAGGGTAACATCTGATGGCAAATACGAAACAGACATAAAAGGAAGAATAGCAATGGCAAGAACAGTATTTACAGAAATGAGAAGCATCCTAATGAACAAGAAAATAGCAATTGACATCTGCCTTAGAACCCTCAGCTGTCACATTCTTCCTATATTGATGTATGGCTGTGAGTCAAGGACCATCACAAATGCAATGGAAAAAAGAATCAATGCAGCAGAGATATGGTTCCTCAGAAGAATGCTATGCATATCATATACAGACAGTATAACCAACGAAGAAGTTAGACAGAGAACGAAAACAAAACGTACATTACTTTAAAAAAAAATCAGAAAACAGCAATCAAAATTCTTGGACACATCATGCGAAGAGAGGCATTAGAACATTTAGTTACAACTGGAAAGCTGGAAGGAAAAAGCAGAGGCAGACAGAAAATGAAAATGATAGATGGATTAACATCATGGTTAGAAACAGGGGAGGGAACAACTACAATTCGGAGGGTCAGGGTGATGGATGGAGAGACATGATCGCCCACACCGAACAGCAAGGCACCTGAATGAATGTGGGTATTGAGCACCAAAATGCACTGCTCAGATTTGAATTTAGTACCCTAGTTCCTTTATCAAAACTACAAGCTTGGATGCAAAAAAAAATAACACAAACAAAAAAAGTCTTACAACCTCCAATTAGTTGTAAAATTTAACAGTGAGCATGTTTCAAACACAGTACGTGATATAAAAGGTCTTAAAAATACGCAAGTAAATATAATATTTCAGTGGTTAACATTTTAGTAGTGAAACACAACCCTGGGATATGTTCTAGCATTTCTGCAGGATTTGTTAATGGAACTGAAAATCTGCAGCTGTACTCTTACATTGACTTGCAGTTCACTCTGGCGAGATTTCTGTGGACGTGTTTGAACTTTCAAGAATTTGAAGAATTCCCGGACTGTGATCTCACCATCCATCAATTTCTACAAGGGAAAGTATATTTTTACTCAGGTTTCAATTACCTTCTTTTGCAAGACATTGTACACAAGTATCTATATCATATAAAAATATCCTGGATTTGAAGCCATATTTGTTTATTGCATGTATTATACTGCTTAAACATTTAAGTGCAAAATATAAAAGCTGGGGGAAACAAAAAAGCAAACAAGTTACTCATGGAACAACACACAAAATGCTGGTGGAACACAGCAGGCCAGGCAGCATCTATAGGAGAAGCACTGTTGACGTTTTGGGCCAAGACCCTTCGTCAGGACTAACTGAATGGAAAGATAGCAAGAGATTTGAAAGTAGTGGGGGGGGGGGGGGGGGAGAGAAGAGGAAATGCGAAATGATAGAAGACCGGAGGGGGTGGGATGAAGTTACTCATGGCTTCATTCTGAAAGTTGTTTTATTCTGTTGAAGAGCAGCAAGTTATAAAGCACATGTAATACCTTCCTGGCTGCCATAGGTGTTATTATTGATAATTAATAAAAATCTGAAAGATAAGAAAACTTTAACATAGCTTAACACAGAAGTTATACACTATTGTGTATGCCTTGAACTTTCAACATAAGAGATGAACGAAGTCTCTGTTTAAATTACTACATTTGAAATCACAGACAAAACAATAAAACGACCATACCTTATGCAACTCAGACTCCTCCAAGATCACAAGGGATGCATTTAAGTTGCATTTTGGAGCTGGAAAAAAAAATTAAAAGTTGTTCAGCAAGGTTTCAAAATGTCAAATCTCTGTGAACTATCATTAGTTCATGTCCACTTAAAAGCCAATCATCCTTATTTCTAGCCATCCCACCCTACAGTTGGGCACTATAGCAAATGGTGATGACACATGAATAGCATTTTCATTATTATTTATTAAATCTGTCTGATTTGATTCACAAACCATATGCAATAAGAACACAAAATACTAAGCTGCATTTTGAACTATTTTGCCTGACTTCACCTTCAATAAACTGCAAGCCTCAGTGACTACGTCTTTGAGGTACAGATTTCGAAATATTTACAACCAGAAATTCCACATTTTCTCAGCTTAAATTGCTGTTCTATGTATCTAATTGTGGGTTCAATTAGGACAAATCCACGAACAGGACAAATCCTTACCTACTTGGCCCACCAAGTCCCTCCAGAATCCATCCAAGTTTCAAAAAGACCACTTCTCATTCTTCTGAACTCCGAAAAATGAGAACGATTCTTTTTGTCCTCACCCCAGGAATCTGTCTGATTAAACAAGTGCCATACACACCAAAATCCACTAGAAATAGTATGGATAGTTATGAGGCTGTATCGATAGGTAGCGATCATCTTTGTTTAAACATGCTTACAACTGTGTCATGCCTTGTACCAAGTTAAAGGAATCTGATAGTGCACCATCAGGTGTGGAAAATAAAGACAAAAAAATCAGTGCTTCAGGTAAATGAGATTTAATTAGTTATCTCTTAAAGGTAAAATCAAAGTGAAAGAGATCATTTTAAAAATAGAAAAACTAAAATTATATTGTTCTCAGTCTTTAACTGATAAATGGAATAACAGAATCAGTGTCCTGTGAATCCTTTAAAATGTAAAGGGCAGCCAGGTATTGTCTCATTTTGAACTGCACCAGAAAGTAACTGTTGGTTGAACAGCATTTTTTTAAATTCATAAATATCTTGTTAGCCAGGATAAAACTAACAAATCTAAAATGCCATGCATGAATATATCACCGTTCTCATGATGAATGAATGAAAAGTAGCGGGTAGAATCAAGCAAGGTTGAAAACAGTTATGTTACAAATTAATCCAAATATTTTGTTCTAAAAGTCAGGAACATACCGGCAGTCCCAAGCCTGAATGCACAGGGAGGCAAAGCTCTATGCAGTATCTCTAAACAAAAATAAATTTTTCATGCCATGACCCACATGATACATTTCCGCAATGCAAAACGAATTAAGTGTCAATCATAACTTACTGATTGTATCAGCAGAAGTACCATCACCTTTGGTTGAATCCAAGGAACTGTTGTTATCCAGGCTCTTTGTCATCAGACTCAGCAAGTTCTCTTCCACTGTTTCATGCCCTACTCCTTCCCACGGCACAACAGGTGTAATTTTGACCTATGTTAAAAATACCTTGAAAATTATATGAAATGCTACTTCCATGCCAGAGCCAATAACTCTATGAATATTTAGAAATACTAAATTCATAAATTAGAAAATTATCTATTATTGATTTGAAATATTTAGTTGAATGAGCTTGACAAAATGAGAATGTTCACAATGAACTGTGATTTTGTTTTTTTTTTAAGTGCTCTTCAAAGCACCCACCATTAATTTCTTTCATGTGGAACCTAAGGATTAAATATAGCCAAAAAAAGACTGAATTTTGGTGAAAATAAGTTCTTCAAAGCAAACCTAATGTTGTGGTGAAAGTCATTGAAAGAAGGCAGACTGGAATGTACTACAACACAACTCCACATGCAATTTTACTTGGGCAAGAAAAAGGGGACACCAGTGGGATTCAGTTGTCATACTTGTTATAGTAAGCAGCATAATGGAACACACACATGCATCTTTGTTTGCAGGGAATCAGGACGTCAGGATTCAACAGCTACTCCAAGAAGTTAAAGGGTCATTACATTCTAAATATCAATTCATTAAAGTCACTTCATACTGGATCTACCATTTTCATTTAAAAAAAAGTATTTGGAAGGAAAATGTATATACTTTGTCCAAAAGCCAAAATTTCACTATATAGGATATCATTTGGCTTTATTTATAACACTGTTCACATAGAATTACAGTTGAGGCTATACTTAATTTCAAACTTTTGTTGATAATATGACAAACCACCATAATCAAGTGTATTGTGGTTAAAATCTTTAGAGACAATAGACTTAAAATCAATTTCTAGTTCAGAGTTTGAACTCTCTTCCTTTACTCCAATTTATTAATGGAAAATTAATGAGAACAAGTACTCTACTATATCATAGAAACATTCACAACTGCTTTGGTTGCACATTCTTTTTCATTTACCTCTTTTCTAGAAGCATCAGTGCCCTTGCATTCCAATGTTTTTCTTTTGTTGTATGCATTTCCATTTTCTTCTTCACTCCAAACTCGTTTCTGGCACGGCCTTTGTTCCACTGTTGAAATTTTTGAGCATGAAAGAACCTGGTCTGTTGCATTGATACCTTGTTCAAGAGCAGAAAAAGTTTCTCCATACTGCTGTTCGTGGAGAGAGCACCCTTCACTGGATTTCGAACAGAGAGAGGGGTTCACAAAATCCAACATTCTGCTTTCTGCTTCATCACCATCATTCACCTGCATTTTATGCTGTCTATCCAACTGTTCCTGGGAGTTTCCAGAAGGTTCAAATATTTTTGAGCTTTCAAGACCTTTTGATTTGGCTGTTGTATTTAGAAGTGAATCAGAGCAGTGATATTCTACTGATGGTTTTACTACATTCTGATGACTTGAATGCACAGTTCTACATAGATTTCTTCTGCTAGGCAATTTAGGAAGGAAGGCACTAAAAGAGATTTGAGATGCAAGTGTGTCCTTAACAAATGAGCTTTGTTTTGGTAAGCAAGCCTTTGCATCAAATGTTTGACAATCACCAGGGTTGTTGCCATCCATTGGAGGCTTTTCTAATGGAGGGTCAGGAGTTACATCGGGCATGGAATTCATTTTCTGAAGAGATGACACATTAGATATATTTGACTTTATAGATGCATTACATTCCAAATCATTATTTGTTGTACTTACAGATTCAGTTCTTGTCCCTTGAGCAGTACCTTCAGTAACCTGAGACTGAACAAATGCTTCAGAATCTGCCTCCCTGGTCTGATCAATTATTGCTCTCTTTTGGACTTCAAGGTCACTTTTGTGTGTTGGAGTAACATCAGAAGAACTCTCTATGCAGAGTTCGACTCCTTTCAGATTCCTTTTTTCCTGAGCTCCAGTTATGCACTTTGAATTAGCTTCCAAATTTCTTTGAGTGCTACTGCTAGCATGATCCACTTGACGACTAAACTGTTGTTGTTCTGTAACAAGCTTTAACTGGGTAACTTTGTGTTTACCAGATTCATCATGCTTCCCATGAATAAGCATGATGTCTTTTTCTTTAACAGCTGCTGCTTGTTCAGAAACCATGGTATTTGTACTGTAACATGATGATAGGACAGACCCCACAGCATTCAAATCAGAGGTTATATTTGCAGAACAAAGTGCTCCATTTGAAATTGTCTCACAGTTTTCACTATCAATATTGGTTGTATAGCTTTTGGTCATGTCCATATCATTTGCTTCAGAAAATATTGTGGTCCTATCACTAGGAAAAAAACTAGCTGAGCATGTTTCTAATTTTATAGCTGAACCAAGACATCCGCCTTCAATTGCAACTGTATGACTTCTGGTCATATCCATATCATTTGGTTCTGAGACTACCACAGTGTTACCACCAGGAAAGGATGAACTGGAACTAACAGCACAATTTATAATTGCCTCAAAATTCATACTGTCCACCACAGCTACAGGACTTGGAGATATATCCTTATCATTCAACTGTAAAAATATACTAGATTTGGAATTGGGAAGACATGCCAGAGTATTACTGAGACTGGAGCTCATTTTCTGGTAGCCAAAAGTTTGATTGCCATTCATTTTAAAACTTCCATTCTCAGTTGCAACTATATGACTTTTTGTAATTTCCATTACATTTGCTTCTGAAAACACAACAGACCTATCTCTACACAAGGATGCACTTGACCCAACTGTCCAATCAGGCACTCTCCCAACGCTCCCACTATCAATTGTAACTGGGTGGCTTTTGGTTATATCCATTTCATTTGCCTCTGAAAATACTACAGTTTTTTCATTGGGTAACGATGCCACGATGGATCCAAGAGTACTCAATCTGGAACTCTTCCTTGTTGACTGTACTGCTTTGTTTGAAATTGGTCCTAGATTATCACTTTCAATTGCAACTGTATGACTCTGTGTGATATCCATATCATTTGCTTCTGAAAACACCACAGTTCTATCACTAGCAAAGGGTGCATTTGACCCAACTGTGCAATCTGGCATTCTCCCAGCGCTTCCACTGTCAATTGTAACTGTGTGGCTTTTGGTTATATCCATATCATTTGCCTCTGAAAATACTACAGTTTTTTCATTGGGTAACAATGCCACGATGGATCCAAGAGTACTCAATCTGGAACTCTTCCTTGTTGACTGTACTGCTTTGTTTGAAATTGGTCCTAGATCATCACTTTCAATTGCAACTGTATGACTCTGTGTGATATCCATATCATTTGCTTCTGAAAACACCATAGTTCTATCACTAGCAAAGGGTGCATTTGACCCAACTGTGCAATCTGGCATTCTCCCAGCGCTTCCACTGTCAATTGTAACTGTGTGGCTTTTGGTTATATCCATTTCATTTGCCTCTGAAAATACTACAGTTTTTTCATTGGGTAACGATGCCACGATGGATCCAAGAGTACTCAATCTGGAACTCTTCCTTGTTGACTGTAATACTTTGTTTGAAATTGGTCCTAGATTATCACTTTCAATTGCAACTGTATGACTCTGTGTGAAGTCCATATCATTTGCTTCTGAAAACACCACAGTTCTATCACTAGCAAAGGGTGCATTTGACCCAACTGTGCAATCTGGCATTCTCCCAGCGCTTCCACTGTCAATTGTAACTGTGTGGCTTTTGGTTATATCCATGTCATTTGCCTCTGAAAAATTAACGTTATTTTCACTGGGTAACAATGCCATTTTCGATCCAGGAGCAAACAAACTGAAACTCTTCCTTGTTGACTGCAACACTTTGTTTGAAATTTGTCGTGGATCATCACTTTCAATTGCAACTGTATGACTCTGTGTGATATCCATATCATTTACTTCTGAAAACACCACAGTTCTATCACTGGCAAAGGGCGCATTTGACCCAACTTTGCAATTAGACACTTGCCCAAACATTCCACTGTCAATTGAAACTGTGTGGCTTTTGGTTATATCCATGTCGTTTTCATTGGAAAACATCTGAGTTTCTGTCAGATTCTCCTGATGAATACTCAAAGACCTAGATGTCAATTTTGTTGTATCCTGTGCCTTACTCTTCTCAATTCTTTTAGAAGATTCATAACCAGTGACTGTAAGTTCATCATGGATATATGACGGCAACATTGATCTCTCATTTATGTTATCTGTGGCAACTGTTGGCTGATCTTGATTTGTTTGGTGATCTGTCTTCACATTAACGGGTACAGTAACACTTCCTGTCACAGCAATATGATCTGCTCCAGAAAGCACAACAGCCTTATGTTGAGGAAGGGAAGAATCAAGTGTTCCTTTATTTCCTAGTTTTGCTGAGTTATTAGATTCCTTTACTGAATGAAATCCATCACATTTTTCCATGACAAGATGGTTAATAGAAATAGTATGGCTTTTGGTGATCTCCATATCATTATCATGTTCTAGAAACAATATAGTTTTATTTGCATCTAAGCTGTTGGTAGTGTGGTTTTGCAACACTGAGTTATTTGTTTCACAATTTGAAGTTACACCCATGTCTGCCTGTTTAAATTTTTGTTCCTTATAAATGGAGGGCATGAATATCATCTTATTTTCATCTGCCTCAGTGGGTTTTATGCTATTTAAGAATGACTTAAAATTAATTGTCTTTTGATGTTCAGGAGCTACATTTTGTTCCACAGAACTAAAGAACATATTGGAAACTTTCTCTTCTCTGTCATTACTTGAATTTCTATATGCAGGCTTTCCAAAATCAAGCCCAGCCAAGAAAGATTTGAAGTCAATTTTTTTTTGAAGTTCAGAAGTTGGGGTAGTTTCGTCACTTTCCCTTCGCACTTCAAGCCCAGAGATGGGGAAGATTTGATGTTCACTGACAGTATCAATAGTTTTGCAGAGCTGGTTAAAAAAGGAAAGTTAAACACATTTAATGTCATAAAGATCAGATTGCATTCTAATCGTCTCCTACTTTAAGAATAAAAAAGAGCCTAATAACAATTACTAAAAACATACTTGTTTACAAACCTGCTGCTTTCCATAATTTCAGCAGAACAGATAGTGGCCTTACAAATAAATTATTGGAAAATTCAGCCACAAAAAAAGATCATCTGTCATTAAACTGAATTCAAAACAAAGCCTTACTTTCCAAAAATTACCTCTAATTGTTGCAGAGGAGTTCGGAGAGGTGCATGAAGCAGTGCATCCATACCTTGGAAAAGGCAAAAGTTCAAATTAATACTGCATTATCCCTTAATAGGTATGCCAGTTTGTTAACTCATAAGATATGTTTCATCTACTTTTTTTTTTAAAAAGCAAAATCATTCACAGAATACAGCTTCTGTTTCAACCTTGAATTGAAATACATCCATGAGCGATTAAGAAAAAAACACTTTGGTAGATCCTAGTGTCATATTGGGTAGATGAGGAAAGGATGGCATATAACCTTTCCTGAAGGTTGTTAGTGAACCAGACGGATTTTAATTACAGTTCAATGGTTTCACTTATTTTTCTCTTAAATGGTAGCAAATTTATGGAATTCCAGGAAACTTGTCTTCATATAAATAGTCCAAGTTCTCTGTATGCAATCCAATAAGCAAAACAGATATCAGTTGTAAATTTTTAGTCAGAGGACTCAAAATTCATAACACACAGAACAAGAAATTTAACTTAACGTTTTATAAATCAAGAGCAAAATAAATGGTAGAACCAACTAATAAGAATATGATTAGGGCTAATTTCAGGAAATTGCAGAATCACTTTGAAGGACCCAAAAAGTTGAAATAGTTTGGAAATGCATTATCAAAATAATAAAGTCAAGTAGGTTGGAAGTTAGGAATGATGGCATGGCAAAACTGGGAAGAGAATAGGTTTAAGTAGAAGATTTTAAGGTGCATTAATCTGTTTAGTGCAGAAAGTTTTTGCTGAAATAATAGGTACCATGGAACATTTAAAGGGTCTTGGCCTGAAACATTGACTGTTTATTACTTTCCATAGACGCTGCCTGACCTGCTGAGTTCCTCCAGTATTTTGTGTATGTTGCCAATAAACAGAAACTGGAATAATCACCAAACTCACACCAGTAGTAGAAAGTGAGAAAGTAATGACAGCAGGGCACTTGAGAAAATAATAAAACAACTGGGCAATCAATACAGAGTTAAGAAACAATAATCATATTTGACAAGTATGTTGAGAATATTTTTTCCCCCTCAGGTGGCCTCCTACTGTTTCTACTTCTCATGCTCTTTCACCTTCAAATTTGACAAATTTATGCCTGTATGGGCCTTAGTTTAGCATATCTTCAAAAGCATCTCCAACAGTACAATAAAGCCTTAATATGTTGGAGACCGTTTCGCTGAAATAACTTCCGCCACCTCCAATGGGAACCCACTACCAAGCACATCTTTCCCTCCCCCCTCTTTTTGCTTTCCGCAGGGATCACTTCCTACACGACTCCCTTGTCCATTTGTCTCCGCCCCCATCTCTTCCCACTGATCTCCCTCCTGGCACTTAACCCTTGCAAGCGGAACAAGTGCTACACCTGCCCTTACACTTCCACCCTCACCACCATTCAAGGCCCCAGACAGACCTTCCAGGTGAGGCAACACTTCACCTGTGAGTCGGATGGTGTGGTATACTGCGTCCGGTGCTCCCGGTGCAGCCTTTTATATATTGGTGAGACCCAACGCAGACTGGGAGACCATTTCACTGAACACCTATGCTCTGTCCACCAGAGAAAGCAGGATCTCCCAGTGGCCACACATTTTAATTCCATGTCCCATTCCCATTCTGATATGTCTATCCATGGTCTCCTCGACTGTCAAGATGAAGCCACACTCAGGTTGGAGGAACAACACCTTATATTCTGTCTGGGTAGCCTCCAACCTGATGGCCTGAACATTGCTTTCTCTAACTTCTGTTAATGCCCCTCCTCCCCTTCTTACTTCATCCCTGATTTATTTCTCTCCCCTCCCCTTTTTTTCTCTCTCTGTCCATCACTCTTTGCCTGTTCTCCATCTCCCTCTGGTGCCTCCCTCCCCTTTTCTTTCTCACTAGGCCTCCCATCCCATGATCCTTTCCCTTCTCCAGCTCTGTATCCCTTTTGCCAATCACCTTTCAAGCTCTTAGGCTTCACCCCATCCACTTCTGTTTTCTATCATTTCGGATTTCCACCTACTCCTCCCTACTTTCAAATCTCTTACTATCTTTTCTTTCAGTTAGTCCTGACAAAGGGTCTCAGCCCGAAACATCGACATTGCTTCTTCCTATAGATGCTGCCTGGCCTGCTGCATTCCACCAGCATTTTATGTGTGTTGCTTGAATTTCCAGCATCTGCAGATTTCCTTGTGTATACGTTGGAATGTTCTCTTAGGTTATGTATTCACAGAATTGAGCTAATAACTTAAGTGATGGAAAATATATTGGTGAAAAGAGAAATGCCAGAATTGTTTAAAAAAGATAAAAGTCCTGTGTTAATTACTATAAAGAACTATTTTGAGAAGCAATTAGAACAATAAGGTCATAGCCCTGAATATGTTAAAGACAGATATAATATACAATGTTAGACTGATTCCTATTGCAAATACAGAAAAGATGTCTTGCAGGCAACTGGACTTCAAGATACTCAACATATCAATAAAGCCAATTTGAATCACAAGGTAAGCAAAGGGGATGTTTGACATTAAGTGCTACCAGCTTTCCAACTCAAAAGTGGACAAAGTTTGAAATAATGGCAGTTTGAAAATGGAAATTAACGAAGAAAATTGAAGCTATATTATTTCTCACTGTTTCCTTCTGTTCTGGATAACTTTCTATTATATGAGAAACAACATCAATAATTTGTTCAAAAATGTGGCATCTTAACAAAAATAATGCAAACAATACAAAGGATAACTGGAGAATAGAAGAGAATATTTTTACTCACCGGTAATCAAATTTTTCTGTGTTATCACATCTCTGTGAAATAAAAACCAGGTTTTAAATTTAGCTCTAACTAATGTCTTCAGATTTAAAAAAGATAAACTAAAATTTGTTCACCATCAATTGTAAATAAAACAGATTTTAAAGAAAAATTACACTATTACTTTCACTACGGTTTATTCATTGCTATGATCATGATAGACAATCAAACGCTGGGATGGGGAAAAAAAAACAAAGGCAGGTACAGGAACATGCAAAAATACCACTGTACAATAGATCTATTGTGAAAGATTCATTTGTATAGTACTTGCTTTGGGCCAAATATTAAAAAGTACTGAACTTCAGAGCTCTCAGAACAGATTGCTCCAAACACAACAAATTTTGACATTTCAATCTTTGTTGTTCTTTGGAAATTACTAAATGTTATCTCAACAATTAAGTGCACAAATAAATTAGCTTGTTGCACACAAGCATTTTAAAATTATTTCAATACTGAATACAAGCCAAAAAGAGAAACCACATGAATATTCATCTTTTCCTGCACACCTTCTCAACCAATGCCCAAACTTGAAATTTCATATTATAATGCATGCAAAACAGGTAAAGTAATAAATGTCCTCAACTTAACTTTAGTATTGGTCTTTAATTTCAATAGATTTGGTCTTTGATCAAATACGTCAACCATTTACTACTTTGTCAACCATTTGTAACAGTATCTTTTGATATGTCCAGCCATAAATTAATTTAAAGCTTCTTCCTCATCCTTACTGAAAAAAACCTGCCAACTATAAATGCTCAGAGAATTCTTTCCCATCTTTGAGCCTGGTCTCAGTTATATCATAACCCAACTTTTGCCTGTGCCTGCATCTCATGAACCTTAAACTCTTAAATTCCACATCTGACCCAATTCCTTCTAGCTCTGAACAATCTTTTATTCTGTTATTCTTGGTCACTTTCAGTGCCCTGCACTTCATATTTCTTCAATATGTTGCTCCACCACCTTCTTTCTAACCAAGTAATTAAGAGTACAAAAAATAAGCAAGTGTCAGTAATATGACTCCAAGTCTATTCTGACAGCATCTTTTGACCTTGTCTCTTTTCTCCCCGAACTCCAAATCCCTGTTACCACAGTGTACAAAAAAGTTGCTCTCAATTTTGAACATATTCAATCACTAAATAACTTTACAGAATTTCAGCACATCACAAACTTCAAATAAGGAAATTTCTATTCATTCGAGTCCTGGATGGCTGATCCTTTCCCTGACTCTCCCCTTGCTAGTTCTAAACATATCATCAAGCACAGAACAAACAACTCTGAATATCTATTACATCATGCACTCACACAATCTTATTTCAACAGCATCACTTCTCATTATCCTATACTCATGCAAATCTAGCTGAGCCTCTCCTTACAGGTCATAGTGATTTTGCACACACGTTCCAAACCACACATATCCTTCCTTATTTCTGAAGAACAAATCTGCACAGTATTCCAGTTGTAGTCTCACTAAACAATGTAGAAGCATAGCAGCACATCCTTAATATTCCAACTCCATTGTAATAAAGGTTGCTGTAATGTTTGTTCCCCACAATTGCTTAATTTAAATGCATATTAAGTTTGCCTTTTTATGGCTCAGTACATCAAGATCCCTTCATACAAGGATCTTGTATCTCTGGTATTCATCTCTCAGTAAGCAGAGTTTTTCTATTCTTCTGAGTAAAGTATTTGGATTTGTAATTTCCACCCCATCTTTTACAGCATCTACCTCCTTACATCTTCAGCTGACTTTGTTATGGCCTCTTAATTCACCTTTACTCCTTATTTTGGCACTTAGGCATTAACAGTGATTGCATTCTTGGTTATCTGCAGTACTGATGCTTGCTGTAAGCCTCTAGTACAGGGCTTCTCATCCCGGGTTTTGAACTTTGTGTGATGTTAGCGCTTGCAGTGGTGGGCAGTGACTGCAGACCCGTTCACAATCTCATTAGAAGTCTCTCAGCCCAGTATGGCAGTGCAAGGTGGGGCCATGTTTATTCAGTTTTTAATGTGAGATGGGGGAGGCTGTTGATAATTGGTGAACGCTGTATTGCACAGAGGGTAGGACGGTAGGCTGATGAAGAGCACTGTATTGCACGGAGGAGAGGACAGAAGGCTGATGAGGAGAGTGAAATTCGTTTTCCGAGCATTGAATGGACTCTCAACTTGGGCTGTGATGCTAGCCTCTCCCTCCCGAATTACCTCCCCCAATTTTCCCTTAAGCACTGCTGACTGACTTATGGAAGCAAACAAACTACCAAAGCAGCAGAAAATTGGAGGGAAATTTTCATTCTAAAGAAGGACTTTATACTCGCCACAACTCTGCTGCTGGTCTGCCACTTTGTTGTTGTTGTTAAAGGTGGATTGTGTAGGTTAGAAGTGAATTGTATTGTGAAGTTTTTGCATTTTTTGCAGTTTTCTTGTTCAGTTATTTATTATGCTGTTCTTTCTTCTATTTTATTAACCCCCATTCCATTTACAAACTTTATCTACCAAGTCTACCTTTAGAAAAATTAATTCCCATTTTGGCTTAAGTCAGCAATTTAACAGAAATGTATTATGTTTGCCTTAATTTTTAATTCAAGAAAGGTAAGCTAAGCTTAACTACCTGTTTTTATCAAGGAAGATTGGTTAAAAATTCATTCTCTACTCAAAAGAGCATTGATAACTTATTTTTAGATTATTTTAACTACAACTTTCTGATGATGCTATCATACCACAAGCTGTAGATATAACAATTTTTTTTTTTTGCAGGCTTTCACCGAGACCGGAAAATTATTTCAAGGGTTCCTCCAGGGCCAAAAGATTGAGAAAGACTGCTCTAGTATCATCCAGGCAACTTCAAAAATCACAAAAGTTATTCTCACAACTTGCTGGAGTTTAATTTTTAATTTGGTAACATAGTACTATATGATAAATAGCTAACTTCCCATGAAGAAAAAGTATTTTTAAAAAATCAAAGCTTCAAGTGGATAAATAGGAGTGGAGAGGGCAGCAGAGAGGAAATGACACAAAGTTTTTGTGAAATCATTTTCTTTATTAGTACTTATTAGTGCTGTAAACAAGCACTAATAGCAGAAATAGCCTGTTCCGAGATGACTCAATGACATTACTCTTGGGAACTGTCCACAATCTGAATCTTCAGATCTGAATGAATGAATAAGACAGCCATCATTGACTTCATTAAGACCTACTTGGATGGATATGTGCCTTTGAGTGTACCAAGCCTTCCTAAATCAGAAGCCCGGGATGAACCAGGAAATTCACAGACCACCGAGGGATAGATCTGTGGTGCTCAAGACTGCCGATCCAAAGATCTAGGTATAACCTACAGAAGGCCATCTGTGCGAAGTTAGACACAATTGGATGCATGACAGCTACACAGGGTCAGCATGTTATTCCTTCCTACAAGGCGAAACCTAACAGCAGAGCTCAACACCTTTTATACTCACTTTGAAAGTGAGAATAACACTTCACCTGTATGAATCTGGTGATCTCAGAGGCAAACGTCACAACATCCACCAAGAAAAACCTTTGCAAGGCATCAGGCCGCCAACAGTCTACCTGATGGGTACTAAAAATCTAGCTAGTTACTGACCAACTAGCTGATGTTCAAGGATGCATTCACCTCTTACTACTGTGGTCTGATGTTCCTACCAGCTTCAAAAGGGCAGCATTCTACAGGTGGCTCAAGAACAAAGTAAGCTACCTCAAAAGCTGTCATCTGGTATCACTCACATCTACTTTGAACTGCTTTAAAAAGTTGGTCATGGCTAGAATTAACTTCAGCCTGTTATCTACTACCACAACAGATCTATAGCAGATGCAGTCTCACTGGTTCTCCACTTGGCTGTGGAGCACTTAGACAACAGCAAAGCATATATCAGACTGCTGTATATCAATTATGACAGCGTTCAACACCATCCCTTCACTACTAACTAACAAGCTTATTACCCAGTTTCCTATATTCTCTCTTCATGACTTCCTCCCTTTTCAATTGCCTTTTCATTGTCATGATAGGTCTTAAGAGTGGGGAATTTGAGGCTCTGGCTCAAAGGCTTAGGCAAGGAGAGAGGAGGCTAGCATTTTCTTTCTTGTTATACAGTTAGGGCAGTGGGAATGCCAGCCAGGTGAGTGGAGTGTTCCTCTTGCAGGATGTGGAAAGATAGGGAGACGTCCAGTGTCCCTGGCAACTATACCTGCAAGAAGTGTATCCAGCTGCAGCCTCTTACAGTCAAAATTAGGGAGCTGGAGCTGAACGAACTGCAGATCATTCTGAAGGCTTAGGGGTGGATTGACAGGAAATACAGGGAAGTAGTTACATCAAAGGTGCAGGACACAGGTAGCTGGGTGACCATCAGGAGAGGGAAGAGTAGGCTCATTCCGAAAGTTAAGAGACATTGGATCCAGAACCTGGCTATGTGGATTCAGAAGGCAGAGAGTGGTAGTAGACGGAAAGCATTCTGTCTGGAGGCGAGTGACCAATGACGTTCCTCAGGGATCAGTTCTGAGACCTCTGCTCTCTGCAATTTTCATAAATGACTTACCTGAGGAAGTGAAAGGGTGGATAAGTAAGTTTGATGATAACAAGGTTGGTGGTGTGGAGGATTGTGTAGAGTGGTGTTTTAGGTTTCAATGGTGCATTGATAGGGCTAAGATGTGGCAGATGGAGTTCAGTTTTGGAAAAGTATGAAGTGATTCACTCTGGAAGGTCGAATCTAAAGGCAGAACACAAGGTTAATAGCAGGATTCTTAACAGTGTGGAAGACGAGGGGAATCTTGGGTTCACATTCATAAATTCCCAAAAATTGCAGTCCAAGTTGATAAGGTGGTTAAGAAAGAGCATGCCACGATGGCCTTCATTAGTCAGGGTATTAATTCAGTAACAGCGAGGTAATGTTGCAGCTCTAAAAAACTGATTAATCCACACCTGGAATATCATGTTCAATTCTGCCCGTCTCATTATAGGAAGGATATGGAACCTTTGGAGACTGTGCAGAGCAATTTCACCAGAATGCTGCCTATAGTCAAGAGCATGCCTATCTTAAGACCCTCACTGTTCAGGACATGTCCTCTTCACCTACTACCATCAGGGAGGAGGTACAGAAGCCTGAAGAGGCCGACTCAACAATTTAAGAACAGCTTCTTTCCCACTGCCATCAGATTTCTGAATTGACCATTAAGCCATGAACACTACCACATTATCCATCTTTCGCAATATTTTTAACTTACAACTTGAGATCGCTGTCAACAGATTCGTTTCAGCAGCTCAAGAAAACGGTCACCCCCTACCTTTCCAACTCTTGTTGCTGGTTCTCTTTTTGGCTGCTTGTTCCTAAAATTTTAAAATACATAAAATGATTACAAATGAAAACAAAATGTTTAATTTCAACAATTTGAAAGAAAACATCATTTAATTTCTCATTCAAATAGTACACAATGTTTTTCCATTTTTCCTGAACTCCTATAATTAGAAACTCACATACTTGAATTATGAATCTCGATGTTTTGTCTGCACTCCAACGTGCAAGTAGTTTCATCATTTTCCATATCATCTTGAATTATCATTTTATCTTTCACATACTCCCTGGAAAAAAAAGACAAAGACATCCAAAAATCAGGAAAATAACATTCAAAACTGATCTTTGCATTCAATATCTGGCTCCTTAATTCTTTTCTGAAAAGAAAAAAGTTCTTTCAATGTTTACAGCTATTCTCACTATATTAAGCAATGTAGTTTCATAATAAGAGTGCTATACAAATGGATTATTAAATGAACAGGAATGACTTCAGTCTAGTGAGACCTTCAAGTCATCTTGGAAAAGCTTACACTTCACATCTTCCTTGAATCAACAAGAAGCCTCAATGACTTTGGAAAAGCAAATGTAGGCTTCCTGCTTTCGAGAAGCTCATGCCACAATGGAATTCCAGAACTAAAAGATCTATACATCTGAGATTTTATAAAAAGAAGATTGAATCTGAGTAGAGAGAAAATCAGAGTTTCAATAGGAAATTAAATAAGATTATTTAATTTGATACACAATCAAACCTATTCTGGTTACATAGTTCCTCATTAACTAGGCACTCAAACAGATTAAAGTAAAACTCTCTAACCACTTTGCAAGTTGTATTTCTTTGTGACAGTGCAACCACATTCAGCTAGAAGTACCAAATAATCCATTTCAGCTTTAACCGAAGACCCTAACAATCAAAAATAACTTGTTTTCACCCAATTCAAATTACTTCACTTCTTAGTCCTTGACTCAAATGGAACAGCTTCCCTTCTCCTTACCCAACTAAATCAATTACAATCTTTACACATCTTCAAATTTCTACTAAACCTTCTTTGCTCCAAAAACAATAGTATTACCCTGAAACTGAAATGTCTCAGTATTCCAATCATTCAGATGATCCTTTCAGCACCCTCTCCAGGGCCTCCATGTCCTTCTTGAAGATGATGTATCACTGGAGTAATGACCTCTGCAGAGTTTTAACTTGGTTCAAGTTAACTTTCCTATTCTTGTACTCTAGTGAATACCAACATCCTAAACACTTCACTAATCACTGTCTCAACATGCATCACTGGGAGTTATAAATAAAGTTTCTACTACTATGAATCCAGTTATCTGTAGATTGATACAGCATCTCTCAATTGATATAAATACACAGGTTGGAAATGAGACAGAAAAATCGAAGAAATTAATTTTAAAATTGTAACCAATTCTCTATCTACAGATAGCCCCCAACTCTAATGATTACAGTATTTTGTGTTCTAGGATTTGTATGATCAATTCACAAAAGTTCAAACTGAAGATTACAAATTTTATAATAGAAAATGAGTATATCTCCCCCTCCCCATTTCTACTCACTCAATATCAAAATTAGGTTTTAGGACAAAACTTGTCAAAATGCAACAGGAGCACTGGAAGTACATTCCAACACTCTCCCCAGGTCAAGTTAAGCTACTACAAATAAAAGTATATTTTCTACTTACTTAACTTCCTTAGTATCTGCAAAACTGACTCTTCGAGAACTCCTACGAAGTTTACTCACTGGTTCCACCTCAAACAGAACAAATAGAAAATTGGTCAAATTTTCATGTCTGCAACAGTCCTTCTTTGAGTTGATTATTAGCACATCAACAAGATAGTCTTAAACATTAGCTTCATTTTTATTGTAAAATAAATATTACCAAAAGCAGTTTTTTTTTCTAAATGCCATTCTATACGCATTGCCCAACAATAAATCATAAGCGCATCTAAACTTCATCAGTCACTACTGAGATTTAAGCATTACAAGAATTTTAGGGATTGGGACCAATCAATTACTTGATACACATTGGGCCAATACATTTCTCGATGTTCAGTTTATTCATTAAACCATCCCTAACTGAAAGCTACAACGTACTGACGATTCAGAGGCTCAAAGTGTTTTCAGGATTTTGTTTGCAAATATTTCTTCAATAAATTTGAGTTACCTTTTGGTTGATATCAGTTTCTTTCAGAGTTCTAAGTGGACTCCTGGAAGACTTTAATATCTTGGAAAGGTTGGGAGAGATGGCAGAAAGGAGATTAACAATAAACACAAACAGCATAGATTAATATTTGCCAAAATATAACATTACATTCAAAATTCAGCATTTTGAAGAAATGTTGCCTTAAGCTTTTTAACACAGTAATGTTCAATAATGGTGGAAACAATTTAACTTGGTGCAATTGAGAATTGGCAACCAGAAGAACTGAGAATTTGTGCTGGATATCAAAACTCATCCTGCACAAGTGAATTCTTGCAGATGTTTATGATCGAAAGTTCTGACTATAAACTATTGATCCCAAAAGAAATTACAGTGTCACAGTAGTATTACAAGGGCAAGAGATATACAAATATTTGAAGAGAAGTAAGAAAGAATAAAAAAAAGTTATCTCAAACAGTCTAACACAAGGGGGTCATCATTGCTCTTGCTATAGATTGACTCATTATAGAGCTTAATGTCCAAGGATAAGAATGACCTCATAGCAGCACAGTTGGTTTAGTCTATTACTAAAAGTGCTCCTCTGTTCAGCCAAGGTGGCATGCAGAGGGCGAAAAAGATTGTCTAGAATTGCCAGGATTTTCCACAGGGTCCTTTGTTCTACCACAGCCTCCAGTGTGTCTAGTTTGACTCCTATAACTGAACCAGAGTCTTTCTAATCAGTTTATTGAGCCTGCTGGCATCACCTCTGTTGATGCCACTGCCCCAGCACACCGCCACATAGAAGATTGTACTGGCAACAATAGACTGGTTGAACATGTGAAGGAGAGGCCTGCAGACCCCAAAAGACCCCAGTCTCCTCAGGAAGTCGAGTGACTCTGGCCTTTCTTGTATATAGGCTCTGTGGTGCTCCACACAAGTCTGTCATTCAGGTGCACCTTCAGGCACTTGTAGGTCCTCACATCCATATCCTCACCATCAATAGTAACAGGAAACAGTACAGGCTTAGTCTTCCAGAAGTCCATCACCACCTCCTTTGTCTTACTGACATTGCACTGCAGATGATTCAGCTTATACCATTTGAAAAGGTCCTCCACCAGGGCCCTGTATTCAGCCTCCCGTCCTCCCTTTTTACATCTGTCTATTGCAGAGTTATCAGAGAATTTCTGCAGATGACAAAACTCAGTGTGATATCTAAAGTCTGAGGTGTACAGAGTAAATAGGAAGGGAACCAATACTCTGGGGCCCCAGTGCTGTTTATAGCCATGTCTGACACACAGCTCTGAAAATGCACAAACTGTGGTCTACCAATCAGATAGCCAATTATCCAGGAAACGATGGAAGTGCCAACCTGCATGAATGACACTTTCCTCCCCAGCAATGAGGGCTGTATGGTACTGAAGGCACTGGAGAAATCAAGCAACATGATCCTCACAGTGCTGCCCTGATTATCCAAATGGGAGTGGGCTCTGTTCAGAATGTAGATGACAGCATTGTCAACTCTAATGTGCTCCTAGTAGGCAAACTGCAGGGGTTTGAGTGCTGAGCTGACTAGGGGCTGGAGGTAAGCCAGGACCAGCCTCTCTAAAGGTCTTTATGATGCGTGAGATCAGGACCACTGGATGGTAGTCACTCAAGACTTTTGGTTGGCCCTTCTTGGGTACTGGGACTGTATTTTCCAGACAGGTAAGACACTTTTCAGGATGAGACTCAGATTTAAAATGTGCTGAACTCCACACAGCTGCTCAGCACACTCCTTCAGGACCTTGGGGTTCACACCATCTGATCCCAATGCTTTGCCATGTCTGAGTGTCCCCAGAGCCCTTCTCACCTGTTCAGTAGTAAAGGTAAATCCATGTTCACTGGGAGGTTGGTGGAAGGTGGGGGCTGATGCAGGTGAAGATCAGGACAATAGTTCATATGTAGAGGTTGTTGATGGTAGGTGCAGGGCAAGGAGGGGATGTAAATAGTGGTAGCCAGTGTTGTTCATCCACATGTTGAACTGGGTGGGGGGGGGAGGGGTTGTGGCATTGGTGCTGAGGGAGCATTGGGTGCCTCAGCACCTGGACTGGTGAGCTGGGGGGATGTGTGAACAGGAGGGCAATTGTCAAACCTATTGAAGAATTAGTTTAACTTATTAGCCCATTCACGACTGCATTCCAAGGTTCTACTGCTAGGTTGATTGAAGCCAGTGATGGTTTTCATGTCTTTCCACACCTCCCATGAGCTACTCTGCCCAGTCTTGTTCTCTTGTATTCCTCGTTAGCTACCTTGATTTTCTCCTTTAGCTCCCTCTGCACACTTTTCAATTCCTCCCTGTCTCCTGACCTAAAGGTTCTTTTCATGTATACACTATAGCATCACAGATAAAATAAGTTTAACACACTGAAGCATAACCTTCATGGCACAGTACATGTTTATAATAATAAACCAATTTATTTACCAGGCTCAAACAAAATTTATAACATATTACACTGTACAACTACAAGAAAGAAATCTAGGCACTGATACAAATTATAGGCACTCACATCTGCCCCTTGCAATTCAGCTGACTATTACTGTGTACCATCAAAGAGCACACATTAATAATGAAGACTTAGCACCCCTGTGAAAGTTAACTCCCTAATACATTAACTGGCAAAGAAAATTAATGAGAAAAAGAATTGCAAGAATTAAATGGAGGGGTACAATGCATTTTCATCACATATTTTAAAAAATGAATTTTCAACATTAATTATAATTTAATTTATACAAACCTAATTTTGACTTGTTTGTTACACCATACTATACAATTTTTAAAATGACATTATAGTAACAAAGTGTATGAATGAAAATGGCAATTATGTCATGTGAAAACGATTAATATAAACTTACTCCAGACTGTCTCTTTTTGCATTTCTCTTCTGTAACGTCAGCACTGAAAAAGCAAGATATGAGACCAACACTCATACAATTTCTACTACAACATAGTGGCAAAGCTATATTGTAAAAAGGATGCACAAAAATGCTAATTGTTTAACACTGTATTTAATTTACTCAGGGAAGACCGAATTACATACAGAATTTCGATGACAATAGATGCACTGGGATCATACAAGTATTTTAAGGCACATATTTGCTCAACCTAATCAATTATAAACTACTTTTCCTCAATGCTAAGCTTCAACCTGTCAAAAATCTTTAAAATGTACTGTGCGTCCATTCATATTATCACATTCTTTCTGCAATGAGCTGACTGGAATTTGCACAGTACCAATAATCTAACATTTTATACAGTTCTAACACAGCCTGTTGCATTTACACAAACGTTGTTGCATTCTTAACCATTACATTTACCTGACCAATTATCTTCAGAAATCTACAGATATGCAACTCCATGACTCCTCTACACATGACACTTGCTAATGAGTATTCTTTTGCATTGACTACTGATGAACCCTTCCTTAAACACCTCAAATTTCTCCAGAAATGTCACAGGGTAATACCCAGTCATTACTTTAAATGTCAGGACAGTGAAGCCTAAAGGGGTTTCTGAAATATCAGTATTTAATGTATCCTTTTGGACCAGAGGAATGAAGAAGGCATCAGCATAAAGTTTTCTGAGTAACTGAAGGATGGAGTCCAAAGACAAGGTGGTAAAATAGACAGCCTTGTGATCAAAAACAGTTGAAATGCCAATAAACTGACATGCTCAGAACTCAGTACCGCTAGATTGATGTTATTGCTATTGGATGGTATTTCTATAATATCCTGACATTTTAATTTTTAATAAGACATTACATGGTGCAATAATAAATTTTCCATTGAACCAGGCAAGTTGAAAGGAGTTAAGGGAACAAGGCTCCGGTGAATGGAAATGAAGTGCAGTAAGCATTATTTGGTGAGCCAGATGCCAAATATTTGGATTTTTAAACAGTTGGATAGTGGATTTGTGGTAAACATACAATGCAAAAGTTAAATCAAAATAAGACAGAACATTCAGAACAACTTCCATTATATTCTATAGGAGTGGCATCATAAATGCAAACGAGATGGGGGCTTTTTTAGGCAATAGTCACAAGACCAAGACTGGGTGCTCTATAGAGCTATGAAAGACTGAGGAACATGAAAAGCGAATAAAATCTTGTATCATCCTGGTACTGACTAAACATATTGAAAATGAAAAAACATTAGAGGAAATGCACTTTATCACATTTGACAGATAAGACATTGTACGACGTTAGCCAAGCCCGGAGGTTATGTCGCAAACATTTTTTCACCATTCAAGGTGACATCAAAGCGCAATTGAATGCTGCTTCTACTGGATGCTCACATTTGTGGTGGTCCGACTCATTGTTCTGATTGTTTAGCTGTCATACTGGCTTCTAGACTCCACTGGGTCCCGCTAACCGTTTTAGCTGAGTGATCTCCACTGGTTCCGCGGCTTCAATCCCACAGACGCATAGGATCGTTACAACAGCCAACCAATCAGAACAACGAGTTGGACCAATATATACGCGAGCACTCGGCAGAAACACTCAATGGCACACTACTGATGAAACGTCTATAACCTAACATCCAAGATCGGTAAAAAAAAACCCAAGAAACAAGCAGCCAACCCGAGCTACCAATCTTCTCTTTCATTTCAAATAGGAACATATAAAAAATAAAAAAGTGAAACACAAAGAGAAGGTTAAAAGTCACAATCTTCCACTGCGAATAAGAACATTTAACAGGCTTTAAGTAAGGACTATTGCCCATTAATGTGTCATAGCAAATGCCCAGATGCATTAAAATTTAACCGTTTTCCTTTCTTTCTCATAAACACCTACTATATATATTTATGTTATCATTGTGAACAGAAGACAGCTCATTTACAAGGCTCCTAACCGGAAAAAGGCTGAATTCTGTTGCAAGAGAATGTAAATGCATTGGCTGTCCAAGGATCGAACTCTCAAGAGTTCTAAAAATATCGGAAGATGATAATATTGTATAGTACTGTATGCCACATCATTTTCCAAAAAAATACTGATTGGTGTCTTACAAAATCACTTGAAATTGGCACCTTTGCCAAACAGAATTTTGAGGGGTCCTGGTTTCTATTTCATGTGAACTGCATGAACAATTGGCACAGCAGTTGCAGTTATTAACCAAACGAAGTGAGAGAAAAATAAGTGAACTATAGCCAAAGATGGGGGAAACACTGAGGGTGAAGTCCCATCGATTTCCACAACTAAAGTACAAGAACCTCATTAATATTTTAATGTTATTACTTACAGCAAAAGAGGCACAAAACCTCACTACCACACACAACACAGAATGGGAGAGTGAATAAAGGTGAGGGATATTACAGAAATACATACTTAGCCTCTGGTAATACAAAGCAATTTTCATCCATGGTTTACACCTACAGAGGACAAGGAAAAAACTAATTAATATGAAATATATGGCTCAGAATACTACAAACAAACTGAAGAAACTATGTCGGATAACATTCCAAAAGTGAAGAACTAGAACTAAAATCTCAACAGAAAAAACACAATTTACGAATTTGTTCAATTTTGAACCTGCTATACCAACTCCGGACGTTGCCCTTTTAATTATTTAATCAAGATTCCAGAAGGATGACTGGAAAATTATTCTACAATGGTACTAGTCTAATTTCAGAATTTAAAAAGCTCCGTGTTTAAATCCTACTTCAAAGTATTTTCTTCACCAGTTCAGTGAACTTGTCCAGTACAGAGTAAGGGCTATACAAATACAACTTGTTTTCGCTTTTAAAAATTAGAAGTCCCAACAGTGTACACCACTGGCGATGTAACCAGCTCTGCAGAATATGTCGCAGATTTGGCATGGATTTGATATCATTGTGGTATTTTGTATTCAGCATTACTATACGGTTCACTAGAAAGCAGAGCACCAGACAACATACGTAGACCAATGTTGTGTCAAGGCTGTGATGCTCAACATCACTTCAATAAAAATAGTATTTATTAATAAGCAGCACTCAGTGCAACAGTTACAGACAAGGGCAAATTTTCAAAAATAAAAATGTTCTAGTAAAGACTAGAACACTAAGGAAATCTGCAGATGCTGGAAATTCAAGCAACACACACAAAATGCTGGTGGAACACAGCAGGCCAGGCAGCATCTGTAGGAAGAAGCGCTGTCGACACTTTGGGCCGACCCCCATCCCTGATTTATTCCCTCCCCCTATTTTTTTCTCTCTCTGCCCATCACTCTGCCTGTTCTCCATCTCCCTCTGGTGCTCCCCTCCCCTTTTCTTTCTCCCTAGGCCTCCCATCCCATGATCCTTTCCCTTCTCCTTCTCATATCGCTTTTGCCAATCACCTTTCCAGCTCTTATCTTCACACCACCCCCTCCTGTCTTCTCCTATATTTCAGATTTCCCCCTCCTACTTTCAAATCTCTTACCATCTCTTCTTTCAATCAGTCCTGACGAATGGTCTCGGCCCGAAATGTCGACTGTACTTCTTCCTATAGATGCTGCCTGGGCTGCTGCGTTCCACCAGCATTTTGTGTGTGTTGCTAGGAAAGACTACCTGTGTTTAGGTTTGCAGGTGTTACCCTTCTTTCCTTTTGTCTGGCACGGTAATTACCACTTTTTATAGAATTTAACAACTCAAATTCTTGTTTTGGATTTTGTTTAATAGGAATTAGCCATTTATCAAATAAACTAATGTAACATGTTTCCCATTCAATGAAACCCGGTGCTTTTCCACAATTTAGGTCACTCAATGCCCAATGAGTCTAGCATTTAATCAATTAGCACCCCAGCACACCATATCCATGGCAACTATCTAGTCCTCATCAATACTGATGCTATTTACTAGAACCTGGTCCACAGCCTTCTATGCTTCAATATTGCAAGTGTTGCCCAGATACCTCTTCTCATATCATCTAATCCAGACAACATCCTGGTAAATCTCTTCTGTACCTTTTTCAACACCCCCACATCCTTCCTGTAATGGGGTAACCAAAATTACACAGATTATTCCTAACCAAAGTTTTATTTAGCTGCAACATGACTTCCTGACTCACATACTCAGTGCTATGACCAATGAAAGTATGCCATGTACTTTCTTTGCCACCATATTTATTTATATGACCACATAGGGATTCATGGATTTGGATCCCTGGGGATCAAGTCCAATGCAATTAAATGCCTTAACATTAACTATTACTTTCCCTTTAAATTTCGCCTCTCCTTTACATGGATTAAACCATTTCCCTGCCCATATCTGTAAACGATCTATATTCTGCCTCGTCCTTTGACAGCCTTCTTCACCGTGCACAATTCCACAAATCGCAGCCACCAAAGGGAGGGAGGAGGAGGATAGGCTCCTCACCGACAATCTACCAGAAGAAGGAATACATTTGGATTCGGTTTTCATCAGCAGGACTGGAATAAGGCTAGACCCGACATTCTGTGGGCGTCAGTGACAGAGGGAACGAACGCGTGCAATGACCCCTCAGCATAGACTAAGATCAACCAACTCATGACAACCATTACGTTGAAAATTATTGCTTTCGTTACCTGAACAGGGCCCGTAGTCAATCTCCCAACAACAAAAGCCAAACCCAGGGCGGTCGCCGCCACTAATCAAGCCGCAGCTGCTCACATTTAGAATTTAAATTCAACCGCCTTTCCGTTGGTTGCGCATGCGTGTTGGGAGCGTTGACGGCGACCGGCATTGGGGGGGGGGGTGATTGCCGGTAGCCCCACTACGCATGCGTACTATGAGTTCGCCGTCGGCAGGTCGGTGTATCTAATTGATCGTTGTGGATTTTTCCCCTCAATTCGCTTCTTCAAAGCAAAAGAAATGGGTGGGAAAATTACATAATTGAAAAGGGGAATTCGCTTCAGAAAAAGGAGGGATTCTCAAGTGTAGATTTCGAAAGGGAAGTGAAGTCACTGTGGAGGCGGGGCAGTGTTTGAATCGTGGCGGCAGGTTCGGGGAGGACTTTTCCAGTTGGGTTGTGCAGTGGGGCGGCCGTTCATGGAGGAGGCCGTTGTTAGGTCTGTCCTGGAAGGGAGGGGGAGGGGGAGGGAGAGGGAGAATCCGTCCCGAGGAGAGCCGTAAACGGGGTAGGGTGGGTGTGATCTCCGTAGCTAATAAACAAACTTGGAAAGTCTTAGCGGCTCAGGTGGTCAATGTTTTGGGTCAGGACTTTGCATCAGGATTGAGACTGTAAAGAATAAATGGCCTTGTTGAGAAGGTGTGGGGGGGGGGGGTGAAGGCCAGATAGATATGGGGAGGAAAGGATGATTTTAGGTGATGATGGATGATGAGTAGAAACGGAAAGGAGAGAGATGGAGTAACTAGGATTGGAGGAAAGATGAAGGTAGAGAGCATCAGACTAGTCATGCCCAGACATTAACCCTGATAGAGATGGCAGAGGTTGTCATCGAATTGTTGGTTAAAATCAATACCTGTACTCGTTTGGAAGCCTAAGAAGAGTTTATCTGATAAGAGACTCAATATTTATGATGTAGGTGATATGTAGGAACTAGGTGGGCAGAGGGGAAATGAAACTGGATAGCTGGGATCTAGAGGTGGTTGGGGGGGAAAGGAGGAGAGAGAATTTGCGTGAACTAGAAGAGAGCAAGGAACGTACTGTTTATGTGTTACTTGAAATTGGAAAATGAAAGTTTTATATCATTGAGTTGAATATTGTCTAGGTAGAATGTGAGGTGGTGTTACTGTTTGCATTTGGCCTCATCCAAGAAGTGGAGAAGGCTGAAGAGCGACGGGTCTGAGTGGAATTGAAATGCCATAGGTTCGCGATTACAGAAAGACCGTAGGTATCTGTAAAACGGATGCCAAGTCTACATTTGGCCTTGCTGATGTAGAGGAGGCCTCACTGATGGGACCAAATGAGGTTGAAGGAGGTACACGTAAGTCTTTGTGGAAAGAGGAACAAAGACCTTTTGGCAGAACAGAACTAACAAATGGTTTTTGGCCCAAAAAATAGTTATATCTTTCCACAGTTGTGTAACTTGCTGAGTTTCCAGCCTTTTCTGTTTTGAATTCAGATTTTCAGAATCTGTTTTTTGAAATCTTTATTTAATATCATACTTTGTACACATTTGTTAGTTTGTAATGATGTTTTTTTTAGGGGTTATTAAAGGTTTGCACTATAAGATTGACTTGCAGACAAATTCACTGCAAATCTGTTGGAAAAGATGCGGAGATCTAAATTACCTGTTTACCAACCAAAAGACACACGAACTGCCCTTTCTCAGCTGCAGGTTTCCACTGGCAGGGCGCCAAAAGCAGGTAATCTAGCTACAAAATAATGTGCAAATATAGTTAAGGGTTGAATTGTTCAAAAGCATTTGACTTTTGCATGTGTCAATTTCTTAATAGTTAAGTGCATGTCTATTTTTGCATCACAATGCATGGCATCTTGCATTTATTTGGTGGGTTCAATTATAGAAGCATAATAGAATTAAAATTGACTAAAAACAGCAAAGCCATAGGATTTTGCCAAGGGGCAAAAGGTAGTTGAAAGCTCTATTAATTGTGTAGTTATTAGACAATGTCTTCAGTGAAGTCTTTTAGTCAGGGAATTTCAAATACTGGACCAAGTTGTTGGAGCAATTGCAGAGGAGGAGGGAGAGATAAGGCACAAAGGAGTTTGAACAGAATGCTGGTGGATCAGGAATATATAGACTAGTGATCACTGAAGGTTTGGGTGCAATGAGTAGATGAGCAGTTAATTCATTGTTTCAGCTTGACATGTAAAGTTCTGGATGAAAATTTTCAACTTCTGCGGTGCTGGTTTGCTTTACGTTTGTTTAATAACGTCACTGTTCCATTTTTCTGTCCTAGAAAGTGATCATTTACAACCTTCAGCAAAACGTTTCCATGCCAACCCAAAACTGGCAAAGCCGGAGAAAGATTTACCTCAGACATTTAACTTTTCACAAAAAACTTCAAGTGCAGTCAGTTTTGAAGCCACTTCAAAACAGGGGAATGTTGCATTAAATAAAAGGTAAAAATCACCCCATCATCTGAGTCAGTAAGGTAAATTGCAAGTCCACAAGCTTTATTTTTAAAAAAACCTCATTTGAAAGACTTTACAAGGTCAACTTGGTATTAACTCTGAGTTGGCTCTGGTAGATTAGGAAATGTTCTTTTAAAAATTAATTCAAGTATATTCAGAACAAAAGGATAGAGAACAGGTCTTCTTAAGCATCAGTGGGGTTGTTTGTGTGGAATAATAAGGGATAGGTGAGATCACTTGTTAGCTGTTACTGTGAGGAAGTTTATGCAAAATCAGGAACTGAGAGATGTGAATCTTGATGTCTTGGAACATATCTATATCATAATGGTCTTAAACCATATTAAGGTGGACAAATGTTTGGGAAGCTCGGGAAGATATTGCTGGGGCCTTTGTAGAGAGATTTGTAGCTTTAGTGTAGATGATATACTGAAAGACTTCATGATGCCTAATGTTGTGCCTTTTATTTATGAAAACTGCGAGGACAAGCCAGGGCACATGAGACTGGGGAACCTAACATCAGTGGTTGGGGAGGATGCTGGTGGACAGGATCTGCCAGCATTTGTAAAAGCAAGCACTGATTAGAGGTAGTTAGCACAGCTTTGGCACGGTAACTGTTACACAAAATTGGTTGAGTTTTTTTTAGAAAAGGTGACCTAGAGCATTGACGGGGCAGTAAATGTGGGTTACTTGGACTTTTGCAAGACTTTTCAAAGTTTCACATAGTATGTTGTTCCGAAAGGTTAGATCATGTAAACCCAACCAAGTTAACCAACTGGATGTAAAACTGGTTTGATAGAAGGAAGTAGTTAGTAGTAGTGAAAACTATTTTTCAGATTACTGTGACCAGTCGTTTGCTGTTTGCCATCTGTATTAACAATTTGGGTGATGACGTTGTTAATACATTTGTGGACAACAAATTTGGTGCTGGTGTAGGCAGTAAAATGTATTATCTGTGTTTACAAAGCGATCTCGACCAACTTGGAATGTGGGCTAAAAATGCAAGTAGGATTTAACTTTGGCAAGTGTGAACTGCACTTGGGTAAGTTAAACTGGGGCAGAACTTGCAGTGTGTTGTAGAACAGGAACCTCGTGGTGAAGGTACATAGTTCAAATTAAAATTTATTGTCAGAATACATACATACCACCACATACAACACTGAGATGCTCTCAAAGTGGAGGCATAGAAAGATTGAGAGGTTAAGGCATGTGGCTGATCTTCATTGAGTACAATAATTGGAACTTTGTTACAACTACAAAAGACTGAAAGTGCACCTGGAAATCTGTGGTATAGGAAGGGTGTCATTAAGTTGGGAAAGGCACAGAAAAGGTTCATGATGATGTCACTGGGATGGAGGGCTTGAACTATAAGGATAGGCTAAGACTGTTATCTTCATTTATGAAGAGAATAATCACTTTGTAAGACACAGCCATTGTAAGGGAATCTAAAAATATCAAATAAACATGAGAAAGTCTGCAGATGCTGGAAATCCAAAACAGCACACACAAAAATGCTGAAGGAACTCAGCAGGTTGGCAGCATCTATGGAAATGAATAGATTGTCAATGTTTTGGGCTGAGATCCTTTTAAGGACTGAGAAGGAAGGGGGAAGACATCAGAATAAAAAGTGAGGGAAGGGAAGGAGTCTCACTGGAAAGTGGTAAGTGAAGCCAGACAGGTGGGAAAGGTCAAAGGTTGGAAGAAGGAATCTAATAGGAAAAGAGAATGGACCATAGGAGAAAAGGAAGAAGGAGGGGGAGGTCCAAGGGAAAGTGATAGGTAGATGAGAAGAGATAGAAGGTCACACTGGGGATAGAGGATGGGGGGGAATCGATATTCATACCATCGGGTTGGAGATTATCCTGATGAGAGAGGTTCTGAAGCACGACTCTTCACACAGGATACTGAGAATATGGGAATTAGGAGATATTTAGGCAAGTATATAAAGTTTTTTAAAAAAGTTCAAAGTAAATTTATTATCAAAGTACATAGATGTCACCGTGTGCAACCTTGTCATTAATTTTCTTGCGGGCATTTACAATAACTGCAAAGTGAGACAATAGAATATAGAGGGATATGTCTCAAATATAAGGAAACAAACTCAGGTAAACAACTTTGGCATGGATGATTTGGTCCAAAAGTCCTGCTCCTGTGCTGTATAACTGGCTTTTGTCAACTTTTTGACATGCAGAAGTAAGCATAAAAGTAAGAAAAAAATATGAAAAAATTCTAATATTTAGCTATGGATCAAAGTCAACACATGGTTGCTATAATTTTCAAGTGAATGCATATTTGTGCAAACACCACATTTCCCTTTCACTTTGTTTACTATTTGCCTAATACAGCATTACCATAGTTTTATCAATTTTTGATGTTTTAAATATTCATATACTGTGACATACTTATCATTTGTGGTTGAAATAAATTGTATTAATATTAGGCTGGAGAAATAATACTTCTCATCTGGCGGTTCCAGGGAGAACTGTTGGTTCATAGACACATCCGAACCCATAGCTTTTTGTCAGTGATGTAGTACCAAACATCACTGCAGTTTAACAGGGTTGTCTATCTTGAACACAAAGTTAACTGATTTTTACTTGTTCTCCAATTTCAACATTTAATTATGTTTTTAGTTAACTGGTAAATGTATCTGGTTATCGATGTTTATAATCAACTGCCTTTTAAAGTTGGTGCCTCGGGCCTAATTGTTGGAGACCAGGTCATCTCTTGAGACAGTCACAGCAGCCAGCTCTCAAGGTCAATTGGACCACAAAAAATGTGGGAATAGTAGCAGTGTGAACATGTGGAGGTATGTCTAACTGTCTGTTTTTATTTCCAGAAAGAAAATGCCTTCATTATCAAGAATGACTCGTGCTGACATGGAGAAGTGAGTTTTTGGCTGTTGATCAATTTTAACAGTACAGTGGTATGCAAATGTTTGGGCACCCCTATTCAAAATCTCTTGTTACTGTGAATAGTTAAATGAGTAGTATTGGAGTATAAAAGTTGCATTGTTTGCTGTGTAAACAAAACTATGTAGTCAGCTTTGAGCTTGCTATTTGCTATGCATGTATCCAATTTAGTAGGAGAATGAAATCTTAAGAATGTAGAAGACAATGGTGTGTTAATAAGAGGTAGCTAAGAGATGTAGATTAGAACATGATTAGGTCAATGGATAGAAACAATAGTGGCAGATGTACTTGTGATATGCAACTGTAGACCGATTGGATATGCTAATACAACTAAACTAGGAGATTGCTATAAAAAATACTATGTACAAGGATCGGTGGGCAATCAGCGACTAGCTCAATGACTGTCTCAGCTTTGATTTGCAAATTAAAGTTTAATACTTCTTGAAGAAACTTCTGCGTCTCCTGGCCGTTTGTGGGGCATGAGAAACCACGACAGTAGAAGGTGAACTGATCTCCAAAAGTCATAAAGTTAAAGATGAAACAATCTTTTCAACATTTTAAGCAAGATTAGTGTATTTTTGTGTACAATTTTAGAGTGGGGGGAAGGGAAGGAGCACCATGCAAAAGATTGGGCACCCCAAGAAATTTCAGGTCTCAGATAACTTTTACCAAGGTCTCCGACCGTAATTAGCTTGTTAGGGCTATGGCTTGTTCACAGTCATCATTAGGAAAGGCCAGGTGATGCAAATCTCAAAGCTTTATAAATATCCTGACTCCTCAAACCTTGTCCCAACAATCAGCAGCCATGGGCTCCTCTAAGCAGCTGCCTAGCACTCTGAAAATTAATATAAATGCTGCCTAAAAAGCAGGAGAAGGCTATATGAAGATAGCAAAGTGTTTTCAGGTAGCCATTTCCTCAGTTCGTAATGTAATTAAGAAATGGCAGTTAACATGAACTGTGGAGGTCAAGCTGAGGTCTGGAAGACCAAGAAAACTTTACGAGAGAACTGCAAAAGACCTTCAGGAAGATTTAGTAGACCCTGGAGTGGTGGTGTACGGTTCTACTGTACAGTGACACCTGCACAAATATGACTTTCATGGAAGAGTCATCAGAAGAAAACCTTTCCTGCATCCTCACCACAAAATTCAGCATCTGAAGTGCCTGATGCATTTTGGAAACAAGTCCTGTGGATTGATTAGATTAAAGTAGAACATTTTGGCTGCAATGAGCAAAGATATGTTTGGAGAAAAAAGGGTGCAGAATTTCATGAAAAGAACACTTCTCCAACTGTTAATCATGCTTTGGGCTTGTATTGCAGCCAGTGGCACGGGGAGCATTTCACTGGTAGAGTGAAGAATGAATTCAATTAAATACCATCAAATTCTGGAAGCAAACATCATACCGTCTGTGTTTTTTTAAAAAAAAAACTGAAAGATGAAAAGAGGATGGCTTCTACAACAGGATAATCCTAAACACACCTCACCATCCACAATGGACTTGTGTCAAGAGGCACAAGCTGAAGGTTTTGCCATGGTCCTCAGTCTCCCGGCCTAAACATCATCAAAATTCTGTGGATGGACCTCAAAAGAACAGTGTATGCAAGACAGCCCAAGAATCTCTCCGAACTAGAAGCCTTTTCAAGGAAGAATGTGCGAAAATCCCCCAAACAAGAATTGAAAGACTCTTAGCTGGCTACAGAAAGCGTTTACAAGCTGTGATACATGCTGTTATGTACCCTGTAACTGGGTTAACAGACCAGCAGAAATGGAATGATACATTGGAGTCTGGTGGTACTGTAACTAAAGGTGTTTATTAGTAGACTAAACAATACAGTATCAAAAATGCCAATATACATATAAAACAGGTTAGCAATAATAAAAACAGAAGTGTAGGAATAATAATCAACAGTAAAAGAACAAGCTCTATCAAAGTCTAGGGGTAAATGAATTGTCATAAGAGAATATAGAGTTCAGTTGCGTTCGTGCTGAGGTAGTTGTTGTGTTACAATGTTGGGGGGAGAGAGCGAGCGAGAGATGAGCAGCTGCAGCAGGCAAACATTCCGTTGTCATCTTGTTCTGTTGTACTGATGTGGTCATTCGGTTATGACCCCTCCATTCTCGACTAGACCATTCTTCTGTGGTGGACTCATCACTCTGGCATGAGTGGACACACACACAAGCCCCCACCGGCCCTGCCATCGCACTGTGAGCTTTGTGACCGATCTCCTGATTCGGTCCTCTAAGCCCCCACCTTCCTGTGGGTGCACAACACTCTTTCAGTGTCCACTGGTGTGTCTGAGGGGTGTCTCCCCAGATCCATCTTTTATCCCCACTGACAGGGTATCAGCCATCCATCAAACTAGTCCACTCCCTGCTGTCTCAGCAAGAATGTTAACGAGCAAATGTGTCCTTGTAGCAAAAGGTAAATAATCAGTGAAGAAGCCACAATACATAAATCAGTCCTCTCCCTCTTCCTCTTCCTCTCCCTCTCCCTCTCCCTCTCCCTCTCCCTCTCCCTCTCCCTCTCCCCCTCCCTCTCCCCCTCCCTCTCCCCCTCCCTCTCCCCCTCCCTCTCCCCCTCCCTCTCCCCCTCCCTCTCCCCCTCCCTCTCCCCCTCCCTCTCCCCCTCCCTCTCCCCCTCCCTCTCCCCCTCCCCCTCCCCCTCCCCCTCCCCCTCCCCCTCCCCCTCCCCCTCCCCCTCCCCCTCCCCCTCGTTCCTGGGGGGGGGGGGTGCTCTGGACCCCATTTCCATCTGGTTTGTTCAGCACACATAACAATGCCAAAGTGGGTGTTACTAAGTACTGACCATGCAGGGTCCCCAAACCTTTGCTTCAAGCCCTTTTCCTTTTTTGTTATTTTGAAACTGTAAAAGATGGAAATAAAAAGGTAATCTTGCTTAACATATTAAAGAAATGTGTCATCTTTAACTTTATGCCTTCTGGAAATCGTCATCCTTTACTCGCTTTGCTATTCACAGTAACAAATTTTGAGCAGAGGTGCCCAAACTTTTGCATGCCACTATATGTTCCATTTCTTGGATTTAACTATAGTACTATATATGTAGAAGAGGAGTCTAGAGAGTTTTGGTCTGTGCCTTCTAGGGCAACGTTTCTCTATTATCCATAACTGGGTATTTATGGATAAACTGTTCTCACCTCTTTTATTAGAAATAAAATTAAATTCCTAAGGAAGTGGGCATTAGGTGGTGAACCTATGGCAAGTGCAAAGCTTCTTCTTTAAATTCCACCCACAATAAAAATATACATAATGATTATTTTCTGCCAAAAGAAGCTGTAAATGATTCTTCTAACAGCCCAAGAGCAGTGAGATATTTTCACAGGACACATAGGCTTACATTTGAAATCATTGCAAAACTGGCATCACATCAAAATTTGGATAGTAAGTGGTTACAATAACAGTACTATTAGATATAATATTTTTCAATTATTTTTTGAAAGGTTAATCATTTATGATTTATAAAATGTTTCATTTATTTCAATCTCATTTTTTGTCAATAGTAGAACACAACTTTCTGAAAATCCATAATTATTATTACTAATTCATCAGTGATAATTTCTGCTCAAAATTACTATGGCATGTAAAAATTTTTTAGAAGATAATCACCAATTTGTGTACACTCAAAAGGTTCATCCCCATGAACATCATGAATCATTGCAACATGAGCATAAATCTCTGAACTTGGACATTGAACTGCAAATTAAAGCATTGTTCCTCACTGCCGTTTTCCTCAGGTTTATGGCCCTGAAAGTGGTTGAAGCAGAGTTAAGGGACCAAAATCAGCTATTAGAAGTTGCCCAGCAGCAATTAAAGCAAGAACTGAAGTTAGCTAAGGTAAGGTTTTCTGCCAGTTGACACATTTATTTCCACTTTAATCATGAAGCACTTATAAGCAATTATTAATTTTCATTCAGTTATCAAATTTGTTGTTTTTGATTTAATCACTTTTAGAAGCCATCAAAGTACTGAGACAAACAATATCAAAGACTATTGTACAAAACAAATCCTCAAAATAATAGATTGCTTTCAATGGGATGGATATGAGGAAACCTTTGTCTACCTACATGATATTTGCACATTCAAGTGCCATAAAATCAGGCTAACAGGTCACTGTTTCCCACCTGAGGTCAACAATTTTGAGAAATTTCTTAAAATCCCAAATTTTTCCCAGAACTGAGCATTTACCAATAATATTCTATAAGGAACAAATTATGTCAGATTGTAAAGTAAACCTGAAACCTTACCTTGCACCCTTACCTGCAGATTGTAGGTAGTGGGAAGATGAATTGGTACCTCCATCTCACAGCCTCCTCCAATTCTCATCTTATTCTTCCACATATTCCTCGCCCTTGACTTTGCATACTGTCAATCTGCTCTACCAATTTGTCTCTCTACAGCCCTGCCACTCCGTTGTATCTGTCTTCTTCACTGGCCATTCTGGCATAAGAAAAGCCCAGTCAGAAAGTTAAAATAGCACGATGATGGTTTTAGCAGATGGTGAAAATAAGCAGGCGTATGATTGCAAGGTTCTTAAGTGAGTTGGAAGAATGAGCTGGATTGAAATTGAAGGTGAACTGGAACCTAAAGGAGGAGGAATTGAGCCTGTGAAGAGAGTGATGCAGTATACAAACTGAAATTATTGCTCTTCACAGACATCCACAAAATGGGGGGAAAAAAACCCAAATAATGAATGACAGAAAAATGTAGAAACCCCAGAGCCCTGTCACCCCCCCCCCCACCCATCTTGCTCCAGCAAAAGCGACACCTCCCTCCCACACACCATGGAAGCAACCCCAAAGAGACCATGATCCGGAGTATCAAAAACTACTGTCCATCCCAACACTGGCATCTCAAACAAGCTCTCTTTTTCTCTTATTAGCGGGTTGGGGGGGGGGGGTGTAAGAGAACTGTCGCTCCTGCAACAATAAAGGGAGACCAATGTTACAATCTGCCACATCGGTTGTCCAAGTTCCCCAACTCGAAGATCAACAGACACACACCATCGAGAGAGAGAGAGTGATCGCTCGAGTGCAGGGGCCGTCCTTTGACAGCTGTATAAAGCACTCGCTGTCCCAATATTTCAGTCTTCAGTCGGTGACATCAGCTAGAGATCAGGTCGTCCATGGGGCTGCATTCAAAGGGTGCACGTCTTTCAGGCCACACCTGGAGATACCAAAATTCCAGGCCACATGGCGAATCCAACGGCAAGAGCCCACCACCCGTGGAAAACTGTAGTTTGAGCAGTAGCTGTGGATCACAGATGCCAGCAGGCCACCTTGAAAAGGAAAGAGCCATGAGAAGAGAAGAATAAGCTATTTTGCAGACTACCTGGAAGAAGTCGCCTGGGTCTGCATAAAACATCTGGTGCCATCTTTAGCTATTCCCACTCCAGTCACTGTTAGATGTTAAAGTTAGTGTGGGTTAAGATGAGGATGAGGAAGGGAAATACATTTTTATTGAATTGTAATATTGTGACTGATTAGAGTGGCAAGAACAGAAACTTTGGCTTCAAAAAGGAGTAGATTAGGAAAGTGTCATCCAAGTGCAAGAACACAATAAAAGTTGCTTGTGAACATCTTTTGTTAAGGTACTATAGTAAATAGTTCCTTTACTAGGGCTTTTGATTTTGAAAAACTTAATTGACCAGATTATTAACTCTCCTCATAGCCATCTTCTATTTCTGACTCTAATATTTTGATTCAGTTCTCCACTTCTTATTAACAGGATCAGGTACATGATTATATGATTAAAAATGGAAAATTGCAATCTGAAAATGAGACATTGAGCAACAGGGTACAGAATTGTGCGGTCATACTGGAGAACAACCTGATTGATCCTGGTAGGAATCAGATTTTCAATTGCCTATATAAGTGTATTCTTGGTTTATTTACTTTTAATATAGCAATCAGTCTTATTTTCCTTCTATTTTTCTGTAGTCCTGCAACTTATTCTCTCTTATCCACATCAACTCTTGGTATTTTAGTCTGAATCGTTTACTACTTGCCTAAATTGAGGAATAGCTTTTAACCTTTTAACCTTTAGCACATCTTCAAGAGTGGGAGAAAAATAAAACACTTAGTGGAAACCCATGTGCTCCAGGAAAGATTTACAAATTTCACGTAGACAATACCTGAGGCTGGGATCAAACCTGAATCCCTGGAGCAGTGAGAATACAGTGCTAAAACAGCAATGCTATTCATAAAGAAATAATTCACTTGGAAATGAGTGCATGAAAAAACTGATTGCTGCTTCAAAGTACAAGTACTGGGAAAAGGAATGTTCACATTGCAAAGCATTATCAGTTCAAACAGAATTAAGCTAGTGTTCAAAGTCATTTTTTATAGAATTTCTGTTTTGCCAGCATTTCTTTTACTGTACCTTCTCTTCAATTACCTGGTCCTGGACCAGTTAAGACCGTGTTACCAGTTCAAATCCACTTGCCTCATCCTGTATAAAATGTTCTTTCGGGTCAGGTTGGAAAGCTTTGATAGGTGCCTTTGAATTAAATATCAGGTTTTCCTTCCTTTTCTAAAAGCGGTAATAGTGGATGCATGTAGCACTGTGCTAGCTACTCCGCTGGAGCACTCTTACATTCTCTGCTGGGACACTTAAAGAACTGAATGGAAGTCATTTTGACCACATTTGACTGATTTGTCTCATTTCTCTCAAGGACAAGATGTGTTTTTTTTCCCCCTGTATTGTCCTGAGTGAGAGTGTGTACATAAACCAACTTCACGCATGCCAATTTTCCAGAGTTTATTTCAGTAATTCAACTGCATTTAACTTGTGCACGCTCTCAGTTTCAGCAAATAAAATAATTGAAGACAATGAACAAGCAAGTGCATGCCGAAGGGACACAATGGTAAGAGATATTTTGCATTTAAGTTTAGTTGGTGTGCGATGAAATAAAAAAAACTGCAATCTTTAACAGATTAGGAGAATGTTTTGATTAGTCTACAGTGTGGATTTTGCTTTCAGGGGTCAGAATTTATTGGTCAACTCTCATTGCCTTCAAAGGGTAAGCCATCAATTTTAGCCAGTGCAGGTACTGTCTCAGTACCATTGGATAGGGTGTTCAGGATTGGGATTTAACGTCAGTGAAGTAACAACAATTATAATTCCAAGTCAAGATAGTGAGTAATTAGAAGGCTATCTCGTGGCAAGATGTTCCCATCTGGGCAAAAGTGTTTGTAATGCTCTCGAGAAAGCCTGGATCACATGCTTCATTTTAATTTGCGACCATTGTATGTCATAGACAGGCAGGGAGGGGGTGTGTAGTTTGCCATGTGCACTGCTTTGCATACATTTGAGACACCACTGCATTTAAGATTTGTGGATGTTATATTTCAGATTATTGTCAAAACAAATGCAATTTTAGACAGTTGTTCATATGCAAATATTGCAGAAAGCTCTAGCTCGTGGTTTAATCCTGCTTGTCAGCTGCCCCATGGTTCTCACTCAAGAGATGTGCTCCAAATCGGGACTAAATTAGTACAGGGATTGGACTGCATTAATATACTTGCCAGCCAGAGAAGTTAGTTTCCATAAAATGGGAGGATTAGAGCATTCAGCACATTGAGTCTGTTCTGCCATTTGATCAGAGCTGATTTGTTTCCTCACAACACCATTCTTGTTTTCATTTTTTCATTTTCATTTTTTAAATCTTTTTATTGGTACATGATCATCAATAGCTATAAAATGATACAAAATTTTAACAGATTAATATATATATACAATTAATAAAGCTGAAGAGAAGGAAAAACTGATCTTGAAATATAAAAATGGAAAAAAATTTATGTATAGAAAAAAGGAAAAAAAGGACCCCCATCTAACTGAGAAAAGAAAAACCCACTCACTATATATGAAAAAACCCATTAGGAATAAACCCCCCCCCCCCCCCAGAGCAATACGTTTGACCATCATCTAAATATTTTTTAAAAAGTCATCAACCGCCATTTCATATTTATATTAAAAAATTGGAAGGAAACTATATAACAATTCAAATTAAATGATAATATTTGGCAAAAGAACCCCATCTTCTCTCAAATCAAATCGAGGTTTCAAAAGTTCTACTGAATTTTTCCAAACTAAGACATAACATCACTTGAGAAAACCGTTCAATTAATGTTGGGGAAGAAATACCTTTCCATTTTAATAAATTAGCTCTTCTTGCCAGTAGTGTAACAAATGCACTACAAATACATGTTGATCTGAAGATGAGATACCCTGAATATGATGTGGAACTATTCCAAATAAAACAGTCAATTTATTAGGTTGTAAATTAATTTTCAAAGCTTTAGAAATTGTAGAAAATAAAGATTTCCAAAATGATTTTAATGAAGAACATGACCAGAGCATATGTGACAAAGTAGCTACTTCAGTTTTACATCTATCAATAGTTATCTATACTGGGAAATATTTTAGATAGTCTCTTCTTTGTTAAGAAATAACGGTGTACAATTTTAAATTGAATTAAACAATGGTTAGCACATACAGAAGAAGAATTTACGTTTCTCAAAACTCGAAGCCAATCTTCATTAACAAAGGTCATATTAAATTCTCTCCCAATCTTTCTTTTTAAATCTTTTTATTAGTTTTAAACAAACATAAATGAAACATGAATACAAAGTGTTTGAGAGTACATAATTAATAGTTTAATTGACATTCAGATATATAATATTAAAAATATATAACCTCTCAAACTCAGAACATTAATGAACAAAAAAGTAAAAAGAAAAAAAAAGAAAGACCCCAAAAAAAGAGAAAGAAAAAGAACAAAAAAAACACTAACCAACATGGGCCATTGAATAATATTAAGTACATATACAGTAGTGCCAATAACTCCGAACCTCCATCCAAATAATTAAGGATAATATAAGTAAGGTTTAGGAAAAGACAATCCAACTCGTCTCCAAATGGTCTCCAAGTGTCTTCAAATTTAACTGAAGGATCAAAAACCACACTTCTAATTTTTTCTAAACTCAAACAAGAAATAGTTTGAGAAAACCACTGAAATACAGTTGGAGGATTAATTTCTTTCCAATTCAATAAAATAGATCTTCTAGCCATTCATGTAACAAATGCAATCATTCGTTGAGATGAAGCGGATAAACGGTTATTATCCGTCATTGGTAAACCGAAAATTGCAGTAAGAGGATGTGGTTGGAAATTGATATTTAAAACTCTTGAAATAATACTGAAAATATCTTTCCAATAATGTTGTAAACAAGGACAAGACCAGAACAACTGAGTCAATGAAGCAACATCAGAATGACATCTATCGCAGGTTGAATTAAGCTGAGAATAAAATCGAGCCAGTTTATCCTTAAACATATGAGCTCTATGTACAACCTTAAATTGTATTAGGGCATGTTTAGCACAACTAGAGGACGAATTTACCAATAATAAAATTCTATCCCATTGCTCAGTAGATATAGGACAAAGCAACTCTTCTTGCCATTCCTTCTTAATTTTTTCTGATACATCTGACTGTAAATTCATGATCATCTTATAAATGATGGCTACTAAACCCTTTTGATAAGGATTAAGGGCTAAAATTCTTTCTGTAATGTCCAATGGACATTCTTTCGAAAAAGACTGTAACTCATTATACAAAAAATTTCTAGCTTGCAAATATCTAAAAAAATGGGTTTTAGGTAAATTATATTTGTTAGATAGCTGTTCGGGGGGTGGAGTTTCAAGATGGCGACGTAAACATCTGCCTTTTAGGCGCTCTTCACTTTTCTAACTATAATCACCCTTTAATCTAATCTTTTCGAATTTAATCAAATGAGTTGATATTTTCGATTGACTTTTTTTTCTTTTAAAACTATATTTGATCTAACTTTGCCGAACTTAAAATGGCTACAAGTAAGAAATCGTCTAAGGAGCCTTTATCTGTTGAAACAATTTCGAATCTTCTGGACACTAAACTTGCAGGTTTGGATAACAAGCTGCAAAGTAAAATGGCAAGTTTGGAAAGTAAAATGGCAAGTTTGGAAAACACGTTTACCATGAAAATGTCTGAACTTGAAGGAGCTGTTAAATCGCTTGATACTAAGTTTCAGTCGCAGGCATCGGTTATTCAGCGGCATGAAGATAAGTTGGCGACTCTTGAAAAATTAATTGTTGAAAAAGTACGTACAATTGAAGTGTTGGATAAGAAGGTACAATCGACTCTTAAGACTGTAGATCAGTATAAGTTTAAAATTTCTGATCTCGAAAATCGATCTCGCAGGCAGAATTTGCGTATTATCGGGTTTTCCGAAAAAGTTGAGTCCGGTGATTTAACTGAATTTTTCTCTAATTTACTATGGGAAATTTTCGGTGATGAAGGTTTGCAAACTAAACCTGTTATCGACCGCGCTCACAGAGTTGCGAGGTTTTCGTCTGTGCGTGATAAACCACGAGCGGTGATTGTTCGCCTTCATTATCCTCGTGAGAAAGAGCTTTTAATTCGATTAGCTCGTAAAAAAGGTATGATTTCCTACCAAAACTTTCAATTTCGAATTGTTGAGGATTATTCTTTTGAAGTAATGAAAGCCAGGATCGCTTTTAAACCAGTGATGGCAGAGATTCATTCGATCGGACTTAGACAAGCTTTAATGTATCCAGCGAAGCTTAGAATTGTGCTGCCCGACAACAGTCAACGATTTTTCAACACTCTGGAAGAAGCGAAGAAATTTGTTGAAGAATTTCGATCTTCTACTGCAACTTGAACTATGTGTTATGTGGAAGATTTTTCGGAGAGAGGATATCTTTCCATTTTAAGTTTTAACCTATGAAGTTGGGTTATAACTTTTTATTTTTTTGATCTATGGGTCCGGTTTTTTTTACTAGCATCATTGTTTATAGATGTTTTTTTTTTATTTTGATAATATTCTTTTTTTTCTTTCTGTTTTGGTTATATACGTTTATATTTTGCATTAATGATTTATTTTTTTTTAAGATGTTTATTTTTCCCGTAAGATTCTGTTTTTTACAAGCATTTATCTGTTTGCCTGTACTCAGATATGGGACGAATGTTTTGGATTTTTAGTTTTTTTTTATATATATGTTGTACTGTTTATTATATCCTTTTTTTAAATGTTATTTTGTCTTTTAACAGATCGCTGAACTCACTTTTGTATTTAGTAATATGGCTTTTTCAAAATGGCGTTTCTTCTTCCCATAAGTCTTTGCTCTTGAAACGTCATCTTGTATTTGAATATGGGATTTTTTTTTTAAAGGTATATTACACTTTTAAATTTTGACGTTTATACCTTTTTTTTATTAATGATTGTATTTTATTAGTTTTTTTTTATTATTCTGATTGATATATATTTTTTTTTGCAACTCTATATTTTAATTTGGGTGATATATAGTTTTCTTCTAATCTTTTTTTTATAGAGCTGCCATCTTGAAATGGGGGTAATATTAGTATTAGATTATGCGCCTGCCGCTTGGCTTTTTTTCGAAGGGTGGGGGGAGGGGGTAGGGATCTTTTTTCACGCTTTTGCTTTTTATTTTTTTGCTTTTAGTTTATGGGCCGACTTTAAATTACTAATATTGTTGAGGTGTCATGTTCTCCGGCTGCTCCTGAATCAATTTTCCTCCTTCCTGAATTGTGGGTTATGTGTCTTTCTAACCTTTTATGATACACACAATTAATATTGGTATGATGGATAGATCTGTTAACTTTATCTCCTGGAATACTAATGGTTTAAATCATCCGATTAAACGCAAAAAAATATTTAAAGTATTCCATAGACTGAATGCTAATATTATCTTTGCACAGGAGACCCATATCAGGAGGGAGGATAATCAACGTTTTTTTAGGTTCTGGAAGGGTCAACAATTTCATTCGAATTGTACCGCCAAAATTAGGGGTGTGTCTATTTTTATAGATCCCTCAATATCGTTTACACATCATGAAATTATCTCTGACCCACAGGGTAGATTTTTGTTGATAACTGGTTTACTTTTCCATCGGAAAGTTGTTCTAGTTAATATTTATGCTCCAAACTTTGATTGCCCTGAATTTTTTAGACGTTTATTTACCTCTCTTCCTAATCTAAATGAATATATGTTGATAATGGGTGGAGATTTTAATTGTTGCTTGAATCCTTCGATGGATAGATCTAAACCTATTCGCACTCTTCCGAATAGATCAGCCCTACTTATTAATTCATTTTTGGTTGACTCGGGAATTACAGAAATATGGCGGTTTTTGAACCCTAAAGATAAAGAATTTTCTTTTTTTTCACATGTATATCATAGCTACTCTAGAATTGACTATTTTCTTATTGATCATCGGTTATTAACGGATGTTATTGATTGTAAATATGATTCTATTACTATTTCGGATCATGCACCTTTGAAGTTATCTATTAAGATTTCGGACTATTCCAATAATACCAGATCTTGGAGACTTAACGCTACTTTGCTTCAAGACCCAGAATTTATTACTTATATAAAACAGCAAATTGACTTGTTCTTTTCTACAAACTGTACTGAAGAAATCGACAGAGGAATACTTTGGGACTCTTTTAAGGCTTTTATTCGTGGTCAAATTATCTCATATTCTGTTGGTAAAAGAAATCAAAGATATTTAGATATTGCTTTATTGGTGGATAAAATTAAGGAAATTGATAAGATTTATTCCGTGACTCCTACCAAAGAACTTTATAAGAAGAGAGTTGAGCTTCAAATGGAACATAGTTTACTATTATCTTCTTCAATTGAAAATCAATTAATTAGGACCAGGGCTCAATTTTATATTCATAGTGACCGTACTGGTAAACTGTTAGCTAATCAATTAAAGGCTATCTCGACTAAGCGACAAATTATTAAAATTCGCAAATCAGACGGTAATTTAACTACTGATCATAAAGAAATTAATAATACCTTTCAAGATTTTTATAAATCTTTATATCATTCAGAATTTGATGGTGACCAGTCCATGATAGATAATTTTTTTAACAATTTGAATATTCCTAAACTGACCGATGAAGATCATAGTCTGTTAGATGCTCCTATTTCTATAGTGGAAATAGGAGAGGCTATTTCATCAATGAACTCAGGGAAAGCTCCTGGTCCTGATGGTTATATAGTAGAATTTTTTAAAACTTTTTCTTCTTTGCTTTCTCCTTGGTTATGTGAAATTTTTAATGATGCGTTTGCTAAGAAGAGATTACCTCAATCTTTTTATGAAGCTAATATTTCTCTAATTCTTAAAAAAGATAAAGATCCTACTTTATGTACATCTTATCGCCCTATATCATTATTAAATGTAGATTCTAAGATTCTTACAAAAATTTTAGCTATTAGATTAGAAAAAGTACTGTCTCAGATTATTTCAGAAGATCAAACTGGTTTTATGAGGAATCGGTATTCCTTTTTTAATGTTAGAAAATTGATTAATATAATTCATACTTCACCACCCACAATCCCAGAATGTGTTATTTCATTAGATGCTGAAAAAGCTTTTGATAGAGTTGAATGGATATATTTATTTAATACATTGAGAAATTTTAATTTTAGTTCTAATTTTATACCATGGATTAAATTAATATATCATAAACCTGTTGCTTCTGTTTTTACGAATAACCACAGATCCTCTTTTTTTCAATTATCTCGTGGTACGAGACAAGGTTGTCCCTTAAGTCCTTTATTATTTAATATTGCATTAGAACCTTTAGCTATTGCTATTCGTGAATCTCCTAATATTTTTGGTATTACCCGTAATGAGAAGTTATATAAATTATCTCTTTATGCTGATGATTTGCTGTTATATATTTCTGACCCTGATAGGTCTATTCCTGCTATTTTATCCTTGTTGGTTCAATTTGGTACTTTTTCTGGTTATAAACTAAATTTAGATAAGAGTGAATTATTTCCTTTAAATGCACAAACTTTATTGACTGATAGGATACCATTTAAAGTTGTTACTGATAACTTCACTTATCTAGGTATAAAAATTACCAAGAAATATAAAGATTTATTTAGACTGAATTTTTTACCTATGCTTCATCAAATTCATCAACTTACTACAAGATGGTCTCCCTTGTTTTTATCATTAATTGGTCGGATTAATGCTGTCAAAATGATGATTTTACCGAAATTTTTATATTTATTTCAAGCCCTACCAGTTTTTATTCCTAAATCTTTTTTTGATAACATTGATTCAAAAATTTCTTCATTTGTGTGGCAAAATAAAAACCCTAGGTTAAGTAAAAAGCAATTACAAAAATCAAAAAAAGATGGTGGTTTAGCTTTACCTAATTTTAGATTTTATTATTGGGCAAATAATATTCGTAATTTATTGTATTGGAAATTAGATTTGGATTCACCACTGTGCCCACAGTGGGTAAATTTGGAATGTAATGAGGTAAAGGGATATTCTCTATTCTCTGTTCTTGGTTCTTGTCTTCCTGCGGATTTAGTTAAATTTAATAAACAAATATCTAATCCTGTTATTAAACATACATTACGAATTTGGTTTCAATTTCGTAAGTTTTTTATTTTGAAAAACTTTGTTCTTGATAGCCCTATCTTATTTAATTTCTTTTTCAAACCCTCCTGGACAGATCAAGCTTTTAACATATGGAAAAGGAAAGGTATAAAATGTTTTCGTGATCTCTTTTTTGAAGATACTTTGATGTCATTTGATCAACTTTCTAATAAATTTGAATTACCTAAATCTAATTTTTTCAGATATTTACAAATTAGAAATTTTTTACATAAAGTTTTACCATCTTTTCCTAATTCAACTTTGATGGACACTACAGATTTGATCTTTACCTTAAATCCTTGTCAGAAGGGATTAGTAGCTTTTATTTATAATATGATTATGAAGATACAACCAGAAATATCAGTTAGAATTAAACAAGAATGGGAAAAAGAACTTCAATACAACATATCAACAGATAAATGGGAAAAAATTTTGCAAATGGTTAATTCTTCTTCTATATGTGCTAAACATGCTTTAATACAATTTAAAATTGTACATAGAGCTCATATGTCTAAAGATAAACTTGCTCGATTCTATTCTCATATTAACCCTCTATGTGACAGATGTCATTTAGCAGTGGCCTCATTGACCCATATGTTTTGGTCATGTCCCACTTTACATAATTATTGGAAGGATATATTTACTACTATTTCTTCAATTTGGAATATAGATTTACAACCTCATTTTATTACTGCAATTTTTGGCATACCAAATGAAGATGGTAATCAGTTTTCCCCCTCAATCAGACGAATGATTGCTTTTGTAACATTAATGGCCAGAAGGTCTATACTACAAAATTGGAAAGAAGTAAATCCTCCTACTACATTTCAATGGCTTTCTCAAACTATTTCTTATCTGAGTTTGGAAAAAATTAGAAGCACTATTTTTGACTCATCAATTAAATTTGAAGAAACTTGGAGACCGTTTATTCGACATTTTCATATGAATTAATTTGGCCTTCTCCAGACCTTTCTGCTTATTCATGTTCAGGTATGGAGTTCCGGAGTTCTTTGACACTATCTTATACTTGTAAACTGTTATTATTGCCTATGTTAGTTTAGTTTAGTGTTTTATTTTTTTTTAATATATATTTTTTTTTCTCACATATTTTTTTAATATTTTTTTTTCTTTTTTAATGGTTATTTTTGTTTTTTTTTCATATAATCATGTGGACTTGATTAAGGTATTTTCTTTTGTTGATGTTTAGTAGGATATTATTATCTTATTATCAATGTGATTTCAAGTCTATTGTATTTATAATTTACTTATTACTATGTTATTTTTTTTGTGTATATGTGAAAATCAATAAAAAGATTGAAAAAGAAAGAAAGATAGCTGTTCAAAGGACATAATGTTATCATCCAGAAACAGATCACGAAAACATGTTATACCTTTTGTTTTCCATAAAAGAAAAGCTTGATCCATAGATGAAGGCCGAAAAAAATAATTAGATATTATAGGACATGATAAAATAAATTTATTCAAACCAAAAAATTTACGAAATTGAAACCAAGTTCGTAATGTATATCTGACTATAGGATTAGTTATCTGTTTATTCAATTTGAATAAAGAAAAAGGAAGTGAAGATCCTAAGATTGAAATCAGTGAAAAATCTTGCACAGATTTACATTCCAAATTTACCCATTGTGGGCAAGTAGCTATAGTCAATTCTTGTATCCAGAATATTAAATACCGTATATTAACTGCCCAATAGTAAAATCTTAAGTTTGGTAAAGCCAAGCCGCCCTCCTTCTTAGGCTTTTGTAAATATTTTTTGCCCAATCTAGGATTTTTGTTCTGCCACAAGTAAGAAGATATTTTGGAGTCAATAGTATCAAAGAAAGCTTTAGGAATAAAAATTGGTAATGCTTGAAATAAATATAAGAATTTAGGTAGTATCATCATCTTAATAGCATTAACTCTACCAACCAATGACAAAGATAGTGGAGACCACCTAATAGCAAGTTGCTTAATTTGGTCAATTAAAGGTAAAAAGTTAACCTTAAATAAATCTTTGTTTTTTAGTAATTTTAATACCTAAGTAAGTAAAATAATCTGTAACAATTTTATATGGTAAATGTTCATAAATTGGAACTTGCATATTTAATGGAAATAGTTCACTCTTGTTAAAATTCAATTTATAACCAGAAAAATTACTAAATTGAGCAAACAAAGACAAAATAGCAGGAATAGATCTTTCAGGGTCAGATATGTATAATAACAAATCATCAGCATATAATGATACTTTATACGTCCTCTCCCCACGGGTAATACCCAGAATATTAGGTGATTCACGAATAGCTATAGCCAAAGGTTCTAAAGTGATGTCAAAATTCTCTCCCAATCTTGTTTAATCTTTAGTGACAGGTTCTCTTTTTGTAACAAAAATAAATTATAAATTCTGCTAATGGAACCTTTCACTACGGGATTCAATTTCAAAATGGTATCCAACAAATCAGATTCTTGTAAATATGGAGAACTTATGTAAATATTGTTGTAAAAAATGTCTAACCCCTGAAAATATTGCAAAAAATGGGCATGAGCGAGAGAAAAATTATTAATTAACTCCTCAAAAGTCATCAATCGACCATCACAAAATAAATCTGTAAAAGAATGAAATCCTTTATTTTTCCATAAAAGAAAAATGGGGTCAGTTGTTGAAGGTTTAAATTAAAAAAATTCGATATTTAAAACAAAAACAAATTGTTTAAGATTAAAAGAATTTTGGAACTGAATCCAGATTATTAACCTAGGTTATTATTGTTTAATAACCAGATAGAGATTTAAATTTGGAATTTTAGAGAGCGATAAAGGTAATGGAGCTCCTAAAATTGAAGTTAAATGAAATTGTTTAACAGCTTTTAATTCCAAATCAATCTATAATGGTTTTTGGCTCTTATCAAGCCAATATAACTAAAAACATAATTGTCTAATATTCACAGCCCAATAATACAGTCTTAAATTAGGAAATGCGAGTCCACCATCTTTTTTTAAATTTTTGTAAATGATACTTATTAATTCTTGGTCTCTTATTGTTTCAAATAAAAGAAGAAATAAGAGTCAATTTGATCAAAAAAATTTTTAGTTAAAAAGATGGATATATTTTTGAAAATATATAAAAATTCTAGGTAAAATCATCATTTTCACAGCATAAATACGACCTGTTAAAGAAAAATTAAGTGGATTCCATCCAGAAAATAATTGTTTCATGGAGTCCATTAAAGGAATGATATTCACTTTATTGAGATCTTTATATTTTTTAGTAATTATAATACCTAAATATCTAAATGTATTAACAATTCTAAAAGGAATATCATTATATGTACTAACATGAACATTTAATGGAAACAATTCATTTTTATTGAAGTTAAGTTTATATCCTGAAAATTTACCCAAATCTTTGTGTTTCCAAAAGATTAGGAATTGATTCCTCAAGATTTGAAATAAAAACCAAAAGATCACCTGCATAAAGAGAAATCTTACGTATGGTTCCATTCATAGATACCATGAATATTTTTAGCTTCACGTAATATTATAGCTAAAGGCTTCAATACAAGATTAAATAATAAAGGACTTAATGGACATCCCTGTCTAGTGCCATGAGAAAGTAAGAAAAAAGAAGACAGGCAGTTATTAGTAATGACCGTGGCAATAGGATTCTTATAAATCATTTGAATCCATCTATTGAAATTATTGCCAAAACCAAGTTGTTCTAATACTTTAAACAAATATGGCCACTCAACTCTATCAAATGTCTTTTCTGCATCGAAAGAGATAACACATTGAGGTTGTTTAGATAATGAAGAATATATAATATTCATCAGTCTCCAAATGTTAGAGAAAGAATAACTGCCTTTAATAAAGCCCTTTTGATCCATAGAAATAATTTTAGTTAAAATATTTTCCAAGCGATTAGCCAATATTTTAGAGAGAATTTTTGCATCCACATTTAATAGTGAAATAGGTCTATATGATGAACATTCAACAGGATCTTTATCTTTTTTAAGAATTAAGAAAATAGATGCTTCATAAAAATAAGGTAAATTACCCTTGTCAAAAGATTCATGAAATTTTTCCAAAAGATACAGAGAAAGTAATCTTTCACATTTTTTGTAAAATCCCACTGAATAGCTATCAAGTCCAGGAGCTTTACCTGATTGCATTGATAAAATAACTTTATGAATTTCATGCTTGGTAATTGGAGCATCAAGCGTTTTTTGATTTTCAAAAGAAATTTGTGGAAATTTAATCCTATGTAAATAAATAAATAAATAAATGATAATAATAAAAATAAAAGCCTTTATTTTAGAGGAATCTGCAGGAAATTGAGATCTATAAAGATCAGTGTAAAAATCTTGAAAAATATTATTAATGGTTACTTACTATATCTCCATTATTTTTAAGAATCTTTAAGATTTGTCTTTTAGCTCCAGCTGCTCTTAATTGAGAAGCTAAGAGCTTATAATTTTTAACCCCAAAGATATAAAATTGACTTTTCAATTTAAGCAAATATCCTTCAATAGGGTGTTAGTAATTAATTATACTGTGATTGTAATTCTACTCTTAAATGAAACAGCATTTGGAGAGATTGCATTAATGTTATATAATTAATTTGTTTAGAGAGTTTATCTGATTCCATTCTTGTTCGTTTCTTCAGTATACGAAATAATTTGACTGTGTAAATAAGCTTTTAATGTATCCCAAATTACTAACTTAGAGATGTTTCCTATATTATTAAAGAGAAAAAACTCTTATCTGAGCTTCGATTAAACTCAACAAATTCTGAACTTTGTAATAAATGTTCTGGAAAACGCCAAAATGGTCTGGTAGAAACAACATCTTTCAGTTCAAATATTGAGTTTAAAGGAGCATGATCAGAAATAGCGATCGCATCATTCTCACATTTCTGAACATTTAATAAAAGTCGAAGGTCAACTATAAAGTAAATTCTTGAATATTTATTATGAACCTGTGAGGGGAAAAAAGGTATTCTCTGTCACTAGGCTGCATATGCCTCCTGACCTCAATTAAACCGTAATCAATTAAAAGGGAATTAATAAGTGATGCAGAACGATTAGGGAGTTGATATTTGGATGATGACTTATCCAAAAGGTTTAGACAAGTATTAAGATCACCACCCATTAATAACATATATTCATTTAAATCAGGTAATAACGCTAAAACAGTTTTAAAAAATGAGGGATCATCAACATTTGTTCCATAAATATTAGACAAAACCATTTTTCTATTACAAATTGTTCCTTTTAACCATCAGAAATCTACCATTAATATCAGTTATAATATCCTCCTGGTTAAAAGGATTATTAGAATCAATAAAAATAGAAACAACTCTAGTTTTACTTTGGGAATTTGTGTGAAACTGAGGACCCTTCCAAAATTTAAAAAAATCGATTTTTATCACATAACCTGATGTGCATCTCTTGAGCAAAGATTATATCAGGCTGGAATCGGTTAATAACTTTAAATGTTTTCTTACGCTTAATAGGATGATTCCAACCGCAAACATTCCAATAGTTAGACACATGTCAAGATAGAATAGTCGAAAATGGCAGAGATGAACAACAATAAAAATAATTGGCGTATGCTCCGGGATTCCGGGGGGGGGGGGGGAAGAAAAAAAAATCCCACCCAAACTACAAAGCCCAGAAACAAGTCGATATCAATCGACACAACCCCCAAGAAAAGCTTAGATGCGAATATAAATACAAACTCTGCCTTGTTTTCCACGTAAATAAAAATAGGAAGCATCAGGAACATCAACTGTGCAGGAAAGAGAATCATTTATTTTAAATTGACCTGCCTCTACATCTTTACTGTATTGATTTGATCACTGTTCGCCACAGGACTTGTTTGATTTCTCTCATAAATCAATCCTTTTCAATGATTTGGAAGGAAGGATGTACATTTGAGCCGTTAGTCAGCTTGCATCTTCCTTAGGGCTGTTCAGAAATTGGACACATTTTTCAATGGTTATCCTTTAGGATTGAGAGTGACTTCCATCCTGCATTTGACATGACTGAGGATGAAGTAGGATGTGCCTGAGGAGCAGAAGGATGGGTAATTGCTGAGATGATGCTGCCTTTCTGTCAGTGATGCAGGGTTCTTTGATCTTGGATGAACAGATTTGGTTCTTAATCCCATCCCAGATACTCCTCCACTTTGAGTGTTCATGGTGTCAATGTTGATCAATCTGATGTAATGAAACAAGTTCCACAGTTTATTCTTTTCCGCCTTTATTAGTAGCAAGCTACGAGAGAGAACATTCCATCTGCACTCAGAGAGTCACACTCGAAGTCTCTCTAAGGACAGAGATACCGAGTTTTTTTTAAACCATCTTTGTCACGAATTCCATCAATGGTGATGGTCTGAGACAAAGGCCAATTAATCACCTAAAACAGAGGTAAATGTACTTAACAAAGAACACTTAATCACATCAGGCAGAGGTAATTAGAAAACAGAGTATAGGTTGTTACATCCTGCAGGTGAGGCTGCATCCACACCAGACTGGATAATTTTGATAAGGCCGGTTTTGCGTAAAAACGACAGGCATCCACACAATGTATTTTTAAAAATATCTCTATCCACATTGAAAGTGAGATTTCGGCGAATCTCCTCCTACTGGGCATGCGCAGGTCACATCTACCAAAAACAAGCGACATGTTTGGTGTGGAATCTCGCCGTAGAAGTGCACGTTTGTGTAGTTACAGACTAGAAAAACTTAAAACAATGGACAGCTGTTGGCTCTTGCGCAGGAGAAATTTAAAGTTTAAAAAAAACAAATACTGGAGTGTATGAAGGCAACTGACGGAGTTCACGGACAGATTGACCTGGCTGACAACGAACATTGAAAAACTGACTAACTGTGTTTGCATTAATAAAGCACCTTGTTAAATGTATGTTTTAATGTCTGCATCAGTGTTCTCTTGTATTTCCATACAATGTTACATTAGGCTGTTACACATCTATTGTCAGAGAAGTACTTGCATAAATAGGTAAACCACCTTCATATGAGCAAGGACAGAAAACTGGGCAAAGTGAGTATACTTATTTATTCAGTAAGTTATGGGTCAAAGTATTTGGTGAGTACATTTTTAACTCTTCTGGCTTCAGTCTCATTGCTATCTGTTCTGAAATTGTTAGGTTGTGTTCAAGAAAACAAAGTGGTGTGCTGCCATCTGACAGCGTTTTCAGATTTCTCCAGTTACCCCATCCACACTGATCTGCCCGAGCAGTGTTTTCAAAAATACACACCCTGGAAAGCGTTTCTGAAAAACTCTGGTTTTGGGGGACAAAAATGCCGTTTTAGTATGGACGGAGGGTAAAAACGAAGAGAAAAAGCTTCAGTTACAGATTTATCTGGAGTAGTATGGACGTAGCCTGTGACAAGGAGTCAGCAGGACAAATTGATCCTTTGACATCTCGATACAAAAGAACAGTCAGATCCATAGACATCCCAGCTACTCAAATGGAGCAGAATTTAATAACTTAGCTAAGAGACTTCATCAAAATTAAGAAAGGAATGTAAAGAATGTCCTGCCTTATCTCTACCTTTTGTCAAAACCAAAAGGTGTGAAAAGTTAGGTCTTGTGGGTTTTGTAAGGCTACATCCACACTAGACCAGATAAATCTGTAACCAAAGCTTTTTCTCTTCGTTTTGACCCTCTGTCCACACTAAAACGGCGTTTTCCTCCCCAGAAAATGGAGCTTTTCTAAACCACCCTCCAGAGTGTGTAATTTTGAAAATGTTGGATTGGCCGGAGCAGTGTGGATGGGGTAACCAGAGAAATCTAAAAACACTGTCATGACGTGCCGGAATAGATGGTGACGGCAGCGCACCATTTCATTGTTTTCTTGAACACAACCTAACAATTTCAGAACAGATGGCAACGAGACTGAAGCCAGAAGAGTTAGAAATGTACTCACGAAATACTTTGACCCATAACTTACTGAATAAATAAGTATACTCACTTTGCCCTGTTTTCTGTCCTTGCTTGTATGAAGGTGGTTTACCTATTTATGCAAGTACTTCTCTGACAATAGATGTGTAACAGCCTAATGTAACATTGTATGGAAATCTCCCAGATGTAATAGTGGCCAGAGGACCTAGGGTAATGGAGGAACTGAAGGAAATTCACATTAGGCAGAAAATGGTGTTAGGTAGACTGATGGGACTGAAGGCTGATAAATCCCCAGGGCCTGTTGGTGTGCATCCCAGGGTACTTAAAGAGGAGGCTCCAGAAATCATGGGTGCATTGGCAATCATTTTCCAATGTTCTATTGATTCAGGATCAGTTCCTGAGGATTGGAGGGTAGCTAATGTTATCCCACTTTTTAAGAAAGGAGGGAGAGAGAAAACATGGAATTATGGACCAGTTAGCCTGACATCAGTGGTGGGGAAGATGCTGGAGTCAATTATAAAAGATGAAATAGCGGCACATTTGGATTGCGGTAATAGGATAGGTCAGAGTCAGCATGGATTTACGAAGGGGAAATCATGCTCGACTAATCTGGAATTTTTTGAGGATGTGACTATGAAAATGAACAAGGGAGAGCCAGTGGATGTAGTGTACCTGGACTTTCAGAAAGCCTTTGATAAGGTCCCACATAGGAGATTAGTGGGCAAAATTAGAGCACATGGTATCGGGCAAACATGAGGAAATCTGCAGATGCTAGAAATTCAAACAACACACACAAAATGCTGGTGGAACACAGCAGGCAAGGCAGCATCTATAAGGAGAAGCACTGTCGACATTTCAGGCCAAGACCCTTCGTCAGAATTAACAAAGGGTCTTGACCCGAAATGTCGACAGTTCTTCTCCTTATAGATGCCACCAGCATTTTGTGACATGGTATTGGGGGTAGGGTACTGACATGGATAGAAAATTGGTTGGCAGACAGGAACCAAAGAGTAGGGATTAACAGGTCCTTTTCAGAATGGCAGAGAGTGACTAGCAGGGTACTGCAAGGCTCGGTGCTGGGACCGCAGCTATTTACAATATACGTTAATGATTTAGATGAAGGGATTAAAAGTAACATTATCAAATTTGCAGATGACACAAAGCTGGGTGGCAGTGTGAAATATAAGGAGGATGTTAGGAGAATGCAGGGTGACTTGGACAGGTTGGGTGAGTGGGCAGATGCAGTTTAACGTGGATAAATGTGAGGTTGACCACTTTGTTGGCAAGAGCAGGAAGGCAGATTACTATCTGAATGGTGTCAAGTTAGGAAAAGGGGAAGTACAACGAGATCTAGGTGTCCTTGTTCATCAGTCACTGAAAGTAAGCATGCAGGCCAGGCAGTGAAGAAAGCTAATGGCATGTTGGCCTTCATAACAAGGGGAGTTGAGTATAGGAGCAAAGCGGTCCTTCTGCAGTTGTACAGGGCCCTGGTGAGACCACACCTGGAGTATTGTGTTCAGTTTTGGTCTCCAAATTTGAAGAAGGACATTCTTGCTATTGAGTGAGTGCGGCGTAGGTTCACGAGGTTGATTTCTGGGATGGCGGGACTGTCATATGTAGAAAGATTGGACTGACTGGGCTTGTATACACTGGAATTTAGAAGGATGAGAGGGGATCTGACTGAACCATAAGATTATTAAGGGATTGGACACGCTAGAGGCAGGAAACATGTTCCCGATGTTGGGGGAGTCCAGAGCCAGAGGCCACAGTTTAATATAAGGGGTAGGCCATTTAGAACGGAGTTCAGGAAAACCTTTTTCACCCAGAGAGTTGTGGATCTATGGAATGCTCTGCCTCAGAAGGCAGTGGAAGCCAATTATCTGGATGCTTTCAAGAAAGAGTTAGATAGAGCTCTTAAAGATAGTGGAGCCAAAGGATATGGGGAGAAGGCAGGAACGGGGTACTGATTGTGGATGATCAGCCATGATCCATTGAATGGTGGTGCTGGCTCGAAGGGCCAAATGGCCTACTCCTGCCTATTGTCTATTGAAATACAAGCTAACACTGATGCAGACACATTTTATACATTTAACAAGGTGCTTTATTAATGCAACAGAGTTGGTCAGTTTTGCAATGTTCGTTGTCAGCCGGGTCAATCTGTCCGTGAACTCCCTGTCAGTTGCCTCCGTACGCTCCAGTATTTGTTTTTTTTTTTACTTTTAATTTCTCCTCCGCAGGAGCCAACAGCTGTCCATCATTTTAAGTTTTTCTAGTCTGCAACTACACAAACGCGCACTTTTACGGCGAGATTCCACACTGAACACGTCGCTTGTTTTTGGTAGATGTGTCCTGCGCATCCCCAGTAGGAGGAGATACGCCAAAATATCCATTTTAATGTGGACAGAAGTATTTTCAAAATGTTTAGTGTGGACGCCTATTGTTTTTACACGAAACCGGCGTTTTCAAAATTATACGGTCATGTGGACGTAGCCTAAGTTTATAATCCTTATTTTCACTCAAAGAAGAGCTGCTCAAACACACTGCAGCCATTCTTAAACCTGAATGCACAGTCAGTATTCAGCCTTAACCCATTATTTACAGGGATCTGAGAATCCCCCACTTCCCTTAACTTTATCAATGGGGATTGCCAAGAGTTTTTCTGAGTTTTTGAGTACATGAGCAATGCAAAAAAAAAAATTTTTTTTTAAAATTCACAGCTCTCCTTAAGGTTGTTGTGATCAAATTACAACTGATTAATTAAGGGTGAAATTTCCCCTAATCCTTTCTTTTAATTGTGATTTGTACTGTTTGAATTTCAAACTCTGCATATGTTGCTTCAGGCACTTGTGGAGAATCTCCAGAGGGAATTAGAAAATTGGGGAAGGAACATAATGGAGAAGAGAGATGGGTTCCAGGTAAGTATTCATTTCTAGGTACCATGAGACTTATGTGTACTTCTCAAGTAAAATGTTATCTTGAATATTGCTTCACATACTGTAATGATGCTAAAAATATGGTGTATTTTGCACTAAAGAAAATTCCAGAAACTTGAGCATTCAATCCAGGGTACCAGAGAATCTGTACTCGAGAATCAGTTCTTTTGATGGTTTTATCAAACTTGCAAGATCCAATGATGTGTCGGCTGCAATACGTTGTATAATACAATAAAACTGAAACTGCTATCCTGTTATTCAGAAGTCTTAATGGTTTGGCTTCTTGCTCCCTGGTACTACCCTTCAGCTCACTGGATTCTTACTATTCAGCTAAATTTCCACTTCACAAAGAACTGTTATTTTGATATCAGTGCAGTAACATCTGTGTCAGCAATGACAAAATTGAACTACCCTACTATCTTAAATAGCATTGATAAGGACACATTTTTTGGTACAGTACAGAGCAGTGTTAAGTACTGGGATAAGTACAGTGTTAAGTACAATATGTGAAAGATCACATATTGGGACTTTGATAGTCTGATTAATATCAGTCAGAGGTTCAGTTTATAATTATGGGCAAACAATTTCATTTCTGAGTTATCTTGAGTGGCCAATCACAATAATAACATTACATCAGTGAGCTACACATACCTTGTTTCCTGTATTGGTGTTTGATTTGGATCCTACAATTGCACACAATTGACTTACAGTAGTTCCTTATTATGCAATAGCGGAAGAAAATAACAAAATGGACATGAATAATCATAATATTATCCATCTGTGTTGTAAAGGATTTTGACAGTTTAGAGCATGGGACAGGGGAACACAGGAACAGACTCATTTGGTACAGGATATCTGGACAAATCATGATGCCAGTTTAAAATGCACACCATCCTGAACGAATTATAATTAGAATTTAAATGCAGAAAGATTTTCCAAGCGTTTTCACTCTGTGTACTTGTTTTTATCTTAATGAAAATTTGCATGTAGTGCAGAAAATCCCTTTCTTGCTTTGTTTCTACTGGTGAAGACAAAACTTTGGAAGGGGGAAAAATAGGTTTGAGAATTTCCACCTATCATATTTTTGGCCACTTTATTTACTACTGCTTGTCTGCCTCCTTGTACAAACCAAAATGTTCATTCTATGCAAGTAATTGCAGAGAATTCCAACTGAAAGACCCAATTTTTGATGTTGACATGTTGATGCTTACATGATAATCATAACAGGAAGCTGTCTCATCTAATGTTAATATTGTCAATCACTCTGGTACAGCTGAGAGTTCAAGTCTCCTTTTGCATCTGCCAGATTGGAAAAAAAAATCAAACTTAATTTTTTGTCCTGATTTGTGCTGACTTGGTTTTGAAATACATTCTGAATTCATAATGTTATTCATTGTTAATAGGAGATGAGGCTGAAGTTACAGAATGCCAAGGAAGAGAATAATAAAATTGTAGAAGAAATGGACTTTTTCAAGCAAGAAATGGAGGAGTGGCGACTCTGTTTAAGTCAAGCTAAACAGCATTTAGATCAGTGTTGAATGACCTGAACATCAACATTGCAATTAACTATTTTAAATTTGTATGAAAAGTGTATATGCTTGAAGAAACTGTACAGAAGATAGAATGAGGACAATGAGGCTACTAACCAGACAAGTAATAATAATTTACCTTGTTTAAAAAAAAAATAATTCTGATTTTTGCTCTCAGTATGTTTTGGACCAAAGTGTTTTCTATCCAAATACACTTGAGTTTCTGTTATCTAATATAGTTTTCTATTAAACATTCTCTTATGGAAATAAAACATTGACATGCTTCTGATGCTTTTGGTTATTAATGAAATTGCATATTTTGGACTGCTTAGAGAAATTTGGGAGTTTTTGCATACACAAATAAGTATTGCCCTTATTTTTGCTTGACCTTGTTGATGAATCCCAAGCTCCAACTGGACGCTGTTCAGGCTTTGAAAAATCGGCCTTCTGAACTTGGGTGGAGATACTATTACTTTTTGCCTCTGATTGGCCACTGTTCAATCATATTATATTTCAAGAGTAAAACATTTTTAAGATTCACTAACATTTAAAGGTGTACAGTACATTAGTAACTAATTGCTATAAAACAAACAGCACTATCTAAATCTGGTCTGTCACTTCTTCCAGTCTGGTTTCAATAATGGCACATGCAGGATTGATTTAAGACTGCATGCGGATTTTATATTAAAAGTTTCCACTTGGAAGTCCGAGCAAAACAAGGATGGTGATGAATATTGGTAGCTTGGCTTGAGGCATTTCCTGTTGCAGTGCTCTCTGAGCTTGGCAATTAACTTGCAGGTGGTTTATCACCAGTCGAGGTGACATCCTCAGTGCATAGTTGGTGATTTTGGGAGTGCTCATGAGTCCAACAAGCTGAGTGCACCAGTCCTCAGGGTAGGGTTGTAGATTTTTTTTTGTGGCTCTAGCTTTTTGATGAATTTGCAAACAAAATGCAACCAGAAAGTACATGATTTCAATAGATTTTCAAAATCACCACAGTGTTTCAAAACAAAAATAGCTTTCGTATTGTTTGTAGCTTATAACTGTATGTTGAATACATGTGTTTCTCCCATGTATTGAGAAAGTAAGGAGTCATGGGATTCAAGGGGACATTGCTTTGTGGATCCAGAACTGGCTTGCCCACAGAAGGCAAATAGTGGTTATAGACAGGTCATATTCTGCATGGAGGTCAGTGACCAGTGGTGTTCCTCAGGATCTGTTCTGGGACCCCTAATCTTTGTGATTTTTATGAATGACCTGGATGAGGAAGTGGAGGGATGGGTTAGTAAATTTGCTAATAACACAAAAGCTGGGGGTGTTGTGGATAGTGTGGAGGGCTGTCAGAGGTTAAAGCGGGATATTGATAGGATGCAAAACTGGGCTGAGAGGCATATGGAGTTCAACCCAGATAAGTGTGAGGTGGTTCATTTTGGTAGGCCAAATATGATGGCAGAATATAGTAGTAATGGTAAGGCTCTTGGCAGTGTTGAGGATCAGAGGGATCTTGGGATCCGAGTTCTTAGAGCACTCAAAGCTGCTGTGCAGGTTGACTGGTTAAGAAGGCATACGGTGCATTGGCCTTCATTAATCATGGGATTGATTTTAAGAACCAAGAGGTAATGTTGCAGCTCTATAGGACCCTGGTCAGACCCCATTTGGAATACTGTGCTCAGTTCTGTTTGCCTCACTACAGGAAGGTAGTGGAAACGATAGAAAGGGTGATCTACAAGGATGTTGCCTGGATTGGGAAGCATGCCTTTATGAGAATAGGTTGAGTGAACTTGGCCTTTTCTCCTTGGAGTGACAGAGGATAAGATGTGTACTGATAGAAGTGTATAAGAAGATGAGAGGCATTGATCATGTGGACAATCAGAGGCTTTGTCCCAGGGCTGAAATGGTTAGCACGAGAGGGCACAGTTGTAAGGTGCTTGGAAGTCGGTACAGAGGAGATGTCAGGGGTAAGTTTTTTTTACTCAGAGTGGTGAGTGCATGGAATGGGCTGCAGGCAATGGTGGTGGAGGTGGATATGATAGGGTCTTTAAGGGACTTCTGGATTGGTACATGGAGCTTAGAAAAGTAGAGGGCTCTGGGTAACCCTTGGTAATTTCTAAGGTATGGTCATATTCGGCATAGCTTTGTGGGCCGAAGGGCCTGTATCATGCTGTAGTTTTCTATGAGAGGACAGTCAATATTGGAACATTGGAAAATTACATTGGAGAGGTAGTAACAGGGTGCAAGAAAATTGTGGATGAACTGAGTAAGTAGTTTGCATCAGTCTTCACTGTGGAGGACACTTGTATGCTGGAAGTTTGAGAGTGTCAAGGGCAGAAGTGAATGCTATTATTTGATAGATGATGCTGCTTGGGAAATTGAAAGGTCTGAAGGTAGATAAGTCACTTAGACCTGATGGACTACACCCCAAGGTTCCAAAAGAGGTAGTTGAAGAATTTGTGGGGGCATTGGAAATGCTCTTTCAAGCGTCAATGGATTCTGGCGTTGTTCTGGAGGAATGGAAAATTGCAAATGTCACTCCACTTTTCAAGAAAGGAAGGAAGCAGAAGAAAGGAAATTATAGGCCTGTTAGTCTTAGTCTGATCTCAGTGGTTGGGAACATGTTAAGGTTTTACTAAGGATGAGGTTTTGGGGTACTTAGAGATACGTGATAAAGTAGGCCAAAGTCAGTGTGGTTTTCTTAAAGGAAAATGTTGCCTAACAAACCTACTGGATTTCTTTGAAGAAATAACAAGCAGGATAGACAAAGGAGAATTGGTGGATGTTGTGTAGTTGGATTTTCAGAAGGCCTTTGAAAAGGTGTCGCACATGAGTCTGCTAAACAAGATAAGAGCCCATAAAATTACAGGAAAGATAGTAGGTTCGCAAGAATGATATCAGAATGAAGGTTAGCATACGAGCTGCAATTGAAGGCGGGGCCTGTACTCGAACTTAGAAGAATGGCAGGGGGATCTGATTGAAACCTAATTCAATGTTGAAAGGCCTAGATAGGGTGGATGTGAAAAGTATGTTTCCTTTGATTGGGGTGTCTAGGACTAGAAGACACAGCCTCAAAATACTGGGATGTCCATTTAGAACTGAGATGAGAAGGAATTACTTTAGTCAGCAGGTGGTGAATCTGTGGAATTCTTAGTCACAAGCAGCTGTGGCCAGGCCACTGGGAGCACCTAAGGTGGAGGTTAGTAGGTTCTTGATTAGTCAGGGTGTAAAAGGATATGGGAAGAAGGCAGGAGATTGGGGTTGAGAGGGAAATGGATCAGCCATGATGAAATGGCAGAGCAAATTTGATGGGCTGAAAAGTCTAATTGTGTGCCAATGGCTGGACATCAGATTCTGAGGCAGTGGTGTTTGTTTCATGCTTAGCTCATTGTGGTGCACAGACATAATGATCCTGTTGACCTCGAACATATGACAATCAATTGTGCATTCTATCTGCGGAGGGAGTTTTCTCCTATCATCCTCATGGCAGTGTACATTCAATTCCTGGCTAACATCAGGCAGGCACTGGAGTTGCTGAGCACTAATCACAGAATGGAGATGGTGCACTCTGCTGCTTTCCCAATCTTCAACCATGTTAGATTGAGGACATCTTTGACAAACTACCACTAACGTGTCACTGTGGAGCCGGGGAGCCAACACACTTGGCTACTGTTAGACTACCATCAAGAATGCCTACTGTGCCACCCCAGGCTGGCAATTTGGCAAGAATTTGTACTTTTCCCAGCATATAGGCAGAGATTGAGGACCACAGTGCCAGCATGAGGACCACGAGGGAGGTGGAGGAGCCCTTACGGGACTACTTTGAATTGGTGGATTGGAAAATATTCAGGGATTCGTCTTTGGATCTGAATAACTATGCCACAGTTGCTGCCGACTTCATCTAGACCTGTGTGGATAAGTGTGTGCCGTGGATGAACCGAGAGATTTGTAGTTTGCTGTGGGCTAGATCTGTGGCATTCAACACATGATCCACAACTTTACAAGATCTACAGAAAGCTATCATAAGAGCAAAAAAGCAATTGCGAGTGAAGTTAAAGAAGCAACCTAATGTGCTTCAACTGTGGCAAGGTTTACTTGTCATTACTTACTATAAGGCGAAACCTAACATCATAAATGTCTGTGATGCTTCACTCGCAGATGAGTTTAACACCTCTTATGCACACTTTGAAAGGGAGAGCATACCTATGTGAATCCCTGCAACATCTGGCAATCCTAGAATATCTGTCTTGGAGGCCGATGTCAGAACATCTACCAAGGCATTAGCCCTGAGAGTGTACCTAGTAGGGCACTGAAAACCTACGCCAATCAACTGGCAGGAGTATTCAAGGACATTTTCAGCCACTCACTGCTGCAGTCAGAAGTTTCCATCTGCTTCAAAATTAATTATATTGTAGCAGAATGAGCTGCCTCAACCATTATTGCCCAGAAGCACTCACATCTACTGTTTTGAAAGGTTGGTCATGGCTAGAATTAACTCCTACCTGAGCAAAGATCTGGACCTGCTGTAATTTGCCTACTGCCACAACAGATCTACAGCAGATGCAGTCTCACCACTGGCTCTCCACTTGGTCTTGGACCACCTGGACAACAGCAAAACCTGTCATACTACTATTTATTCATTAGAGCTCAGTGTTTAGCACCATCATCGCCTTAGTACTAATCAACAAGCTTCAAAACCTAGGGCTTTATACTTCCCTCTGCAATGGATCATTGACTTTCTCATTGGGAGGCCACAGTCAGTTTGAATTGGAAATAACATCTCCTCACTGTCAATCAACACCAGTACACCTCAAGGATGCGTACTGAGCTCACTGCTTGCTCTCTACATCAAGACTATGTGGCTTGGCACAGCTCAAATGCCATCTGTAAATTTGTAGGTAATACATCTGTTGTTGGCAGAATCTCAGATGATAATGAGGAGGCATGCAGAACTGAGATTGTCTGGTTGAGTGGTGTCGCTGCAATAACCTTCGACCAAAGAATTGATTGTGGATTTTGGAGAGGGCAAGTCAGGCAGGAGAATACACACCAGTCTTCATGGAGGGGTCTGCAGTGAAAGTAGTGAACAGTTACAGTTCCTGGGTGCCAGAATCTCAGAGGATCTATTCCTTGCCCAATGCAGTCACGAAGAAGGCATGCCAGCGGGTACACTTCATTCAGAATTTGAGCTGATTTCTTATGTCACCAAAGACTTAAGCTAATTTCTACAGATGTACTATGGAGAACATTCTGACTATTCTACGCCCAGAACACATTTCAGGAAGTTGATCACTTGGCTGACCTTCTCCTACCTGCATAGAGACAGAGGCTAAAGAGCAAGGCTCCAGAAATTAGGACAACAAAGAGGTGTTCAAGGGAGGAAGAGGAGCAGCCATAGAATTACTTTGAGTTGGTGGACTGGGCCGTGTTCAGAGAGTCATGGTGGATCTGAATGAATACACCGTGGTTGTCATGGACTTTATGAAAACAGTTGTAGAGTCCCCCTGACTCTTCCCCAACCAGAAGCCTGGATGAACAATGAGATCCACAATCCATTGAGGGCCAGAACAGAAGCACTCAAGTCTAGCGACCAAGGAAGTTACAAGAGGTCCAGGTACAATCTCCAGTAGCCATCTCATGGGTGAAGTGGCTATTCCAGACTAAACTTGATCAATGAAAGATGCTTGACAATTGCGGTAGGGTTTGAATGTTATCACCTCTTGCAAAATGAAAACAATCACCATAGGTGACAACAAGGCCTCGCTTTCAGATAAGCTTAAGGCCTTCTATACTCACTTTGATCATCAAAATATGGAGGAACCATCACAAACTCCTACAACCTAATGACCTTGTGATTTCAATTTCTGAGGCCAATGTGAAAGCATCCTTCAGAAACTTGAACCCATGAAAAGCATTTGGCCCAGATGGGGTATCTAGCCGAGTACTATACATCTGTGCTGATCAACTGACTGGATTGTTCACAGAGATCTTTAGTCTCTCGCTTTGGTAGTCTGAGGTACCCACCTGCCTCAATGACTATTGCCCAATAGCACTTACGTCCTCAGTGATGAAGTGATTTGAGAGTATGATGATGAAACTCCTGCCTGAGAAGTGATTTGGATCTACTCCAGTTTGCGTACTGGCACAACAGGTCCATGTCACATACCATTTCATTGACTCTTCACTCAATCCTGGAACATTTGGACAGCAAAGATGCACATATCGGGATGCTCTCAGTATGTTGATGACACCACAGTCACAGGCCAGATCAAAGGTGATGAAAAATCAGCATAAAGGAGGGAGATTGAATATCTGGCTGAGTGCTGCTACTACAACCATCTCTCACTCAATATTAGCAAGATGAGGGAGCTGATTATTGACCTCAGGAGAAGGAAACTAGAGGTACATGAGCCAGTCCTCATTGGAGGGTCGAAGATGAAGAAGGTCACTAACTTTAAATTCCTTAGTGGAGATTTTTGAGGATATTATGAGTGCAGTAGATAGAGCGGAAAAGGTGGATGTTGTATACTTGGATTTCCGGATAAGTTGCCGTATAAAAGACTTGTCTATAAGATGAGGATGTAAGGAGTCAGGGATAATATATTAGCATGGATAGAGGACCAGTTAACCAATGGGAGGCAGGAAGTTGGGATGTATGAATATTTCTCAGGTTGGCAGTAGATGGTGGGCAATTGCCAACAGGGGTCAGTGCTGGGTCCACAACAGTTCATGATATAGATTAACGATTTGGAAGAGGGGGCTGAATGTACTGAATCTTATGTTTGCTGATGACACTAAATTGAGTGGAAAAGCAAATTGTGTAGAGGAAGCAGTCTGTGGGAAGATGTAGATAGGTTAAGTGAGTGAGCAAGGGTCTAGCAGATGGAGTACCCACTGAATCTCGAAAGGCTTACAGTTGACATAGAGAGGATGCTTCAGATAGTGGGAGAGTCTAAGACCAGAGGCCACAGCCTCTGAATAGAAGGATGTCCCTTTAGAACAGAGATTATTTTAGTCAGAGGGTGGAGAACACTGTCATTGGGTATATTTGAAGAGGTGTTGATAGATTCTTGATTAGTAAGGACATCAAAGGTTACAGGGAAAAGTCCAAAGAATAAGGTTAAGAGGGAAAATAAATCAGCCATGTTCGAATGGTAGAGAAACTCAATGGGCTGAATGGCCTAGTTCTGCTCCTATGTCTTATGGGTTTATGGAGTTAAAATGTTGGCATATACAAGATACCAACTTACCTTGTGTATACAAGATACTACTTTGGAAGTGCTGGCCAGAAAGGACTACAATCTACAAATCAATGAATTTGAAAGAATCAAGGGCAGTGGAAACCAATTGTCTTTGTTCTTGCCATAAGGATGATGGAACAGGGGCTGCCATTTTGTGAACTCATTTTGCTCAGTGGAATCAATATTTTAGAGACAATACTCCAGGTAATCTGCTGGACAAGAGATCATTTCTAAATAATAAGTTATTTGTGAGGTGTTCTGTGATATGATATAATATGTAGGTTTGTGAATGATGCTGTTTGTGTCTTCCCTGAGAGATTTGAGCTGGTTAATGGTTTGGAAACTGATTTCAAACAAAAAGCCATAGATTACCAGTCGTCACTTGTGAAAGAGGGCAATAAATGGATACTGGCTTGGACCAGGGCCAATAAGGTGATATAGGACAGTCAAATGACCTAGAGACAATGAGATTGAAACACAACATTTGAATCGAAGGAAGTGTTAAAAGGAGCTGCCGATGTAAAGCAGCAACAACTCTCCAGAGACCAAGCTTCGCAGACATGATAATAAAGGTACTTGTCAGTAGATACAGATTCTCTCTGTGCCTAACTCAGGGGTCGGCAACCCGCGGCTCCGGAGCCGCATGCGTCTCTTTCATCTCTGTGCTGCGGCTCCCTGTGGCTTTGGAAAATAAATGATGAGTATTTAATTAAAATGTATTTTATGTTAGTTTGTTAGTTTTTGAAATGTAATTCTAAATTTGAAGATTATGGTGATCTTGTACAATCTAAATAAAACGTGTTTTTTGTCGCTATTAATATACATCACCACTGCCAATGCCTGACACCCACCAGTGCGCGATTTCTTTAATTTTTCGATCCAAGGTCGGCTAACTATGGAGAATTCTAAAAAAAGAAGTGACTGAAAAAAACAGAATGTTTAATGATATGTGGGCAGATTCATTTGCTTTCACTGCTGACGAGACTGGTTTACCGGTATGCTTAATATGCAATGAGAAACTAGCAAACAACAAAAAGTCAAATGTCGCAAGACATTTCCAGAATAAACATGCAGCCTTTGCACAAAAATATCTGGATGGAGATGAGAGAAAAAAAGCTGCTTCAGAACTGATGCAGAAGGTTGATCTGAGCAAAAATCATTTCAAGAAGTGGATGAAGTCTGGAAAATCAACTACATATGCTAGTTTTGTTGCCGCTCAGGAAATAGTCAGGCATGGGAAGCAGTTTACAGATGGTGCATATATAAAAGAATCTTTCATTAAGATTTCAGAACATCTATTCATGGACTTTAAAAACAAGAGTGAAATTGTGCAGAAAATCAGGGATATGCCCCTCTCTGCAAAGACTGTCAAAGACAGAACCATAAAAATGGCAGAAGACATCACAAGACAGCAAATTAAAGACATCAATTCAGCTGTGGCCTACTCGATTGCCTGTGACGAGTCTAAAGACAAAGGTGATATTGAACAAATAGCGCTGTTCTGCCGGTACGTAAACCCTGCCGGGCCACAGGAAGAAATGATTGAGTTGATACCTCTAAAAGGCCAAACACGGGGGGAGGACATCTGTGAGGCTGTCTTGGATTGTTTAAGAGCCAAAGGAATAAAGATCACCCACCTGGTGTCAGTAGCTACTGATGGGGCACCAAGTATGACAGGAGCACACAAGGGATTTGTGGCTTTACTGCAGAAGTCACTGGACAGAAAGCTGCTGACTTTTCACTGCATCTTGCACCAAGAGGCACTGTGCGCTCAAACATTTCCTCCGGAATGCACAGAAGTAATGGATGTTGTCATTCAGATTGTCAATAAAATAATGGCAAAAAGTTTAAATCACCGTCAATTCCGTTTGTTACTGGACGAGCTGGAAAGCGCATATTCTGATCTCCTGCTGCACAACAAAGTCCGGTGGCTGTCAAGAGGGGAGGTGCTGGAACGCTTTGTCGCGTGTCTGGAAGAAGTGAAAACTTTCCTGGGCAGCAAAGGGCTCACCTTTCCTGAGCTGGAACAGCCAGAGTGGCTGTAAAAGCTACACGTCATGGTAGACATGACAGCGCACCTGAACACGCTGAACACAGCTCTTCAGGGGAAAGGACGCACAGCCCTGCACATGTTGGAGGATGTTTTGACATTCGAGCGCAAGTTGACAGTGCTTGCAAGAGATTTACAGAAAGGCACATTGTCTCACTTCCCCAATTTGAGAGAGTTCAAACAAGTTCACGACATGATAAATTCGGAGTATTTACATTCTGCAATCATCGCAATGCAAACATCGTTTGGGAAACGCTTCTGTGAGTTCAGAGAGGAAAAAAACACATTATCCTTCCCGGTCACTCCCCTAAGCATCAATCCATCCCTACTGAATACGACTGCATTGGCAGGTGTGAGTCAACCTGATCTTGAGATGGAACAGGCCGACATAGCCGACAAAGACATATGGGTGTCCAAGTTTAGACGCTTGACAGCAGACCTTGAAGATATTGCCTGTCAGAAGGCCATTCTTGCTCAGAATCACAAATGGAGTGATATTGAAAACCTCCCCTAACCGGACAAACTTGTGTTCGAAACATGGAATGCTATCCCCGACATTTATGTAAACATTAAAAAGTATGCGCTTGGAGTCCTGTTGATCTTTGGATCCAGATATGTATGTGAGCTGGTGTTCTCCAACATGAACGTTATTAAAAACAAACATCGCGCACGCCTCACAGATGACAGCTTGCGGATCCTGTGTAAAGATGAAGGTGATGTCATACAGTCCTGATGTGCAGACGCTGTGCGCTGAGGCCCAGGAGCAGAAATCCCATTAACCAAGTATGATAAATATTTTAATTGCCTATTACTTTACGTATATTCACATTTTTTCATTGTTCAGTGAAATAGTCCTTTTATTTTTCAGGTTGACAGCTGGCTGACGTTACTTTTGGTTTGCTGCTGGCGGACAATTTAAGTTCGGCGTTTTTCATAAATACAAGAAGGACTCAAATAGATTGAGTATTTTACTTAAAAGTAACCTTCAACCCAACGTCTTTTTTTCGGAGTTCAAAATGTTTTTGTTGCATGCAGAAATGTAATTTTGTTTTCTCTGCAGTTTATCGATTTCATAAATGCAACACATTATAGTTTGTTTATACATAGCATAAAGGCAAAAAAAAGTAGTATGCAGTGTTATTTCATTTTAAATGTCAAATGGGTTTTGTGGCTCCCAGTGTTTTCTTTTCTGTGGGAAACGGGTCCAAATGGCTCTTTCAGTGGTAAATGTTGCCGACCCCTGGCCTAACTGATCATTATTACTAAGAGGTAATCCTTGTAATAAGGAAAAACAGAAGATCACCTTTGTGATCAAATTATGAAAGATTGCAGCATGCTGTTGTGCTGAGTTACTTGGGAATCCTTGTGCATGAATAGCAAAGATTAGTTTGCAGGTGCAACAGGTTTTCAAAAAGACAAATTGAATGCTGGCCTTCATTGCTAGAGGGGTAGAATTTAAGAGCAGATATATTAATTATATTTTAGGACAAACATTTTATATTACCCAGGACTGCTGATTGTTCTTTCTGCTTCAAAAGAGCATGGTGTGCTATCGTCATATAGTGACCATTGGTCATATGTGGTTCACATAAGTAAAAACCTAAATCAACCATTGTAACAGGAGTAAGTTTTAAAGATAGGAATTTTATCACTGAAGCCAAAAATTGAAAAATGCTTAAATCTTATGAGCCTATTTGTATAGAAGCATGCGATGTTAATGGGAAACTTTGTTGTGTGAATCATTCATTTCAGTAAAGTCTGAAATGGTTCTAACATTTGAAAACTATTTTAGTTGCATGACCTACTGTTGTCAAGTCTGGAAGGGTATACTTCTGGTAGCCCATTTCTTGAAAGTAAATGAAAAGGTCATTGACTTAATGCTATTTCATCGTGGTGTTGTCCTGTTCCACATTCTGTTTGTTTGTTTGTTTATTTATTTATTTATTGAGATACAGCATAGAATAACCCCTTCCGGCCCTTCGAGATGTGCTGCCCAGCAACCCCCGATTTAATCCTAGCCTAATCAGGGGACTCTTTACAATGACCAATTAACCTGCCAACCAGTACATCTTTGGACTGAGGGAGGAAACTGAAGTAATTGATGGTGTTGGTGTTGTCAAAGACAGTAAACAAAAGGTGCTGGAGCTGCTCAAGTTAGGTAGGCATCTGTTAACATTTCAGTTCAATGACATTTCATCAAAATCGTTCTTATAATAGGTTACCACCTGAACATTGCCTAGTTCTCACTTCAGAGATGACCAACCTAAAATATCCAATGCCAATTTTGTGTTGAGAAAAGGATGTCAGTTTGCCTCCACCATGTGGAAGATGGAGGTAGTGCACAAGACTTGGTTAAATATGTGTATCACAATGTGAACTTCAAATATCATTAACTGGGACTTTCTTAATCACTACAAACTGGCGTAATCATTGACAGGAGTCTAACCCTTAAAGGCACATAGCTGAAATTTTATTTGTGGCCGTGTTAGCAGTGATCTGTCTGTTGGTTAATGGTGAAATCTATTTCAGCTTCTCACACCAGAAGATTAATAGTTGGAGGGCAAAGAGACCTCAACTAGAATTAAGTTAATTACCAGTTATAAAGTACCTGGTATAGGTACAAGTTTGGGCCAAGAGGAAGGAAATGGTTAAGGGTCAACACTTAAAATCAGTAACAGGGAGCCACATGTTATTTTGAAATAAAAACCTTCAAAAATAGGCAAATGTGTATTTACATACAGAACTCTGTCATGCCAAATACAATGAAGAGACTTAACTTCCAGATTCATTAGACAACAATTAGCAGGAAGGTACAGAACATTTCATAACATGTACCTAAAAGGAAGAAATTGCATGCTAAGGGCATATTGAATGAAGGGAGCCCCAAGGACATTTCATCCTTTCTTTATTTTCTTGTGTCTATTGAAAGAGAGAAACTTTGAGATTCATCATTTGGAATCCCTCACATGCACATCACTGATCACATTACAAATTTCATTATATAAAATATGCTTACACATTAAATTAAACCTTTAAACAAAATTCAAAATGATGGGATGCTGGAAATGTGAATTAAAAACAATGACAGAACTATTCTGCAGATCAGGCAGCCTCTCTGGTGAATGCAGAATGGGTAACTGCTTTGTAGAGCACCTGTATTTAATCTGATGGCCATTAAATTCTCCATTGTGCTGCCAATCTGACCCATCTACAGGCCCTGCACTGTGATAACAAGGTTATCAAACAGGACTTCATCTTCCATCTGGCTTGTTGCAAGCTTTGGGACTCAAAAAAGAATTTTACAACTTCAGGTAACTTGTTTTCTTGATTTGTATCAGAACTGGTCATTTTTGCTTCATCAATCTGGTATATTGGCTTCAATTTTTCTCCCCTAACACCCTCATCTGGTGGGCACTTGCCATGGCACAGTATTTAATGAATATTGTGTTTGTTTGCATTCTCACTTTCTCTTTGCCACTATTTCATGACCTTTCTTCATTCTCTCCCCCCACCACCACCCACCCAACCATCCCCGGTAATACATCGATCAACTTTATCCCTTGGCAATATTGGTATCACCCTGTCCCTTCTTTTCCTTTCTTTCTCTCTCTCTCGCTCCCCCTCTCTGTTCACCACACACACACACACACACACACACACACAACCCCACCCCACCAATTTATAGCTATAGCTTCTCTCTTTCCAATTCTGATAAATGACCCTGTAATTATTTATCTTTCTCTAGATGCCATCTGACCTAAGTGTTTCCAGCACTTTCCATTAAATTGTTAACTCATTAATTAAAATTATTCAAATAAAATCTTTCTGGCAATGTTTTTCTTTTTATTTTGAATACATGCTTGTTACATTTCATTAAAGATTCCTGGACATCAGATCATCTTCCCCAGACATTGGCTGCACTGTAATGGACAGTTAACATATTCAGCAATCCTTTAATTTCTTGGCCAACCGTGGGTCTTTGCGAATTTTGTCATCCAGGTCCAGGTATTTGTTTGGTGCTGCCTCTTTGTGCCTGCAAGCAAGCAGCATTAACCTCAGTATTTGTAGATGGAATGAAACCAACCCATCAACACAATGGGTTTATGTCTTCAATCATAGGCAGTAGAGAAGCATTGTGTCAGCAACAACGAGATACGGATTCAAATCCTGAGCAAATTGATGTGAGAACTTTTCTCTCTTAGGTGTCAGGGTGAAATACGAGATAAATTTGAAACATTTTGGTGCAGTTGCCAGAAACTGTCAAACCTGTAGCACATCAATAATCTGCAATCCTACAATTTAAAATACCAATGGCTCTGCAACTGTCTCACCAGGTTATGTTCCCCTGAGAATCAGCAGTCCCTCACTCTCACCCACTGCCTCCACTTCAAGTCTTACTGGACCTTACATCTACCCCCACCCCCCACAAGACTTACCAAGTGCAATGGCGAATTCATTGCAAAACTCTTTTGACATCATAAAGAACCTAATTAAGGGGCCCCAGAAGATTTGCCAGAGCCCCAAGAGTGGGGAATTCTTGCAGTTCTACTGCACTAATTGACACTAATTTGACAACCTTGGAGATGTGGGAAATGAAAGTATCACAACAATATAAGAGACTGGCCCTGTGAGACTGAGATGAAGTATATTTATTTTTTCAGTGCTTGAAGTCTTTGGAACTCTCCTCCAGAGAGCCGAGGATGCTCAGACACTAAGAACATTCAGAGCTGAGAAAGAATCTTTGAATATGATATCAAAGGTTACAGGGTTTGGACAATAAAATGGAGTTAAGAGCAATAACTCAATCAGTTGTGATCTTCTTGTATAATAGGCTGGAGGGGCCTTTATAAACCTTTGCTAGATCATTTGGGTGACTGGGCAAAATTCCATTCTCCGTGTACACTCAATGGCCAATTTATTAGGTACACCTGCTCATTAATGCAGGTATCTAATCAGCCAATCATGTGGTAGCAACTCAATGCATAAAAACATGCATACATGGTCAAGAGGTTCAGTGGCTGCTCAGACCAAACATCAGAACAGAGAAGAAATGTGATTTATGTGACTTTGACCATGGAATGATCATTGGTGCCAGTTGGGATGGTTTGAGTATCTCAGAATCTGCTGATCTCTTGGGATTTTCATGAACAACAGTTTCTCAAGTTTATAGAGAATGGTGCAAGAAACAAAAGAAAAATCCAGTGAGTGGCAGTTCTGTGGGCGAAAACATCTTATTAATGATGGAGGTCAGAATAGAATGTCCAGATTGGTTCAAGGTGACAGTAACTCAAGTATCATCCATTACAACAGTGGCGTGTCGAAGTGCATCTCTGAACGTTCAATATGTTGAACCTAGAAGTGGATGGGCTACAGCAGCAGGGGACCATGAACATACACTCAGTGGCCACTTTAGGTACAGAAGCTACCCAATAATGTGGCTCTGTAACTATCAGACCATATTTAGAGTATGTTGCTCAATACAAGTCATTGTTCATCTTGGTTAGATCACACTTGACTGTGGTTGATGCTCAGTGAATGCTCAGTGGTAATCACTGTCCCAATGCTTATATCATCACAAAACATTATACAGTGACTTCATGTAAAATTGAATCACCTCCAAATTAAAGTACTAAAGCATCATCAGACACTATCATATCTGTTAGAACTGACCCAGCCTGGAACCTGAATCAGGCTCCCTCATATAAATCAAGCGATTTTATCTTTACGTGCCAAGTATGATTTAACAAACAGGATTTCAAAGCACAAGTGCATGGGGATGTTAAATTCTGGGACACTGGAGAGAAATGGATACATTCATCCCAGAATATACATGGTAGGGAAACGTTGATTAGGCAAAATCTGTGATTGAAAATGAGCCATTTTGTTTGGAATATTTTCCTCACAATATTGGTACACAGACCTGTTGGATAAATCATCTAAATTAAGTCAGTATTTGATTGAAAGACGTGATTGTTAAATTATAAAATCATTATTTTTATATTTGTATGGTGCCTAAACAATGAAATTTTCATGTGTGATGAGACTCATTTAGCACCTTTTAATTATGTTGGTAAGATTTAAAACTGCTTAAATTGCCTGCAGAAAGGAGTGATAACCAACTTATCAATGGTTCTCAGGTAGCTTCTAGTGTAATGTAAATCACAGGTTCATCCTGCACTGGTGCAGTTCATGGAATGCAGCCTGGTTCTATTCAGAAGCTCCAGGAAAACAGTAGCAGTTGAGGCAGTATTGCAGCATTTCAATATCTTCCCAATTCTCTGCTACAAAGAGTACAGGTAGATTTTCTGCAAAGCCAGGGACAGATGTAGAGGGTGGAATGTTTATGGAATGAGCTACCAGAATAGTTGAGTCAGGTACACTAACACCATTTAAAGGACTGATGCACCATCAATAACTCACTCTGAGACGTAAAGGCGAGATATCGGCTTTTATTGACTGGAAGAAGGAACAAGCAGTGAGTGACCACCATACTACATCCTGGAGACTGAGAGGCCGGGCCCAGACTAAGATCGCCTTTATACAGGGGTCTGTGGGAGGAGCCACAGGAGCAGTCAGCAGGGGGCGTGTCCAGACAGGCACACGTAGTTCACCACAAGGACATTTGAACAGGTACATGGATAAGAAAGAATTAGAGGGATACGGGCTTAATAGGTCAAATGGGATAAGCTTGGATGGGCACTTGGTTGACATGGATGAGTTGGGCCTGCTTCTGTGCTATATTGCTTTGTAACTTAGTTCCTGGGTATTGCACCACATTGATAGGTAGAGATTCCTAATAGCCAAAGGTATCAGCACAACTCTACCAGCAAATCAGTATTGTAAGGAGGAGAGGAAACACCAAAGATGATGATATAATCTTGCATGGAGACTAAGCACTGATAGGGATCAGTAACAATGTACGCTCTGATTTGGTAAAATCAGAAAATGTCCGCAGTATCCATAGAGGGAGAAAGAGGCACAACACTTCAGATAAGTGACTCCAACTTGTTGCAGAGAGGAGTGATGAAAGATCATCAACTTGAAAAGCTGACGTTCTTTCTTTCTTTCTCCTTCACCAGGTACTGACCATCACCTTTCTGCTTTAATTTCATATTTCAGTGTTGTTCAATGATAGTGCATTAATAGTGAAATGAGGATTCTTACTTGTTGAGGCGCATTTCAAGGATGTGGATTCGAAACATGGCCTCAGAGCAGTAGGACAAATAGGCCTGTTCATCTTCCTTGGTCATGGACATCTGGTTCTGCTGGTACCATTGCTGTTTATTCTGGAGCTCTAAGGCCTCCTAGAAAAAAAGAACATGAAGGTGCAAAGCAGCTAATACTGGTACACCATTACTGAGGAAGCCAATTCTAGTTGGACTGCTTTGTTACTTGCCTATTAAAACTAAAAGATATTCATTGAATTTAATTCTTAGCCAAAGTTCTGAGCCATTGATTCAAAAGCATAAGCTTCAATTCCACAAAGGTAGCTAAGTCAAGTTTATTGACGTATGCACATGTATGCACAGGTGCATTAGAAAACTTATCTGTAGCACCATCCCAGGCTCATAAGATCAGATAAGCAGCATTCACAATAAAATATACACATAAATCATCCACAATTTTACAAGAAGAAAAACACACTGTTGGGACAAAAAGGTATATTTTAGAGCAAAGTGATCGGAATGGTCATAGCATTACAAGACTGCAGAGGTGATTAGGATTTTACTGGTTGTTTCAAGAACTAAATGGTTGAAGGAAAGTGGCAGTTCCTGAAACTGGTGCTATGAGACATCAGGCTTCTGTACCTCCTGCAAAAAGATGGCATGGCCTGGTAGGTGGAATTTTGATGATAGATATTGGCTTTTGAGACATCACCTTCTGTGGATACTACCGATGAGAGTGGGGTTGTGTGTCCATGATATATTGAGATAAGTTCTCTACTCTATAGCTTCTTGCATTCCCAAACATTCAAATTCCTTGTTTTGAGACAGCATTCTTGAGATATGCATCTTTTCAGGGAAGATCTTTTGGTAGAACCTGTTTGCTTAAATGTTAATTGGCACATATCCAGTTGAGTAGTGAGTTTGCCTCTGCACTTTTATCTTTTCCAGATAGTGGTGTGGATTTTATTTCAACAGGAACTGCCACATCAGATTACCCCATGTAAATGTTTAGTTGTAATATCTGGAATGTTCTCAAACTTTGACTTTTTTTATTGAGATAAGCACAGAATAGTCCCTTCTGTCCTTTTGAACTGTGCCACCCAGCAATCCCCTAATTTAATCTTAGCCTAATCACAGGACAATTTACAATGACCAATTAACCTACTAGCTAGTATGTCTTTGGACTCTGGCCTTGGAATATCACAAACAAAATGCTGGAGGTGGAGGAACTCTGCAGATCAGGCAGCATCCATGGAAATGAATAAATAGTCAAGGTTTTGGGCAGAGAGGGAAGGGGAAGGGGGAAAAATAAAGAATTGGAGAAATCAGTGTACATGCCATGAGGTTGGAGGCTACCTAGACAGAAGCCATTTCTTATATGGTATGGTTGAATTGATTTTTTTGCTATTGATTCATTCTTCCTTGGTTTTTTCTCTGCATGTTTTCACTTTTCATTTACACATCTTCTCCCAACAGTGGAGCTTAAATATTATCATCCAGGATTTGGTCTATGAGTAGAGCATTCTTTTCTCTGAGAACTCGTACAGCCTTCAGTCTGATTTCTATACTTTTGTTTCTGTTCTCTTACTGTGTCAGCACAATTTCCTTTCCCAGACCTGACCTGGAGGTTTGACTGCTGAGCAGTCAGTATCTTGTTTACTCGTGTTTTCCTGTGATCTGACTGTACCTATAACCTGGGTTGTAGTGACCTGTGCATTCCTAATCAATGTTTTCTGTGTGAGTGTGTTTGCTGAGCTGCAAATGAGTAAGCCAGCTGATCTTGAATTTGCATTTATTGGCTATGATTCAAAGCTTCATAATAAAATCATGAATAGACTGTTGCCTCAGGCTTTGGAACTTGCCTCAGCAATTCTGGTCATTTGATTTCTCTTTTAGGTGCATCCTCAATTTCCTGCCTATTCTCTGACTTCTGAAGAGGTGTATCATTTGCTCTCCTGCCATAGAAGGAGGTAGCTAACTTTCTCATCATCAATTGTACTTTTCAGAAAGTTGCTGAATGTCATATTACATCTTGTTTAAATTCTCTGAAGTTTCTATAGCATCTTGGGCTTCCTGTTCATTGTAGCTAGAATTGCAGCCACCTTTCAGACAGTCTTCTTAAGGAAGAGATAGCATAGAAGTTACATGTGTATGATTTTATTTAATGCAGGGTAGTTGTTGCACATCAGCTATCATGGGGAGTTAAAAGAGTGAGGCCTTGATCCACTGGCAAGTCAAATGAAAACCAGACCTTGCTACCGTGCTGCACAAGTGTAACCAACAACACACATAGATGTTTCCGCGCACACACACATAAAGAATGTCATTAAGATAGAACAGGTGCATAAAAGATTCATGATAAGATTACCAGGTCTGGAAGATATGAGTTATAAATAGAGGCTGGATAGGTTGGAGCTTTTCTTTCTGGAGCATAAAAAGCTAAAGAGTGAAAGGCTATAGAGTTATATAACATCATGAGGGACATAGATTCACTGAATCTTTTCCCCATGGTGGCAAATCTAAAATGAGAGGGCTTAAGTTTAAGGTGAGAGGGGAAAGATTTAAAGGGGACCTGGAAGCAACCTTCTCACACAGATGGAGGTCGGAATGTTGAATGAACTGCAGAGGTGGGTACAATTACAATGTTTGGCCAGATTCCTGGTTAAGGAAGGAAGAAAATGGTACAGGCTCAGGTAGGCAAGTTGGTCAGCATGGATCAGTTGGGCCAAAAGCCATTTCCTTGCTGTTTAACTATGATTCTATGAATAATGCTAAGAAAATTCAGCACCTTCTCAAACCGATTTTGAATGATGTTAGCTTTATCAATCAGCCTCTGCTTCATGTCTGCTAGACAGTCATTGCGGAGCTTGTTGGCTAGTTTCCCGGTGATCTTTTTGGGCTGTCCCAAACGAGCAAGGAATGGTGCGAGGTAATCCACCTCTTCCTCAGCTTGCCGTGACCGCTGCTCCTCCTCCCTAAGCATCTGAGAAACAAAAATAGTAATAAATAGCTGGTATCGTTTGGAAACAAGGGATTATATTTAACTGGGCAGCTGATGCAGGAAGACAATTCATCTTTGAACCCACTCCATTTGTATTACAGTTAAATTTCAATAGACAATAGACAATAGGTGCAGAAGTAGACCATTCGGCCCTTCGAGCCTGCACTGCCATTTTGAGATCATGGCTATCAATACCCAGTTCCTGCTTTGTCCCCATATCCCTTGATTTCCCTATCCATAAGATACCTATCTAGCTCCTTCTTGAAAGCATCCAGAGAATTGGCCTCCAATACCTTCCGAGGCAGTGCATTCCAGACCCCCACAATTCTCTGGGAGAAGAAGTTTTTCCTTAACTCTGTCCTAAATGACCTACCCCTTATTCTCAAACCATGCCCTCTGGTACTGGACTTTCCCAGCATCTGGAACATATTTCCTGCCTCTATCTTGTCCAATCCCTTAATAATCTTATCTGTTTCAATCAGATCCCCTCTCAATCTCCTTAATTCCAGCGTGTACAAGCCCAGTCTCTCTAACCTCTCTGCGTAAGACAGTCCAGACATCCCAGGAATTAACCTCGTGAATCTATGCTGCACTTCCTCTATAGCCAGTATGTCCTTCCTTAACCCTGGAGACCAAAATTGTACATAATACTCCAGGTGTGGTCTCACCAGGGCCCTGTACAAGTGCAAGAGGATTTCCTTGCTCTTGTACTCAATTCCCTTTGTAATAAAGGCCAACATTCCATTAGCCCTCTTCACTGCCTGCTGCACTTGCTCATTCACCTTCGGTGACTGATGAACAAGGGCTCCTAGATCTCTTTGTATTTCTCCCTTACCTAACTCTACACCGTTCAGATAATAATCTGCCTTCCTGTTCTTACCCCCACAGTGGACAACCTCACACTTATTCACATTAAACATCATCTGCCAAGTATCTGCCCACTCACCCAGCCTATCCAAGTCACCCTGAATTCTCCTAACATCCTCATCACATGTCACACTGCCACCCAGCTTAGTATCATCAGCAAATTTGCTGATGTTATTTTCAATGCCTTCATCCAAATTGTTGACGTAAATTGTAAACAGCTGTGGTCTCAATACCGAGCCCTGTGGCACCCCACTAGTCACCACCTGCCATTCCAGGAAACACCCATTCACTGCTACCACTATTTCATCCTTAATAATGGACTCTAGCATCTTCCCCACCACCGATGTCAGGCTGACAGGTCGATAGTTCTCTGTTTTCTCCCTCCCTCCTTTCTTAAAAAGTAGGATAACATTAGCCATTCTCCAATCCTCAGGAACCGATCCTGAATCTAAGGAACATTGGAAAATGATTACCAATGCATCCGCAATTTCCAGGGCCACCTCCTTTAGTACCCTAAGATGCAGACCATCTGGACCTGGGGATTTGTCAGCCTTCAGTCCCATCAGTCTACTCATCACCGTTTCCTTCCTAATGTCAATCTGTTTTATTTCCTCTGTTACCCTATGTCCTTGGCCCATCCATACATCTGGGAGATTGCTTGTGTCTTCCTTAGTGAAAACAGTTCTAAGGTACTCATTAAATTCTTCTGCCATTTCTCTGTTTCCCATAACAATTTCACCCAATTCATTCTTCAAGGGCCTAACATTGTTCTTAACTATCTTCTTTCTCTTCACATATCTAAAAAAGCTTTTGCTATCTTCCTTTATATTCCTGGCTAGCTTGCGTACGTACCTAATTTTTTCTCCCCATATTGTCTTTTTAGTTAAGTCCTGTTGGTCCTTAAAAACTTCCCAATCATCTGCCCTCCCACTCACCTTAGCTTCGTCATACTTCCTTTTTTTTTAATGCTATGCAATCTCTGACTTCCTTTGTCAACCACTGTGGCCCCTTTCCCCCCTTCGAATACTTCCTTCTCTGGGGGATGAACTGATTTTGCACCTTGTGCATTATTCCCAAGAATAACTGCCATTCATGGAATAATGATCAACATCAGTGTTTTTTCTGTAATACTAACTTTTTTCTCAACTGCAACTGTGAAGGTGAAGAAGATACTACTTTAATAAGGTCAATACAGTAAAAGAAAGAATAGAAGATTCAGAAAGTCAGCGTGAATAGGCATGGGAAGGGAAAGATGACATGAAGCAAGGATGTTCCAGTAAAGGAGATCACTGATTAGCCTTAACAAAGACACATGGCAAGTTAGACTGTAGGAAGGCTATAAAAGAGATAGGATGCATGTAAGTGGACAAATCTGAAGCTTACCAGAACTAGATTGTTAATTCCCCAAAAGCATTGTCTGAAAGAGGGTAAATAAAAATAGGAGAGAATTTGGTAGCTAAAGTTGACAGGATAGCTTATTTTTTGTTTGAATCTCATCCAGTTGTGTGAAAGATAAAGTACAACTGATTTTGTAGTATCTTTTTTTGGACAATAGTTGAATTAATCTATTGGTAGATTCTATTCTATCAGGAGGGTGTGGTTTCAGAATGTTTCAATTGTTCAGGAGCTCCTGAAGCAGATAATTGGACTTGCTACTTGGTGAATGAACAAGTAAACAGGCACCAAAGGATTCAAGTATCTCACTCATTACAATCTTCCATAGAAGTCAAGTAGTTAAAGAAAAAGCACCACACAATATTATGAAGAGTGTGAGATTCAGACCTGGCACACTGGTAGCAGGATTCAACATGAACAATGAAAAAAGTGGCACAATTAAGTTCACTGCATTGACAAAATAGTACACAATTCAAAGACTCATGTTGGAATGAGGGCAAGGTCAGGTTGGAATGTAGAACATATTCTGCTACTGTAATGTCTGATAGCATACAGGCTTAAAATATTGTTGTGCCATATCCAAAAAGATCAATGTTCACAGAAAAAAATCAATCACATTAATGTGGGGTTAGTGAAAATCAAGACATAAGAATATAAAATATAGCAGCAGGAGTTGACCATGCACCCCTTTGTATCTGCTCCACCATTCATCAAGATCACAGCTGATCAAACTCAGTACGATTTTCCAGCAAAGTATCTCACTGATCTACGTTTTGAATGAAGTCAGCAGTCTGAGGATTCTAAAATCTATAGATTAAATAAGTTTCTCATCCCAGTCATAAAAAATGGCTTTTTCCATATTCTGAGGTAAAGATACCCAGTTCTAAACTCATAATCCAGGGGAACATCCACTCTGTGATAGAATAATATCCACTTGCCTGAACGTGCTGTGCTATACACTGTCAGGATAGATCTATAGAGTCTCTCAAAAGCAGAGGTGGAGGAGTATGCCTCATGATCAACTCCTCTTTGTGCACAAATATGTCAGTGCTGTCCCGGTGCTGCTCACCACACCTGGAATATCTCACAGTTAAATGCCATCCATTTTGCCCAAGGGTTACCAATCTTCTTTGCACCGCGGACTGGCTTAATATTGACAATATTCTTGTGGACTGGCCGGCGGGGTGGGGGGGGGGTGGGTGTTAATCACGACCAGAATATAGGTGATAAGTCAACTATAAGTCACTTATAAGTGGCTAATACACTCAACTTTGTTTCTAAAAGGGTTGATCGAATGAATTTATTATTAAACACACAGCGCATATTTTCCTCGCATGAATATAGTGATAAGTCAATTATAACTCACTTATAAGTCAATAGCATCATAACATTTTAAGTAACATTTGGATATTAAACACACAGTGCATATTTTCCTCGCATGGACATATAAAATCATTGCAACACACCAGTGAGAGGACAAGGTAAGGGCCAGAGGTCCCCATACCGGGGCCACAGTGGTCACAGTCTGGAGAGAGCAACCGACCAAGCGAGGAGTGTGACAGGGCACCCCCCACCACCCCCGGTAGGTAGGTAGGATCTATCAGCCAACAAAAGTTTGGTTTGAGGGATGACTTTCAGTAGATCACAGTGAGGTAGCTGCTCTGCTACTTAGGAAACCCTGAGCCTGAATGAGGTCATCTGCGAATATTTTAGCACCGGGTTCCCCACGAACATATGGTGTGCTAAACAGGTTTAGAAGCGGCACCCATCTGTCCGCACTCCAGGCCAGTAGCATCGGCACTTCTCGCCGGCCACGCGAGGCGGCCAGTTACCTGACTCCAACCAGTGATCCCTGGCGCGAGGATATCACTGCGTTCAGGTGACTGATAACCTCGTGTGCATTCAAGTTCAACAGTGGGCATGACAGGGAATGAAGAAAGGTGCAGCTGACTCATATCATCTCATATTGTTTCCTCGTGGCGCAGTGGTTGGAGACCAGTGATTTTGCCTACCACAGGAGATTTCCGTGATCATTTTGGTAGCAGTATACATTCCACCTCAGGCCAGTGTCAATCAGGCTTTAGATGATCTGAGCAATGGGATCAACATGCATGAAACAGTGCACCTTAACGTTTTCACCATTGTTTTTGGGGAATTTAACCAGGCCAGTCTGAAAAAATCACTAAGCAATTACCATCAACAGATCAATTGTAATACCAGAGGAAACAACACACTGGACCATTGTTACACCACCATCAAGAATGGCTACCGTGCTATTCCACACCCTCACTTCGGGAAGTCTGATCACCTAGTTGTACTTCTGCTCCCTCAGTATAGTCAGAGACTGAAGTACCAGTAGTGAGGACCAAGAAGGTATGGACAAGGGAAGCACAGGGGCACTTACAGGACTGCTTTGAATCAGTGGTCTGGGTCTGGGTCTGGGCTCTCAAATCTGGATGAGCACACTGCAGTTGTTACTGACTTCAATAAAACCTGTGTGGATGAGTGTGTGCCTACAAAGATATAATGTAAATTACCAAACCAAAAGCCGTGGATGAACCAAGAGGTACGACATCTGCTGAAGGCTAGATTTATGGCATTCAAGTTTGGTGACCCAGGTCTGTACCAGAAAACCAGATATGACTTGCGGAGGGCTATTTCAAGAGCAAAGAGACAATTTTGAATGAGGTTGGAGGTGACATCAGATGTACAACAACTCTGGCAGGGTTTGGGGACATTACTTCCTACAAGGCAAAACTCAATAGCATGAATGGCACCAATACTTCATTACCAGATGAACTCAACACCTTCTATGTCTGCTTTGAAATGGAGAATATAACTACAGCTGTGAAGATCCTTGTGATCTCTGTTTCGGAGGCCACTGTTAGATTGTCTTTAAAGACAGTGAACCCTCACAAGGCCGACGGTCCCAATGGAGTATCTGGTAAGGCTCTGAAAACTTGTGCCAACCAACTGGTGGGAATATTGAAAGACATTTTCAACCTCTCACTGCTATGGACGGGAGTTCCCATTTGCTTCAAAAAGACAACAATTATACCAGTGCCTATGAAGGATAATGTGAGCTGCCTTAATGACTGTCGCCCAGTAGCACTCACATCTACAGTGATGAAATGCTTTGAGAGGTTGGTCAGAATAGACTGAACTCCTGCCTCAGCAAAGGACCTGGACCCACTGCAATTTGCCTATCGCCACAATAGGTCAACAGCAGAACCCGTGAACACTACCTCACTTTTAAAATATATATTATTTCTGATTTGTATGATTCTTAATCTATTCAAAATATATATACTGTAATTTATTTATTTATTTCCTCTTCTATATTACGTATTACATTGAATTGCTTCTGCTAAGTTTACAAATTTCATGACTCATGCCGAGGCTAATAAACCTGATTCTGATTCTAACAACTCTTAAGAAGTTCAACACCATCTGGGGCAGACTGTTTAATTATCAACACAGGCATAATCTTAAACAACCCTTTAATAAAGGGGTTCCCAACCTGGGGTGCGAGAGGGAATTTCAGGGGGTGCAACAAAGAATGGCTTGTGTCCTCGAGTGACAAGTCACGAGTCATCACTCAGCCAGCTGCCAGTGTGCCTTGAGAAGTGGTGGTAATGTTTGTCCCAAGCACGCACCAGTCTCCCGCTGCCCGAGTTAGCATTGAGGATTCTCATCAGTGTTACCTGGGAGTTACATCTCAGAGTTGAGGAGTCTCATCAGTGTTAGCTAGAAGGTTACATCTCAGAATTAAAAATCATCTCATAATGCCAAAATCTTTATATATCCTGAATCAACCATCGAGTAACAACTTCGTGTTAAAACCAAACCCGCAGACTGTAGGTAAATTATTCAATTATAAAATTTTAAAAAGCCGCATTTTTATAAAAAGCAGCTGAAGTCATTCATTCGTATTTGTCTCAATGCATTACAAAAGTTTTTGTATTTCAAAGGTTTTTTTCTCTTAAAGGGTTTTTTTTCTTGATTCCTTGATAATTTTGAATTGTGTTAGTTGAGGAAGTATCATGGTTAGCACCAAGGACTTTGAATCTTGTGGTGGGAGTTCATATCTCCGGTAATCATCGGAAATAGGTGTGTAAGTTCAGTAGAGAGCAGCCTAATAAGTCACGTCGCATCCCCGTAGCATTTCCACCTGACAATTTATCTTGGCATAACTGCAGATAATATCATAATATAATATTTGAAAGTGTATTTCTCATGATACTATGCTATAGGCATATCTGGTTGAGTGAAACGGTCATCCCTGACTTAGTCAGATAGTTTTTCTCACATTAGCTCATATTTTTCTCTTTACCCTTAACTAATTAATTAACCCTTCTTCATGTCAAAAAGAAGGAAATGGAATGATGACTATGTGTGATTTGGTTTCACTTGCATAACAGGAAATAATGGCTTACAAAAACCCTAGTGCATTCTTTGTAGCATTGTGTTTTCCAACTCAAATCTGAAGCCATTCAAGCTTCAAGAGCACTTCAAGAACAAGCATGGTGGAGCTGATGTTGAAGGACATGATGTTGGGTCATTGAAAATCAAAAGAGCTCATTTTGAATCACAAGGAACTCTTCCAAAATTAGGTTTCATTTCTGTTGAAACGAAAATTAGGTTTCTTCTTGTTTCATACCAAGTGGCATATAAAGTGGCTAAATCCAAGAAGCCCCATACAATTGCAGGAGATCTCATCAAGCCATGTGCACTGGAAATGACAACAACTCTCCTGGGCAAAGAAGCAAGAAAAAAATTTGAACAGGTGCCCCTATCAAGTAATGTCATTCACAACTGAATCAGTGATTTGAGTGAAGATATTTTGGACCAAGTCATCTCAGATGTCAGAGCTAGTCCTCTTAAAGTCTCTATTCAGTTGGATGAGTCAACTGATGTCTAAAGTTGTAGTCAACTCATCACATTAGTGAGGTATGTCAATGATGGTGCTGTGAAGGAAGATTTCCTGTTTTGTAAAGATCTGAAAACAAATGCAATTGCAAAGGATGTGATGCAGCTGGTGAAAGACTTCTTTGCCAAACATGATTTAGATATCAAAGTCATTGGTTCTGTGTGCACTGATGGGGCACCTGCAATGCTTGGAAATAAATCTGGCTTTTTTGCATTGATGAAAAAGGAGATTCCAGACTTGCAAGTTACCCATTGTTTTCTTCATCAACATGCTTTGGCATCAAAAACATTGCTCCAAATTTGAAGAAAGTCCTTGATACTTGTGTGAAGATCATCAACTGGATCAGGGGGTGTGCTTTGAACCATCGCATCTTCAAATCATTTCGTGAGGATCTGGGAAGTGAGTATTCAGTTTTGCTTTTCCACACAGAAATCCGTTGGTTGTCACGAGGACAAGCTTTATCCTGCTTCTTTGAACTGTGGAAAGAAATCAAAGTTTTTCTGGAGGAGCGTGAATGTGATCTGGTTGGGGCAATGGAAACACAGGAATTCGCCCAAATGCTGGCTTACTTAGCTGACATTTTCACTCATATGGATGACCTGAGTGTTTTTCTTCAAGGGATAAACATATTGAAGGCTTGTGAAAAGTTGAATGCCTTCAAAGAAAAGTTAAGTCTTTGGTGTCGAAGATGGAAAGAGGCAGTCTCTCAAATTTTCCTTCACTAGAAGAGATGGTTGATGATACTGGATCCATAACTCCTACTGTGCGTGAAGAAATTGTGGCTCATTTGAAAATGCTGTCAGAATTGTTTGATGGAACCTGAAGATTTCAGAAGAATGGATCACGAATCCATATTCCTACAATTTGGAGAAAATGTCAGATGATGAAGAGCTGAAGGAAGATCTTATTGATTTGCAAACAAATCGAGCTCTTGAAATGCAATTTGAAAGCAAGACTTTGGAGGAGTTCTGGTGTGTAGCACTGGATATGTTCCCAAGACTTGGTGGAAAAGCACTCCATGTCCTCATTCCATTTGCAACAACATACCTGTGTGAATCTGGATTCAGTTCTCTTTTGTCAATCAAGACAAAATCTAGGAATCGCCTGGATCCACAGGCAGACCTGCAGATCGCAGTCAGCAAGAAAATCATGAATGAGAAGCAGGAGCAAAGAAGTCATTGAATTTTATGTTCACAATTGGGATTGATTTTACTGTTTACAATTTTTTTCTGAATAAATTAGAATCTAATTGCTCAATTTATATTTGTATTTTATGCACTGAGTTATTCAATTTGTGGTTCAAAAATTAGAAATTAGACTTCTTCATCTTCAAATGTGTTACTACTTTTGTAGGGGGTGCGAACATTAATCAAACATTTCCTAGGGGTGTGGGGCATAGAAAAGGTTGGGAACCACTGCTGTAATAGTTGTGCCTTGAGACCAAATCGAAGCTTATAATTCAGATTTTACACACACTTTCCCATTGCAAGTGTTAGTAGAATATTAAATAATTAGTAAAACATGGAGTCTGGATACTCAAATCTATTGTATATGCCAGAACCTCTCTGTCCATTAAAACCACCATACCCAAGAGTGTGATTGAAGAGAAAGAACCCTCTGTTTAGAACCATTTTCCACAGCATTACTAGCAGGAATTTCTGTCTGTAACCACAGGAACGTGAACCCCAAAGAACTATTTTGCAGCCTTGATCACAATAACTCTGCTAAAGTGTGACATTGTGTAACATTCCTAGCTGTTTGCCATGCAACAGCTTTTACCCATCACCTCATCATGTTTCTTCTGAGTTCTCCAAGGCTTTGAAAGGGGATCTGGCAGTCACCTTCACACAACAGTGATTCTTACCTTAATCCATTTTATCCTCAATTGCCACTGAACAAGATAATTATGTGTTTCTGATCAGGGTATTCTACACTGAAGTGCCTTTGTTCAACATATCCTTCACATAAATTGAAATATCACAAATGCAAATAGCATGGCTGGACTATTATACTAATCAAACCATCTCATGCCTGAACGTCACTAGAGCAACCAGATGGAGCCCAAACAAGACAAACATAATTAACTGTCGCTACAGCAAATGGATTTGTTAAGAGTGTATTGAGAGCATTCTAAAATGCTCAGCAGTCACAGAATCATTACTATAAACACAGCATACAAAGCTTCATGACCACCAGGGCTAGTGGATTGTTTTATTATTGTCACATATTCCAAGTGCAATGAAAAACTTTGTTAGAATGCACCACATGAAAACCTGATGCAGTTACAGGTAAAGTGCAGTGCAAGTAAACAAACAGAGTACAAGGTCCACAACAAGGTAGATTGGGAGATAAGAATTCATCTTCAGCATTTGAGAAGCTTGATGGGAGAGGGAAGAAGAGAAAGTGACCTTGGTGAGAGGGTTCTTGATGATGTTAGATGCTTCCCCAAGGCAGTGTGGATGGTGTCAATGAAGGGAAGGCTGGTGTGTCTGATGGACTAGGTTGATGCAGTGTTGGACAGAACAGTTTCTATACCAAGGTGTGATACAGAGAGTTGTGATCTCAGCTCAGCACATCATGGAAACCAGCTACCCTTCTATGGACTTTGTCTACAGTCCTTGCTGTCTTGGTAAAGTAGCCAACATAATCAATGACCCCTTCCCAATCAGAGATGTTCTCTCTTCTCACCTCTTCAAATGGGAAGAAAATACAAAAACCTAAAAGTATATGCCACCAGGATCAAAAATAGCTTTTATCCTGCTATTGAATGGATCGCTTGTACAGTAAGATGCTCTCAAAACCTAGCTCACTGTAACCTTGCTCCTTACTGTCTACACTGCACTTTGTCTGTAATCCTGTATTCTGTAATTACTTTTTCCTTGTACACCTTCAATGCATTGATTTGATAACATGATCTGCATGGGTAGCAAGCAAAACAAAGTTTTTCATTGTACACTTACCAAAGCTATTCTTTTTATTTAGCCTAATACTGCACATAAATGATGGATATCATCTTCTGTAAGCTTCCTGAAATGAGGATATTAAATTTCTTATTTTTTTACATTTCTTACTATGTAGAAGGTGGTTATTCAGCCAACTGAGTCTATGGCAGCCCCAGAGCAGTCCCAATTTCCCACTTACTTCCTGTAATTTATTTTTACACATGTGTTCATTAGCTCCCCTAGATTCTACCACCCACTGACACCAGATACAATTTGCAATGGCCAATTAACCTACTAGCAGGAAAGTTTTTGTTACATAGGAGGAAACTGTATATCCCATGAGAACCTCATTCAGTCAAGAGTGTGCAAACTCCATATTAAGAGATCAATTTCACATTAACTACATGTTCTTGAATCAAAGATAGCATCTTGAACATACCATTTGTACTCTAAGATTTTCCCATCACAGTTGCTAATATAATCCTCCAAAAGACTATTTTTCATGCACTTCTTTGCTATTCAGTAGAAACAAAGCCATTTTTCCATCTGCCATTTCTCAGCCCAATTTCCAGCTGATCCAGATCTCGTTGCAAGCTCTATTAGTCTTCCCCTAAACCCGCAGAAGGTGCAGAAGATGTTTGCCAGTAAGATTCCTTTGCTTCTTAGTCCAATTAATTTATTTATTCCTCAATAAATAAGGTGACCTCATTACTCCCGCAGTTAGAGTATTCCATCAATTTATTAATATGATGATTAATTCCACATTTACACATAGTCTACTAATGTCTTCTTGGATTTGATAAGCCATGTGTAGAAATGCTAGACACCATTCTTCAAGTTTGAATCATCTCTTTCCAAAATCTTGTGTCTCTTAGCTGCATTGCTCAATCCTGAATGTTTCTACAAGCTCCAGTTGTGTAAGCTGAACACAGTGTTCAAATCAAAGCCTTCATGCTGGTAGGTTTTAGACTTAAACCGTACTGACTTAGCAATGTTGCTTTGCTACCTGTGTACTCTGTCTGGGATCACCTCATCAGTTTATTTACCTTATTCCTTGTTAGTATAATCCAGGGGTCAGCAACCTTTACCACTGAAAGAGCCACTTGGACCCGTTTCCCACAGAAAACACTGGGAGCCGCAAAACCCGTTTGACATTTAAAATGAAATAACACTGCATACAATGTTTTTTTTTGCCTTTATGCTATGTATAAACAAACTATAATGTGTTGCATTTATGAAATTGATGAACTCCTGCAGAGAAAACGAAATTACATTTCTGCATGCAACAAAAACATTTTGAACTCCGAAAAAAAGACGTTGGGTTGAAAGTTACTTTTAAGTAAAATACTCAATGTCTATTTGAGTCCTTCTTGTATTTATGAAAAACGCCGAACTTAAATTTTCCGCCAGCAGCAAACCAAAAATAACATCAGCCAGCTGTCAGCCTGAAAAATAAAAGGACTATTTCACTGAACAATGAAAAAATATGAATATACATAAAATAATAGGCAATTAAAATATTTATCATACTTGGTTAATGGGATTTCTGCTCCTGGACCTCAGCGCACAGCGTCTGCACATCAGGGCTGTATGACGTCACCTTCATCTTTACACAGGATCGCAAGCTGTCATCTGTGAGGCGTGCGCGATGTTTGTTTTTAATAAAGTTCATGTTGGAGAACACCTGCTCACTTACATATGTGGATCCAAAGATCGACAGGACTCAAAGCGCATACTTTTTAATGTTTACATAAATGTCGGGCATAGCATTCCATGTTTCGAACACAAGTTTGTCCGGTTTTGGAAGGTTTTCAATATCACTCCATATGTGTTTCTGAGCAAGAACGGCCTTCTGACGGGCAACATCTTCAAGGTCTGCTGTCAAGCGTCTAAACTTGGACACCCATATGTCTTTGTCGGCTATGTCGGCCAGTTCCATCTCAAGATCAGGTTGACTCACACCTGCCAATGCAGTCGTATTCAGTAGGGAAGGATCGATGCTTAAGGGAGTGACCGGGAAGGATAATGTGTTTTTTTCCTCTCTGAACTCACAGAAGCGTTTCCCAAACGATGTTTGCATTGCGATGATTGCAGAATGTAAATACTCCGAAATTATCATGTCGTGACCTTGTTTGAACTCTCTCAAATTGGGGAAGTGAGACAAAGTGCCTTTCTGTAAATCTCTGGCAAGCACTGTCAACTTGCGCTCGAATGCCAAAACATCCTCCAACATGTGCAGGGCTGTACGTCCTTACCCCTGAAGAGCTGTGTTCAGCGTGTTCAGGTGCGCTGTCATGTCTACCATGAAGTGTAGCTTTTCCAGCCACTCTGGCTGTTCCAGCTCAGGAAAGGTGAGCCCTTTGCTGCCCAGGAAAGTTTTCACTTCTTCCAGACACGCGACAAAGTGTTTCAGCACCTTCCGTCTGGACAGCCAGCGATAAAAACACGTTGTAGCGGTGTCAGTAAACTGCAGTCAAAGATAGCTTTATTCGAACTAAACAGCCTTGCTTTTAAGCCTCCCTCAACCCAGCCCCCATGGACGCAGATGCTGCAAAAGACGCGTACTCACAAACCCCCGTAGGCTATCTCCCTTAGCCGGAATGCTGGCTAATTGTGAGCCGTTTCGGATGTGCCAGGAAATGTGTCGCCACACTTAGATTGTACAAGATCACCATAATCTTCAAATTTAGAATTACATTTCAAAAGCTAACAAACTAACATAAAATACATTTTAATTAAATACTGACCAATTATTTCCCAAAGCCACAGGGAGCCGCAGCACAGAGGTGAAAGAGCCACAAATGGCTCGGGAGCCGCAGGTTACCGACCCCCGGTATAATCATTCAGCAAAAAAAAACTGCTGGAGGACCTGAGTGGGTCAGGCAGCATCCGTGGAGGCAGAGAAATGGTCGACATTTCATTCAGTTTGTGTTAATTTCCTAAGATCTCCCTTTGATCCTATAATACGGGATACAGTTTTTTTTGTTGCATTTACCATTTTCCCTTATGACTTGAAGGAGACCATTTTGGACTATCAAGTCAATGAAAGCTCTGAGCAATCCCATTTTCTTATGAATTTTTTACATTCCCCTTAACTGTCTCAGATTCTGCCACTCACCTGCACACCAGGGCCAATTTACAGTAGCCAATCAAACTACTGTAGGAGAAGCAACAAAAATTGACCCAAATGTGATTACAGTCAGCCCTCTTTATCCGCGGGGGATTGGTTCTGGGACCCCCCCCCCCACGGATACCAAAAAATGCGGATGCTCAAGTCCCTTATTTAACCTGTCTCAGCGCGGTGGTCTTTAGGATCCAGCGGAACCCCGGACCTAATTTAACCTGTCTCAGTTCAGTGAACATTAGGACCCAGCGGTGCAGCTCTGAATCTGCAGTGTTTATGTTCATGAAAATAATTACGATCACGAATGAAAATAAAGTGGAAGTAATAAAGCGATCAGAAAGAGGTGAAATGCCATCGGTCATTGGAAAAGCGTTAGGCTACAGTCGGTCAACGATTGGAACAATTTTAATGGAGCATGTGAAAGACCCTGCCCCAATGAAAGCTACAATTATTACTAAGCAACGCAGTGGTTTAATTATTGAAATACATATGTTTCTTAAATGTTTTATATGCATAAAAGGGTAAAATATATACTATATACTAAGACAAATATTTGACTAACTGATGCTAAGTAATACCAGATATACCTGTTCCGACATAAAGATGGATTCAGGAACGATACTCATTCATAACCCGGGGACTGCTTATACTTTAAAATCATCTCTAGATTATTTATAATACCCAATACAATGTAAATGCTATGTAAATAGTTGCTATACTGTATTGTTTAGGGAATAATGACAAGAAAAAGTAGTCTGTACATGTTCAAACAACGAGTGCTGGAGAGAGAACTTCGGGTTTTCCCTATCCACCCATGCGGAATCCACGGATAAGGAGGGTTGACTGTACTTCCAATATACACTTCCAATTAACAGTCTGTCTGAATTCTGCCTAATGAAATTAAGGAGCCCCTACACTAGCAATCAGCAATCTTTAAGATTTGCCTTTTAAGTCTACAATAGAGGTGCTACTAGCCATTTATTTGAACTGGCTGCATTTTATTTTATAACTTGCAGAGAAAGCTATACAAGAGAAAGCTAATTCTCAGTTCAAACAAGTACAGTACAGCAATTCAATAAACACATGGCAGAAGTTTAATCCTTATGCACTTATAAAGCCAATAACAACATCAAACATGAAAAATCAAAACAAAACTGCAGATACTGGAAATCTAAAACAAAAACAGAAAGTGCTCGAAATACTCAGCTATTCAGACCATATCTGAAGGAAAAAAAGTCAATGTTTCAAATCAGAGAGTTTTCATCTTCCTGAAATATTTCTCTTTCCAGAGAACATGAAACATGTAGGCTACAGAATACTGAGAGATGCATGGATTTTCTGAGCAGCAAATTTCTTCAAGTTTTCACCACACTCACCTGATTTCGCCTGTATTCTTTAGCTTTCTCATTTCTTTCTGTGTCATACACTGAGATAGATAGTTCATTTGCCTTACGTTCTGCTGCTCTGTCCTTCAAAATTTCACGTACCTTAAATAAAGTAATAACCACAATGTTACCTGTCAACTGCATGCTCTTTAAGTTTAATAAATACAGAGATTCCAGTTAACTGGTCCATTGGTTAATTGGGGCAACCACTTATTTGCAACAACTCTTAAAGAACAAAATCAAATAAAAAAAATTCTGCAATCCCTTCGTTTATTTGAGACCCAATGCCACTTAAGTGGGGTAAGCGACTGTTGCTGAACATTTTCTAACTAGTGTCAGTCATGTGCACATCTGTGGCCGTTAGACACTGCATCGTGCTTAGAGTGAACAGTTTCAAATACCATCACTTGTGTGCTCGTATTCAAAAAGAACTGATTTTTGTCACTGAAGTTATAAACAGTAAGGCAATTCAGAACTATTTTGCTCACTGCAGTTTCAAGTATTCAGCCTTGGAGATACTAGGAACAGCTGGGAATGAAAATAAAAATATTTCACTACTTCAACAAATTAGGAACTACTAAGAATTACAAAGAGGGAACACGAACCAATCCTTTTAGGGAGATCAGAAGTGGAGAAAGTGAGCAATGTCAAGTTCCTGGGTGTCAATATCTCTGAGGACCTAACCTGGATACAACATATTGACGCAGCTAGAAAGAAGGCAAGACAGCGACTATATTTCATTTGAGGTTTGAGGGGACACACACGAGGAAATCTGCAGATGCTGGAAATTCAAACAACAACACACACAAAATGCTGGTGGAACACAGCAGGCCAGGCAGCATCTATAGGGAGAAGCGCAGTCGACGTTTTGGGCTGAGACCCTTTGTCAGGACTAACCGAAGGGGAAGACAGTAAGAGATTTGAACATAGTGGGGGGAGGGGGAAATGCGAAATGATAGGAGAAGACCGGAGGGGGTGGGATAAAGCCAAGAGCTGGAAAGGTGATTGGCGAAAGTGATACAGAGCTGGAGAAGGGAAAGGATCATGGGACGGGAGGCCTCAGGAGAAAGAAAGGGGGGGGGGGGGGACACCAGAGGGAGATGGAGAACAAGCAAACAACTAAATATGTCAGGGATGGGGTAAGAAGGGGAGGAGGGGCATTAACGGAAGTTACAGAAGTCAATGTTCATGCCATCAGGTTGGAGGCTACCCAGCCAGTATATAAGGTGTTGTTCCTTCAACCTGAGTTTAGATTAATTTTGACAATAGAGGAGGCCATGGATAGACATATCAGAATGGGAATGGGACGTGGAATTAAAATGTGTGGCCACTGGGAGGTCCTGCTTTTTCTGGCGGGCCGAGCGTAGGTGTTCAGTGAAATGGTCTCCCAGTCTGCGTTGGGTCTCACCAATATATAAAAGGCCACACCGGGAGCACTGGGCACAGTATACCACACCAGTTGACTCACAGGTGAAGTGTCGCCTCACCTGGAAGGACTGTCTGGGGCTCTGAATGGTGGTGAGGGAGGAAGTGTAAGGGCAGGTGTAGCAATTGTTCCATTAACAAGTTGGAGCTGGGTAGCCTCCAACCTGATGGCATGAACATTGACTTCTCTAACTTCCGTTAATGCCCCTCCTCCCCTTCTTACTCCATCCCTGACATATTTAGTTGTTTGCCTGTTCTCCATCTCCCTCTGGTGTTCCCCCCCCCCACCACTTTCTTTCTGCTGAGGCCTCCCATCCCATGATCCTTTCCCTTCTCCAGCTCTGTATCACTTTCGCCAATCACCTTTCCAGCTCTTAGCTTCATCCCACCCCCTCTGGTCTTCTCCTATCACTTCGTATTTCCCCCTCCCCTCACTACTTTCAAATTTCTTACTATCTTCCCTTTCAGTTAGTCCTGACGAAGGGTCTCGGCCCGAAACGTTGACAGCGCTTCTCCCTCTAGATGCTGCCTGGCCTGCTGTGTTCCACCAGCATTTTGTGTGTGTTGAGGTTTGAGGGGATTTGATTTGCCAACCAAAACACTCGAAAAATTCTAGAAATGTACTGTGGGGAGCATTCTGACTGGCTATATCATTGTCTGTATGGGGGAGGGGCCTATTGCACAAAATTGAAATAAGTTGCAGAAACTTGTAAAATCAGTCATCTCTATCATGGGTACCAGCCTCCCCAGTATCCAAGGTATCTTCAAGGAGTGGTGTCTTAGGAAGGCGGCGTCCATCATTAAGAATCTCCACCACCCAGGACATGCCGTCTTCACATTGTTAGTGTCAGGAAGGAGATACAGAAACACACACTCAGCGATTGAGGAGGTACAGATGCACACACTCAGCGATTCTGGAACAGCTTCTTCCCCTCTGCTATGCAATTTCTAAATGGATATTGAACCCGTGAACACTACCTCACTACTTTTTTTATTTCTGTAATTTGCACTACTTATTTTAACTTAACTATTTAAATTCATATGTATACTTAAAGTAACTCAGTTTTTCTCTATATATTTACTTTTCATGTATTTCATTGCATCACTGCCGCAAAGTTAACAAATGTCACAACATTTGCAGAGATATTAAATCTGATTCAGATTTGATATGCATTGTTTCTTTTAATTCATAAATTAGTTCTTGATCTGCATTCAATCTGAAATGTGCATAGTTTGATGTAATGCCTAGGTGCTTTAAGTGACTGAGTTTGCAGACTGAGTTTTCCTAATGCTGTACATCGAGTAATCAGAAGTAGGTCAGTCTCACTCTCACAACTAAGTTAACAAATTGTGACTTCAAATGCTACTCCAGAAGATGGATGATGGAGCACACATCATCTTTTGGATAATAAGTTTTAACCTAGACCTTGTTTGTCCTTCCTGCTGTGCTGTGTTCTCACCCATGTGTCCCAAGATTACATTTAGAAATATTTGTAAATCTGAAATTAACGTCACATGGCACCTTTTTGAAGACAAGCCAAAATATCCATCCCAATGTCCAAGATAACACTGGGCCCTATAAAATGGCAAGAGGTAAATTTACTGCTGCATAAGAAAGAAAGGTAGTCACAGTATTGTCTAAGCAGCATCTTCCTACACAGCACCAAACAGACATGGAATCTCCAAAGCAAGGAAAGAAAAATAAATTCTTGTCAGTTAAAAAGTGTTTGGAGTGCCCAGAGAATGTTCTTAGAGATACAGCATGATAACATATCCAATGAGCCACACTGACTGATTACACCTAAGTGAACAATTAACCTTCTGATCGGTACACCTTTGGAATGTGGGAGGAACCCAGAACACCCAGAGGAAACCCATGCAGTCATGGGGAGAACAAACAAACTTCTTACAGACAGTCGTGGGAATTGAACCCGGGTCGTAGGTGTTGTAAAACAATTTGCTAACTGCTTCACTACAATACTGTCCCCAGATTGTGGTAATGATTCTACCACTGCAATCTTTGGCAATCACATTGGTACCAGAATGTTGTCAGCCTATTGTTTATAACATGGAAATTAGATCAGAATGATAACTCGTATGCATTTTTTTCTGCATGTCTTCGGGAATATAAATAACAAAACAACTGATGTTTGTATGACATCTTTATCTCAGTAAAACATTCCAATATATTTCAGAAGGCCATTATTAAGCACAATCTGACAAAAGACACAAAGGTGGAGCAATAGAAATTAATAACCTGAGGGGTCAGTTTTGGAGGAGAGCTGAGATCTTGGAGGACTACAAGGACTGGAAAAGGTACAAACTAGTTCAAGAAGGCCATTGAGGAATTTAAACATATGGAAGGGAATTTTACACTTATGTTTGTTGGAATGGGAGACAAGATAAGTTACAAGTACAAAAGTGATGAGTAAAAGAGCTGGTATAAATGTTGATTTTGTCTAAAGGGAGTAAAAAGCCAGTATAGATGTACTGGAATAGTCAAGACCAAGATAACAAAATCAAGGATAGGAGTTTCAGTGGGTAATCATGTTAAACAGGGCAGAAACAGGTGGATTAGAGGTGGGAAATCTCAAAGGTCAAGAGGACATGAGCTCAGAGCTTCCACTCAGGGTCAAAAAATTGTCAGGATGTCTTAGTGCTAATGAAGCTCTTCCAAACTGTAGTCAATTTTGCAAGAAAAGATGCCAATTATGCAAACTATCCAGTTTAGTCTCTTATGGTAGTCAGAAAGGGCAGAGAGTCAATGGCCAGCGAATGGGGAATGTGAGAACCAAACCATTTGATCTTCCTAATACTTAGCAGAAGCCAGTTCGGCTCATATCATGGATTTGTCTGCCCAGTGGTTTAAAATAGATGCTTAGAATTGCTAAAAAATGTTTTAGTAGTTGACAGATTGAGGTAGAGGCAGAAAATACGAACATAATAAAGGTGAAAGTGGAAGATTTAATGATGATAATATTTATCTTAAAAACACTAATCCATTTTATTTACTTTTATCATCCACTGTATGACCTTGAGCAGTTTACATCAAAGGTGATGACTCTACATTGGTTACTGATGTTTCTGTTGCCGTCAAATTTTCAAAAGAATTATTGAGAAATAAAAATCAAAGATTCTATCATCGAACATCAGGGGATTGAACAAAACCTTCTGATCATTTATCAAAAGTGCTACTGTTGTCTAATAAATAAGTTTCTTGAGGACTTCTCCTGATGCATTAAATAATCCATTACTAAACTGGTAAAATGTAATATAAGAGGATCAGAAAGCAATGAGTATGTTTTTTTCTTTGTCAGTTACTGAATATGGCCAGCACTTAATGAATTCCAATTACTTCCAAAAGGAAGTAATGCTATTTGTTTGGCCGTATTCAGAGGTATAGATTTCTGGTTGAATGACAATTAAACTTGAAATTGAAATTGAAAGATTTGTGTAACATTTGTTTGATTTAGATATAATTCTTATCTAGAGTCCATTAATCTAGCCAAATTACTTTACAGTATTTCCATTACATAGGAATTCTAATTCAGACAAGTGATTGTCACATTTCATATACACAGAGATGGATTCAGGAGTTTTAGTGGAGTCATAGAGCATGGCAAGGAGCTAATTGTCCCCACTGGTGCATGCTGAACAAGATTCTCATCTAAGCTAGTCCCATTTGTCTGCATTTGACCCTATCCCTCTAAACTTTTCTGATTCATGTGCCTGTCTATGTGTGTTATAAATGTTGCCAATGTACCTGCCTCTGTCATTTTTTCTGGCAGCTCGTTCTACGTATGGACCACCCTTGGATGAAGAAATTGTCCCTCAAGTTCATATTAATTCTCCCCTCTATCACTCTAAATTTATGTCCCCTAGTTCATGATTCCCCAACTTTGGGAAACAATACTGTATGTATTGACCTTATAAATGTCCCTTGTGATACATTTATACACCTCTATAACATCATCTTTCTTGCTTTCCAATGATTAAAATCCCAGCCTGCTCATCTTCTCTCCAACACTCATTCTGTCAAGTCCTGGCAACATCCTTGTAAATCTCCTCTGCACTCTTTCTTGGTTAATGGTGTCTTTCCTATAGCAGGGTGACCAAAACTGTACAACAACACTCCTGGACACCTCCAGTCTATGGCTACAGCTGCTCCAACTCTGGTTTCGATGGCCTAGCTGCTTCAAGACCGCAGATACCACCATCTCCTACTCCAACTGTGGCCTCAAGTTTTGTAGCCTCCATTGTCTGGCCAAGACCTTTCTCACTACCATTGAATCCACTGGCTCCTCTTCTCCCACCACTATTCCCCACCAACCCTGGGTCCCTCAGGCTCACCCCTACCCCTTATCCCTTCTTTATTCCTCTGAGTCCCTATCTTCTTCCTACCCATTTCCCTGAACATCCCAACCTTCCCTTCCCTCTGACTCCTCCAACCATCTCTACCCCATTCTAATCTCTGCATGTCTTCACCATCCCCTCTGACCTTCCCCTCTCTGAGGCAGAACATTCCGTCCTCAGCAAGGGCCTTACCTTTGTCCTCCTGCACCTTAGTGAGTTTCACGCACACCATGACACTGAACTTCCCTTCCACTTGCTCCATCTCCAAGCCTTCTTTGGCAAGGATGCCCCATCCCACACCGTAGATCTCTTCTCTCATCTTCAACCCTCCTCCTCTTCTTGGAAACTCCGCACACGTCTTCTGGATCTTTTCATCTCTTACTGCCGACAAGACATCAACTACTGATAGAGTGGATGTGGAGAGGATGTCTCCTACAGTGGGGGAATCTAAGACAGAGGACACAACCTCAGAATAGAAGCTCTTACCTTTAGAACAAACACAAGGAGAAATTTCTATAGCCAAAGGATGGTGAATCTGTGGAATTCATTGCCACAGACGGCTGTAGAGTCCAAATCACTGAGCATATTTAAAGCAGAGGTTAATAGGCAGGAGAATGGGGTTGAGAGGGATAATAAATCAGCCATGATGTAATTTATTTATTTAGGAATATAGCACAAAGTAGGCTCTCCCAGCCCTTCGAGCAGTGCCAGCCCAATTAACCCCAATCTATTCATGGGACAATTTACAATGACCAATTACCCTACCTGGTACGTCTTTGGATTGTGGGAGGAAATCAGAGCACCCAGGGAAAATCCACACATTCCACAGGGAAGATGTACAGAGACTTCTTACAGAACATTGCTTGGTAGATGAAAGATCCTCTGAATCATAGTCCTGGCAAATAGTTCTCTCTCCAGTAACTGCACCAAAATACATTAACCCTCTTAATCACATTTGTTATTTGTGTAATGTTAGAGAGAGAGAGATACAGGTTGTAAACAAGCCTTTCAGCCCATCAAGTTCACACCGACCACCAATCACCTATTTTATACTAAACCTCTATTACTACGCTTTTTTTATTCTCCCCACCTTCCCATCAAAGTCCTCCAGATTCTAGCACCTACCTACAAACCAGCAGCAACTTACAATGACCAATTACCTACCAAACTACACATCAGAACCTCCAGAGGAAACCTATTTGGACACAGGGAGAACATGGAAATTCTACACAGGCATCACCTGAGGTCAGCATTGAAACCGGGTCTCTGGTACTGTGAGACAGCAGCTCTACTAACTGTGCCTCTTTGCTGCCCCCAAAGTGTACACATTCAGCTATGTAACAATATACTTCTAATGCCTTTCATCGTCGCTGTGGATATGAATGTCTATTTGTGTTTTTTTTCTCAGACTGTGAGATAAATCAATTGTTTGGATCACTGAGCAATGACAAGGGCAACATGGTGATATAGTGGTTTGTACTTTTTCCCCATGATTGTATTGGTTTCTTCTGGGTTCTCCAGCTTCCTCGCACAGTCAAAAAATATAAGGGGTAGTAGGTTAATTAGTCATTGTAAATTGTTCCATGATTAGGCTAAGATTAAATCAGGGGGATGCTGGGCAGCCTGGTTTGAAGTGCCGGAAGAGCCTATTCCATGCTGTATCTCAATAAGTAAAAATAAATAAATAAAAAGTAGTTCACACACTACCTCGTGTTCAGAATCTCTGACAGCTTGAACTGATGCAGCTTGTGCTTTCAGAAGTTCCATCATGGTCTGATACAGAACCACATTTTTACATGGCTTTGCCGAAGGGTCAACCTTCAGGGAAGAAAAATGACAAATGGATTTCATTAACATCAGAATCAGGTTTAATATCCATATGCTATGAAATTTGTAATCTTTACAGCAGCAGTACAATGCAATATATAATAGAAAAAAACTGAATTACAGTAAATATACACAAATAATAGTTAAATAAGTTGTGCAAAAAATAGGAAAAAAAGTAATGAGGTAGTGTTCAATGTCCTACTCTGCTTCAAGACCCAGAATTTGTCACCTATATAAAACAGCAAATCGATTTGTTTTTCTCAACAAACTATACTGAAGAAATTGACAGAGGAATACTTTGGGACTCTTTCAAGGCTTTTATCCGTGGACAAATTATTTCGTATTCCGCTGGTAAAAGGAAACAAAGATATTTAGATATTGCTTTATTAGTGGATAAAATTAAGGAAATTGATAAGATTTATTCCGTGACTCCTACCATAGAACTTAATAAGAAGAGAATTGAGCTTCAAATGGAACATAGCTTATTATTATCTTCTTCAATTGAAAATCAATTAATTAGGACCAGAGCTCAATTCTATATTCACAGTGATCAAACTGGTAAACTGTTAGCTAATCAATTAAAAGCTATTTCGACCAAGCGACAAATTATTAAAATTTGTAAACAAGACGGTAATTTAACTACTGATCATAAAGAAATCAATAATACTTTTCAAGATTTTTATAAATCTTTATATCAATCAGAATTTGATGGTGACCTGTCCATGATGGATAATTTTTTTAACAATTTGAATATTCCTAAACTGATTGGTGAAGATCGTAGCTTGTTTGATGCTCCTATCTCTATGGCCGAAATAGGTGAGGCTATCTCATCAATGAATTCAGGGAAAGCTCCTGGCCCTGATGGTTATATTGTAGAATTTTTCAAAACTTTTTCTTCTTTGCTTTCCCCTTGGTTATGTGAAATCTTTAACGATGCATTTGCTAAGAAGAGATTACCTCAATCTTTTTATGAAGCTACTATCTCTCTAATTCTTAAAAAAGATAAAGATCCTACTTTATGTACATCTTAACGCCCTATATCATTATTAAATGTAGATTCTAAGATTCTTACAAAAATTTTAGCCACTAGATTAGAAAAGGTACTACCACAGATTATTTCAGAAGATCAAACTGGTTTCATTAAGAATCAGTATTCTTTTTTTAATGTTAGAAAATTGATTAATATAATTCATACTTCATCACCCACAGTCCCAGAATGTGTTATCTCATTAGATGCTGAAAAAGCCTTTGATAGAGTTGAATGGACATACTTATTTAATGCATTGAGAAATTTTAATTTTAGTCCTAATTTTATATCATGGATTAAACTAATATACTATAAACCTGTTGCTTCTGTTCTTACAAATAATTATAGATCCTCCTTTTTTCAATTATCTCGTGGTACGAGACAAGGTTGTCCTTTAAGTCCTTTATTATTTAATATTGCATTAGAACCTTTAGCCATTGCTATTCGTGAATCTCCTAATATTTTTGGTATTACCCGTAATGAGAAATCATATAAATTATCACTTTATGCTGATGATTTGCTGTTATATATTTCTGATCTTGATAGATCTATTCCCACTATTTTATCCTTGTTGGCTCAATTTGGTAGCTTTTCTGGTTATAAATTAAACTTAGATAAGAGTGAATTATTCCCTTTAAACGCGCAAACTTTATTGAATGACAGGATTCCATTTAAAGTTGTTACTGATAATTTTATCTATTTAGGTATAAAAATTACCAAGAAATATAAAGATTTATTTAGACTGAATTTTTTACCTATGCTTCTTCAAATACAACATCTTACTACAAGATGGTCTCCCTTATTCCTATCATTAGTTGGTCGGATTAATGCTATTAAAATGATGATTTTACCGAAATTTTTATATTTATTTCAAGCCTTACCAATTTTTATTCCTAAATCCTTTTTTGACAACATTGATTCAAAAATTTCCTCATTTGTGTGGCAAAATAAAAACCCCAGGTTAAGTAAAAGGCAATTACAAAAATCTAAAAAAGATGGTGGTTTAGCTTTACCTAACTTTAGATTTTATTATTGGGCGAATAATATTCATAACCTAACGTATTGGAAATTAGATTTGGACTCATTATTGTGTCCGCAGTGGGTAAATTTGGAATGCAATGAGGTAAAGGGATATTCTTTATTCTCTGTTCTTGGTTCTTCTCTTCCTGCTGATTTAGTTAAATTCAATAAACAGATATCTAATCCTGTTATTAAACACACATTACGAATTTGGTTTCAATTTCGGAAATTTTTTACTCTGAAAAACTTTGTTCTTGATAGCCCTATTTTATTTAATTTTTTCTTTAAACCTTCCTTGACAGATCAAGCCTTTAGTATATGGAAAAGGAAAGGTATAAAATGTTTTTGTGACCTTTTTTTTGAAGGTACTTTGATGTCTTTTGACCAACTTTCCAATAAATTTAAGTTACCTAAATCTAATTTCTTCAGATATTTACAAATCAGAAATTTTTTACATAAAGTTTTACCATCTTTTCCCAACTCAACTTCAACGGATTTCTCAGATTTGATTTTTACCTTAAATCCTTGTCAGAAGGGATTAGTTGCTTTTATTTACAACATGATTATGAAGATACAACCAGAGATGTCTGATAGAATTAAACAACAATGGGAAAAAGAACTTCAATACAATATACCAACAGATAAATGGGAAAAATTTTTACAAATGGTTAATTCTTCTTCTATATGTGCTAAACATGCTTTAATACAATTTAAAATTGTACATAGAGCTTATATGTCTAAAGATAAACTTGCTCGATTTTATTCTCATATTAACCCTCAATGTGACAGATGTCATTCAGAAGTGGCTTCACTGACCCACATGTTTTGGTCATGTCCCACTTTACATAACTATTGGAAGGACATATTCGTTACCATTTCCTCAATTTGGAACATCGATTTACAACCTAACTTTATTACTGCAATCTTTGGTATACCAAATGAGGATGGTAATCAGTTTTCTCCTTCAATCAGACGAATGATTGCTTTTGTAACATTAATGGCCAGAAGGTCTATATTACAAAATTGGAAAGAAGTAAACCCTCCTACCACGTCTCAGTGGCTTTTTCAAACTATTTCTTATCTGAGTTTGGAAAAAATTAGAAGCACTATTTTTGACTCGTCAATTAAATTTGAAGAAACTTGGGGACCGTTCATTCGACATTTTCATGTGAATTAATTTGGCCTTTCCCAGACCTTCTCTCTGTTTATTCTTGTTCAGGTATGGAGTTCCGGAGTTCTTTGACACTATCATATACTTATAAACTGTTATTATTGCCCATGTTAGTTTTAGTTTAGTGTTTGTTTCATATATATATTTTCTTTCACACATCTTTAATTTTTTTTTTCTTTTTCTTTTGATGATTATTTTTGTTTTTTTTTCATATATAATTATATAGACTCGATTGATTAATGTACTTTTTTTTGTTGATGTTTAATAGGATATTATTATCCTATTATCAATGTAATCTTAAATCTATTGTATTCATAACCTATTCATTATTATGTTATGTTTTTTTTATATTTATATGAAACTCAATAAAAAGATTGAAAAAGAAAAAGAAAGTGTTCAATGTCCGTTCAGAAGGGGAAGAAATGGTTCCTGAATTTTGAGTGATGGCCTACAGAGAGGAGGTGGGAGATCTTAGGGCCTGGTGCCAAGCAAAGAACCTCTCAATGTCAACAAGCCAAAGGAGATGGTTATTAGCATCAGATGATAGAACAACATTGCAGCCAGCAGGGTGCGTATCAGTAAATTAGGGATGCAGAATCAAAAAGGGTGGCAAATACAGTATTCAAAATACTACATCTCAATGCGCAGAGTACAGGTCAACCTTCACTAATCCAACTACCTGTAATCCTGTTCCTTCTATAATCCGGCACTGATTTCAAATTTTCCGTACAACTGTAATTGCAAATTTCCCAGGCCAACGTACCAATCTGCTGTGCATTGTTTTGGTTGCGCTAGATCTGTTCACGTGTTGGCGCACTCTTGTAAGTACAGACAGGCAATTCCTGCTTGTTTTCCTGCATTTATTAATATCATTTGCGTGAGGCGCGGCCGCCTAGCACCTGCCCATGGCGGGGGAGCTGGCATGCGCTGGGTTGATCCGCCTTCTCGCCCGCCTGCCGGCAGTCGCACACTGCCCTCTGGTGTTGCCCGGCCTCTTCTGCCTATGACCTCAGATCAGGCATGGCGACCCGCTGAATTTAAGCATATTACCAGGCAGGGGACAAGAAACTAATGAGGATTCCCTCAGTAACAGCGAGTGAAGAGGGAAGAGCCCAGCACCGAATCCCTGGCCTTCGCCGATTTCTGCTTCTGCTCACCCAGATGTGCTGCCACCATCATCAACAGTTTTTGAAGAAACTTTTGTGCCAGTTTCAGCACCAGTTCCTGAGGTTTCACTCATTTTTCACGATGAAGATGGTGATGATCCTGACAACCTCACACTTGAAAACATGTAACTTTGCCTGAAGGTATATTAAACGTCTCACTTCAGAAGCGGAAGTGCTCAACTATTCTGTATAAGTTAATTCCTGTTCATTTACCTGTAACCTTTATTTTATCTGTGCCTGTACAGTATATTACTTTATTAACATTTCACTTGCTACTCATTTAATATTTCTGTTTCATTATTATCTAACATACTGATTTACATGATATTTTAAAGGTAAGATGAGGCAGTTAGCTATTGCTTAATGTGGTCCTGCTGTAATTCTGCATTTTCACTAATCCAGCACTCCTCAGGTCCCAATGGTGCCGGATTATATAAGGTTGACCTATAAGAAATAATGTGGATGATCCTGTTTCATTATTACAGATTGTCAGGTATGATGTTGTGACATTACTAAGTCATGGCTGAAGGATGGTTGTAGTTGGGAGCTGAATGTTCAAGATTACACGTTGTATCAGAGGGATAGGAAGGTAGGCAGAGGGATTGGCATGGATCTGCTGTTAAAAAATGGAATAAAATTAGTAGAAAGATGTAATATAGTATCGGAAGATGTTGAATCCTTGTGGGTTGAGTTAAGAAACTGCAAAGGTAAAAGGATCCTGATGGCAGTTATATACAGGCCTCAGCTAGGATGTGGACCACAGATTACAATGGGAAATAGAAAAGGCATATCAAAAGTGCAACGTTATGATACTTATGATATATATAGGTGATCTTAACATGCAGGCCAATTGGGAAAATCTGGATGGTAATGGATCTCATAAGAGTGAGTTTGTTGAATTCCTATGAAATGGCTTTTTAGAGCAGTTTATCATTGAGCCTGCCAGGGGATCAGCTGTATTGGATTAGGTGTTACGTAATGAACTAGAGATGATTAGGGAACATAAGGTAAAAGAACCCTTCGGAGGCAGTGATCAAAATATGATTTAGTTCAATTTGAAATTTGATAGGGAGGAAGTAAAGTCTTACATAGCAGTATTTCAATGGTGTAAAGGTGGGAGTACAGTGGTATGAGAGAGGAGCTGGCTGAAATAAATTGGAATGAGCTGCAGGGATATTATTGCTGCACAGTGGAATCATCTGCTGATTGACAGCATGGCAGCAATGGTGTGAATTTCTGGGAAAAAAGAGGAAGGTGCTGGATAGATGTATTCCAAAACACAAAGAAATACTCAAGTGGCAAAATAGTACAATCATGGGTGACAAGGGAAGTCAAAGCTAATATACAACAGCACAAAAACTAGTGGTAAGACAGAGGATTGAAAAGCTTTTAAGAACCTATGGTGAGCAACTGTAAGTCATTAGGAGGGGAAAGAAGAAATATGAAAGCAAGCTAGCAAACAATATCAAAGCAGATAGGAAAAACTTTTTCAAGTATGTAAAAATAAAATAGAGAAGACGGTGGATATAGGACCTCCTGAAAATGAGCCTGGATAAATAATAACATGGGTCATGGAGATGGCAGATGAACTAAAAGAGTATTTTGCATCCATCTTCACTGAGGAAGACACTAGCAGTATGCCAGATGTTGAAGGGTGCGAGAGAAATGAGTTCAGTTACTTTGACAAGGGAGAAGGAGTTCAAAAAGCTAAACAACCTAACCATACATAAGACAGTGGATGAGATGAACTGCACTCAAAGGTTCTGAAAGAGGTAGTGGTGGAAATTGTGGAGGCATTAGTAATGATTTTTCAAAAATCATTGGACTATGGCATGCTGCCAGAGGACTGGAGAATTGCAAATATCACTCCACTCTTTAAGAAAGGAGGAAGGCAGCAGAAAGGAAATTACAAACCAATTAGCCTGGCCTCAGTAGTTGGGAAGATGTTGGAGTCAATTGTTAAGGATAAGGTTATGGCGTATCTGCTGACACAGGACAAGATAGGACAAAGTTAGCATGGTTTCCTCCAGGGTAAATCTTGCCTGATGAACCAGTTGGAATTCTTTGAGGAGATTACAAGAAGGATAGATAAAGGGGATGCAGTGGATGTTGTGTATTTGGACTTTCAGAAGGCCTTTGACAGGATGCCAAATATGAGGCTGTTTATCAAATGTGTCGTGGTGTTCCACAGAAGTCAGTGTTGGGACCGCTTCTTTTAATGCTGTATGTCAATGATTTAGAGGATGGAATAGAAGGCTTTGTTGTTAAGTTCATAGATGACATAAAGATTGGTGGAGGGCCAGGTAGGGTTGAGGAAACAGATAGGCTGCAGAGGGACTTAGATAGATTAAGAGAATGGGCAAGAAAGTGGCAAATGAAATACAATATTGGAAAATGTATTGTCATGTACTTTAGTGGAAGAAATAAATGTGCAGTCTATTTTCTAAATGGGGAGAAATCCAAAAATCTGAGATGCAAAGGGACTTGGGAGTCCTTGTGCAGAACACCCTAAAGGTTAACTTGCAGGAAAAGTCAGTGGTGAGGAAGGCAAATGCAATGTTAGCATTCATTGCAAGAGATCTAAAATACAAGTGATGCTGAGGCTTTATAAGGCATGGGTGAGGCCTCACCTTGCGTATTGTAAACTGTTTTGGGCTCCTCATCTAAGAAAAGATGTGTTGGTATTGGACAGGATTCAGAAGAGGTTCACAAGGATGATTCTGGGAAAGAATACTAGGAACATTTGATGGCTCTGGGTCTGTACTTGCTGGAACTTAGAAGGTTGAGGGAAGATCTCATTGAAACTTCCTGAATGTTGAAAGACCTAGACAGAGTAGATGTGGAAAGAATGTTTCCAATGGTGGAGGAGTCTACGACAAGAGGGCACAGCTTCAAATTAGAGGGGCGTCCATTTAAAACAGAGAAGCAGAGAAATTCCTTTAGTCAGATGGTGGTGAATTTGTGGAATTTATTACTACAGGCACCTGTGGAGGCTAGATCATTGAGTGTATTTAAGTCAGAGCTTGAGAGGTTCTTAATTGGACAGAGCATCAAAGGTTATGACGAGAAGACTGAGGAATGGGGCAGAGGAAGGAGAAAAGAGATCAGCCATGACTGAATGGTGGAGCATACTCAATGGACCAATTGGCCTAATTCTACTCCTATGTCTTATGGTCTTCAGGAGAACTCACACCATTCACACCCCCTTTACATTGGCAGCGCAGCAGTGGAAACTGCAAACAGTTTCAAACTCTTGGAACTGCACATCGTACTCAACCGCTATGGTCCCAGAGCACGTCCTACACAGTCAAGAAAGCTCACCAATGCCTCTACCTTCTGTGGAAGCTGAAGAGAGCTGGACTTTGCAAACCATACTCATGTCATTCTACAGATGTGCAGTATAGAGAGCACCATAACAAGCTGCATCATTGCTTAGTATAGAGACGACACAGCAGCAGACAGGAAGGCTCTACAATGGGTAGACAAAACTGCCCAATGCATCACTGGCACCAGATTGCCCACCATCAAGGACATTTATATGGAAAGATGCCAGAAAAGGCCCAGCAGCGGATGTACTTCCTGCGGCTCTTGAGGAAATATGGTCTGCCTCAGGAATTGCTGCTGCAGTTCTATACTGCAGTCATTGAGTCTGTCCTGTGCACCTCCATCACTGTGTGGTTTGGAGCCGCCACCAAGCAGGATAGAACCAGACTACAGCGCACAGTGAGGACTGCCGAGCGCATCATTGGAGCCTCCCTGCCCTCTATTGTGGACCTGTACTCTTCCAGGTTGAAGAAGAGGGCGGGGAACATCATAAAGGATTCCTTCCATCCTGCGCACAGACTGTTTGAACTGCTTCCGTCTGGTAGGCGCTTCAGATCCCTCCAGACTAAAACTAATAGGCACTGGAGATGTTTTTTCCCTACTGCGGTCACTTTGCTGAACAGTTAACTGCCGGTTAACTGTCGGCTAACTATTACTTGGATTGCACTACCTGTATGTATAATCTATATTTTCATTTATATTTATCATTATTATTGTTATGAGCAGAGAGACAACATCTGCCTGAAGTAAATTCCTTGTATGTGCACAGGTACTTGGCGATTAAAGTCTGATTCTGATTCTGATAACATGTCGTATCCCACACTCCCTGCTCATGGACTGTCCCACTGTCATCAGGAAGGAGGCTACGTAGCATCCATGCCAGGAACACCAGGGTCAAAAAACAGTTACTTTCCCCAAGCAGTAAGGCTGATCTACATCTCCACTGGCTAACTCCACCACTACTTTATTATTTCCCAGCAGCCAGCTTATGTATGGTCCAGTGTCACTTCATGGACATACGATCAAACTACTTATAGAAACTATCGTAAGTATTTATATTTATTACATGTTTGATATTATTATTATTGTGTTCTTTATCTTTTGTGTTTTTTAAGGGTTTCATTGGATCCACGGTAACAATTGTTTCATTTTCCTTACACATGTAAGGAAAAGATATTAAACAATCTTGAATAAAGTGCTATGGAAACCAGACTAGAGAAAAGGCAGTGGATTCTGACTGTAAATTTAATGAAAAAATTCACAAGTTTCAAAAACTGGTTAAATTTCTGGAACTTGGTCATAACTCAAACACCAGTGGGTTTAAATGAGGCAGATGAAGGAGCAGGTCCTAGTTCCAGGTGGTCCCAGGATCAAATTCATTTTGAAACCCTTAGGTCTAACCACTCTCCTGTTTTCCAACTGCCTGTTTTCCCTTATTCTGTGGCTCCCGTTATCCCTACCCTTTCCCCTCCTCAGTATCCTCAACCTGCCCATCACCTCTCTCTGGTTCCTCACCCCTTCCCCTTTACTGCATGGTCTATTGTCCTCTTCTACTAGATTCATCATTTGTTTGCCCTTTGACACTTCCACCTGTCATCTCCCAACTTCTCATATCATTCCCTTTCACCCCCTTCTCCCTCCCCCACCTACCTATCTACCCCCCTCACGTGTACATACCTATAACCTGCCAGCTGTGCTCCACCCCTCTCCCCATCCTTTTATTCCCTTTTCTTTTTTAGTCCTGATGAAGGGTCTTGGCCTGAAATGTTGACTGTTCATTTCCCTCCATAGATACTTCCTGACCCACTGAGTTTCTCCAGTATTTTGTGTGTATTACTCCAGATTTCCAGCATCTGTAGATGCTCTTGTGTCTCGTATTTAAAAATTATGCCTCCTCTTCTTTTAATTACCCCATCAGAATGATGTACAGAATAGGCCACGAGGGACATTGTCAGCAACCCCGATTAAACCCTAGTCTAACCACAGTACAATTTACAATGACCAATTAACCTACTAACTGGTATGTATTTGGACTGTGGGAGGAAACCAGAGCACCCAGAAGAAACCCATGCTTTCCTTAGGGAGGATGTACAAACCCCTTACAGTTTACCAGGATTGAACTCTGAAATCCAACACCCCAAGCTGTAATAGCATCACAATAACTGCTATATTACCATGGTACCCTATATACTTTTACAATACAGAGAGCATATGAAACTACCTCAAAAGTCATGACAATCTGGTCCATGTTAACTTCTTCATCATCCTTTTCAATCAGGTTTGGTGGGAGGATGAACTCTCTCTTCACTGATGTGATCCTGTCATCCTCACGATGATATGTCACTTGGATATGCTCTGCATTAATCAGGAATATTTGCTCTGCCACATCCTCGTGGGCTAACTTTTTTCTGTTTCTGGCAAAGCGTTCTGTTATTTTCTAAGAAGGAGAAGCAAAAAGATGAAAAAAAAAATCAGAAAATATTCAGTAAGTCATGCAGTATCATTGGAGTGTCACCTTGGGATTAATAGCACTGATGATTTTTTAATCACATCAAGGAAAAATCAGAAATGCAAGAAATTTTAAATTGCAAAGAAAATGGGAAATGAGCAGAGAATGAAGAGTAAGTTTGGTTTCTGGGTGGAGCCGATGAGCGTTAAGTTGTGGCAGTTCTGTCTGTGGTGGTAAAGGTATTTCTGGAGAAAAACAGAAAATGTTAAAGATACTCAGCAGGTCAGGCTGCATCTGTGCAGAGAGAAACAGTCAATATTTCACCCTTTAGTCAATAATCACCCTTTCCAAAGATCAAAAGTGTGAAAATAAATCTTTTTTATTTGCGGAGAGGAGGAAGGTGGAATATAAATGATAAGTGTGGAAACCAAAGATGTCTGGATGACTCAATTGCTTTCGATGCCGTTTAAGACCAGGAAATGAATGTTTGTAAATTGTAGTGGATTTGTAAACTGTATCTAGATGAACTGTAAATAGAGGAATGAGTACAATTGAACAGAAAACGATACTCAAATGATCTCATGTAGAATAGAGCATTTGCTGAAAATAAAAGGAAACTCTGAAAATACAATAGATTAGAAAATATACAATACTGTAAAAAAGGCTTAGGCACATATGCATAGCTAGGGCACCTAAGACTATTGCACAGTACTGTATTTGTCAATGTGGAGCACAGAGCAAATTTGTAAATCAGACAGGAACAAAGGATGTTGGAAATGGCGGGGGTGGAGCACCACAGGAGGGGTGTGGGACAGGTGGAAGAGAAGGAGTGCAGACACACTCAGCCCTGAGACACCAGGCAAGGGCATTTAATTCCAAACAATTGATTTATTGATTATTACATAATATCTCTCTGGCACTTCCTGCTCCCTCCCCTCTCTTCCCCCTTTCCCAACCATGATTCCCCTGGTCCCACTCTCAGTCCACAATAGAGATCCATATCAGAATCACATTTATCATCACTCACATGTCATGAAATTTGCATTTTTGCAGCAGCAGCAGCAGTACAGTGCAATACATAAAATTACTACAGTACTATGCAAATTTCTTAGGCACCCTAGCTATACAGTATATATATTTTTGCCTAAGACTTTTGCACAGTACTGTAGATTGAGTGAGTAAGAGTTACTGTGCAAAAATTCTTTACATCGGAACTATCTAGTTCTGTCACAACTGTAAATGTTTATTATCTGAAATTGTTGAATTCAATACTGACTTTAGTATATCTAGGCCAAAGATGAGGTGTTGTTCCTGATCTTACAATGGGCATCATTGGAGCAGCATGGGAGGTCAAAGGTACAGAGTTCAGAGTTGAACATGTCTGGAGGTGGAGGAATTAGGAGAGGAATGAAACCTGAAATCAGATGAGAAGAGAGAAAATAAGATGAATTTTGGAAATTTGAAATGAGCTGAAACTGTTGAATTTGGTGTTGAATCACAAAGGTTATCCTGTGCAAAGACAGAACATGATTTAGTTATTTGACCTGATGGTGGGCGCAGTTGGAAAAGTACAGGAAGTCAGTGGATGGTGAATTGAGTATCAGGCTACAGGGAATTCATGGTCACCTGTGCAGACTGAACAGCACAGTCCTTTTAAAGTAATCACCCAAACTGCCCTTGGTTTGCTCAAAGTACAAAAGGCCATATTGTGTAGTAATTAAATTGAAAGATGAGCAAATAAATCATTGTTTCACCTGGAATAAATGTTTGGGTGTTAGAATAGCAAGAAGAGAATGTGTTGCATCTCTTATGGTTGCCTGAGAAGTTAATGTGAAGAGTGAGTTCTAGTGAGACAGGAGATGCTGAAGAAACTCAGTGGGTCATGCATTATCAGTAACTGAAAATGGACAATCAATGTTTCATAGAAACATAGAAAACCAACAGCAAAATACAGGCCCTTTGGCCCACAAAGCTGTGCCGAACATGTACTTACTTTAGAAATTACCTAGGGTTACCCATAGCCCTCTATTTTTCTAAGCTCCATGTACCCATCCAGGAATCTCTTAAAAGACCCTATTGTATCCACCTTCACCACTGTCGCCAGCAGCCCATTCCACACACTCACCACACTCTGCGTAAAAATCTTACCCGACACCTCCTCTGTACCTACTTCCAAGCACCTTAAAACTGTGCCCTTTCATGCTAGCCATTTCAGCCCTGGGGAAAAAACCTCTGACTAACCACACAATCAATGCCTCTCATCATCTTCTACACCTCTATCAGGTCACCTCTCATCCTCCACTGCTCCAAGGAGAAAAGGAAGAAAAATTCACCTCTCATCATCACTCAACCTATTCTCATAAGGCATGGTCCCCAATCCCGACAACATCCCTATAAATCTTCTCTGCACCGTTTCTATTGTTTCCACATCCTTCCTATAGTGAGGCGACCAAAATTGAGCACAGTACTCCAAGTAGGGTCTGACCAGGGTCCCATATAGCTGCAAAGTTACCTCTTGGCTCTTAAACTCAATCCCACGGTTGATGAAGGCCAATGCATGGTATGCCTTCTTAACCACAGAGTCAACCTGTGCAGCAGCTTTGAGTGTCCTATGAACTCGGACCCCAAGATCCCTCTGATCCTCCACGCTGCCAAGAGTCTTACCATTAATACTATATTCTGCCATCATATTTAACCTACCAAAATGAACCACCTCACACTTACCAGGGTTGAACTCCATCTACCACTTCTCAGCCCAGTTTTGCACCCTATCGATATCCCGCTGTAACCTCTGACAGCCCTCCATACTATTCACAACACCTCCAACTTTTGTGTCATCAGCAAACTTACAAACCCATCCCTCCACTTCCTCATCCAGGTCATTTATAAAAATCACAAAGAGAAGGAGTCTCAGAACAGACCCCTGAGGAACACCACTGGTCACCGACCTCCATGCAGAATATGACCCATCTACTATTACTCTTTGCCTTCTGCGGGCAGGCCAGTTCTGGATCCACAAAGCAAGGTAACTTTGGATCCCATGCCTCCTTACTTTCTCAATAAACCTTGCATGGGTACCTTACCAAATGCCTTGCTGAAATCCATATATACTACATCCACTGCTCTACCTTAATCAATGGGTTTAGTCACATCCTCAGAAAATTCAAACAGGCTTGCTAGGCACAACCTGCCTTTGACAAAACCATGCTGACTATTCCTAATCATATTATGCCTCTCCAAATGTTCATAAATCCTGCCTCTCAGGATCTTTTCCATCAACTCACCAACCACTGAAGTTAGACTCACTGGTCTATAATTTCCTGAGCTATCTGTACTCCCTTTCTTGAATAAGTGAACAACATCTGCAACCGCCCAATCCTCCAAAACCTCCCCCGTCCCCATTGATGATGCAGAGATCATCGCCAGAGGCTCAGCAATCTCCTTCCTCGCCTCCCACAATAGCCTGGGGTACATCCCATCCGGTTCTGGTGACTTATCTAACTTGATGCTTTCCAAAAGCTCCAGCACATCCTCTTTCTTAAGGTCTATATGCTCAAGCTTTCAGATCTAAACCCTTCATTAGGACCAGTTCACAAGGTCACTTCCCTTTTCCTGACCACTATCTGGCAACACTTTGCCTAACAACAGTCTCAGTTGCCATTTATGATGTCCTTGAATCTTAAGTAACTTGTTAATGTTTCTTTTTTTTAAGCACACGTACAACTTAAATAGTTACTACTTGGAAAAGGATCAAGACATAGAGACAGAAAATGACAATTTTCATGGGCGTTGCAATAAAAGGGGAACATAGGAAGAGAAAGAGGATGAAGAAATGGATTACTTACCAGAATGGTCCGGTAGTTTGAGAGAATAGATCCTGGGAGCTTCACTTTCTTTTGTCGTTTGGCAAATATTGTGTTCCTGTAAATGAGGAAATCTGGCCTGGTGCTGAACTGCTCTATCAGCTCAGTAGGGGTTTCCACTCTGCTCATGAGCCCATCCACACGAAGCATACCATTGAACGTCATTGTCCTTTCGGTCTCTGGCTCGGAAGATCGGTAGACATGTTCTATAAGAAATGAACATCAGGGAGTCATGGAGAAACAATTGCTGCCATGCAACTTTGCAACTTCTGTCACTCCATATTGTCTGAGCCCACTGGATGGAACAAGGAAATAAAACCATGGCATGGTCCACAAAATCCTTCTTACAAAGAGATGGAATATAGACATCTCTTCTTCCATGTGAATCCAAACACATTGTTATTTTTTGGGCTCAGAAGAAACTCTTGAAATCATTTTGGGGCCCTTTAGTCCCTGGTGTGTTATTATATGAGTACATAAGAACTTAAATTCTCAGTGTGCAATGCGGCAGTTCACCTGGAACTGGAAGTTGAGTCCGTGAGCTGGTCACACATGCTCACTATAGAGCTAGAAGCCATGTACTGTAAATAAATATGTGCTAGCATTAAAACCCATGCAACGTTTATCTTTAATCAAGAGAAAACATAACATGGTGTCAGAAGTCAGCATGAGGACTAAACACAGAGCGTAAATGAATACCTCAAGTGACTGAGAAAGAGATGTGTTAGTTCTGATGGGGGAGAAAGAGATTGTGCTCGAAGCAAGTGAGATGAGCAGCCAGCATGATAACACAACACATTGTTCCTGAATAAAAACACAAAATGCTGGCAGAACTCAGCAGGCCAGACAGCATCTATGGGAGGAGGTAGTGACGAAATTGTTCCTGAAGTTCACCAAGAAATTAAAGTGAGAGATGCTGAAAATCCACCTAATGGATAACCTCAGCCCTCAAGCACCTATGCAGTTTACTGGCAATTTAACAGATAACTGGAAACGCTTCAAAATGTGATTCAATATATATTTAGCAGCAGGTAGAGCCGGCAGGGCAGAGGAAAAATTGAAAGTATCTATTTTGCTACACATAATGGCAAAGATGGTTTGGACATCTTTAACAGCTTTCAAATTGATGAAACAGCCTTTACTTTGGACGCTCTGGTGACAAAATTTGAGGAGTCTTTTATCCCAAGTCAAAACATCATTTCTGAAACATATAAATTATTTTCCTGTGACAAGAAACAAGGTGTTGGCCAAAGCTAACACACAATGAGTAAGTCCTGTGAGTTTGGAGATTTGAGAGACTCACTAGTTGGAGACAAGATAGTTTGTGGTACTTCAGAGAATGGGCTCAGAGAAAGAATACTGTGAAAAAAAATTAACACTAAAAAGACTGTGGATATGTGCAGGGCAGCAGAATCTACATGAACATAAACTAAGGTGTTGTACAAGGCAGAAACAACAGTACATGTTGACTTGGCATTTCTCAAAGCAACAGCAAAGCAAAGAGGTAGGCTCAAACAGCAAATGCAGAGGTCAGCACATTCTGCTTACGGAAAGTCCTGCAATACTCGTGGGAAGACGAATCATTTTGCGAAGTGCTGCAAAGCTGGGTGATGCACCATCAATAACTCTTGGAGATGTGAGGCGAGATATAGGCTTTTATTGGCTGGAAGAAAGAACAAGCAGCAATTGACCACCACACTGCATCCTGGAGACTGAGCCCGGAGTGGAGTCTCCAATCGCCTTTATACCGGGGTCTGTGGGAGGAGCCACGGTCAGTGGGAGGAGTCACAGGAGCAGTCAACGGTGGGGGGGCGTGTCCAGACAGGTATATGTAGTTCACCACACTGGGGCTACCAAGAGAAAAGTGCACACAGTTGCTGAGGAAATGAAGGAATTCTTTGTGGATTGCTGGTGCTGGTAAAACATTGTTCCAGGACTGTGAATGAGTCATTCGAGTCTGACATCGGAGCCCAGGTGAATCTGTTGTCCATTGATAACTACAAGACTCTGAAGGTAAAGAGCAAGATTTACCCAGTGAAGTTTAAAGTGACAGGCTATACTGGGGACAACCTTCTTGTGAAAGGGGGCTGTATAGTGACTTTCAAGCTTAAAGGAGAGCAGCTAAAGAGGGTACAGCCAACATTAGGTCTGAGTGCATGTGAAAAGCTCAACCTGGTGAAAAGAGTTTTCCTAGTGGCTTCACAGTCCAAAGATGACCACACTTCACTTATGGAAGAGTATGCAGATTTTCCGGGGGCAGGGGTTGCTCAGATGCTTACCTGATGTAACTCGAGAAACTCATAACAGTATCCATGAGAGCTCCAGAGAGATTATGCAAGACAAGCACAAGAATGCTACCTTCCATGATAAGTCAGGATGCCAGTGCTAAACAGTGATCATGATGAATAAGCTGCCAATATTGCTTGCACACCATGTGGCTTTGGTTTAAAATCTGTCTCTCATCAACTTCCAGTTAAAGACTGGAGATCAAAAATATCCCCACGATCCTCTCCAAAGTTGAAAAAAAAGGAAGATGGAGTGGCCACACAGACCCAAAGGTGAGAACTACAGCAACAGCTCAACACAAACCAACAGGAGGAGATGCTATCTTTGATATACAGCATACAGAAGGAGCTCTGTGAATTGAGACAGAATCAGTTGGAACTTCTGCAAAGTCTCACTGATCACATGTAGCTCAGGGCTCCATTATGAGGCATGTAGAGCAAATTATGGTCACACAGCAAGAACAAGAACACATATAATCTTGGCAGCAAATGTGAAAAAATAAACTACTTGTTCAGAGTTCTAAGATGGACACTAATATTGAAACAGCAAGTGATAGCAACACATAAAGCAGACCAAAAAGGATCATCAAACCACCTCAGAGACTGATTGAGAGTTGTTAGTAATAAGGGACATTACAATTGAAGTTAATGTAAATATCTTTGTTGGAAAACATTATTGTTTCTTGCAGGTTTATGAGGACATAGTATTGGTGTTTTTTTAAAGGGGGAAGATATATTATTATGTGTACATAATAAAGAACTTCAGTTCCCAGTGGACAATGCAGGCGGTTCACCTGGAACCTGAAATGATGCTGGAGACCTGATCGCACACACTCTGTGTGGAGCTAGAAGCTACGTACTATAAATAAATATGTGCTAGCATTAGAACCCATGCAAAGTTTGCCTTTTATCAAGAACAAATATAACACCCAGTTTCAGTCCCTTGAAGTACTGAGAATTTTGAAGGAGACCACCTTATATGTTACAACCTAGGAGAATGGTTCTGGCATCACAGCAGTATCAAAAAGTCTGCACTAAATGAGATATAGCCAATGGTGGAAAGCAGACACAAACTGGGAAAAAGCTTGAATACTATTTACCAAACAGAAGATATCAGGGCCACATGAGCTCATCACTGTCTAACTGTTCCATGAAAACTACTATCTAGCATATTTAATTTTTCTAAGCTTTAAGTGCTGTCCTCACTTTTAAGTGCCAGAGGTCGGCCATTTCTAAAATGCTCTGTAATGGTCTGAGTTTTCATGTTACGTTCAATTTTCTCCAGCATGTCCTTTCTGTTAGCATACCACTCTGTCACCTTCAGAAAAGTAGTACCTGTGGACGATAAAGAGAAAGGTTTTGGATCACTTTTCATTCAACCTTGTGTGCAATTCACTTTTGCTGATGTAGTTAATAATGAACAATTTTATTAAATAATTTTTATTCATAAGTTTGGGTTGTAAATCTGTTCTCCCATGGAATATTACTCTTTTTCACTTTAAAAATGTACCTCCTTTTGAAGAACAAACACCAGATAATTTATTTTCTGTAAAATTCACACAGTTGTAGTAAGGAAATCTGCTCATGATCAGTTTTACTCACTTCCTCATGCACCAAGTGTCTGAAACAAATCAGGGGAAAATCAAGCACAAACCACATAATTTTAAGGTTCATCAGTCAATGTCCAATCATTTGTGAAGTAAAGCTGTAATTACAGTGGAAGCATCTGTAATTCAGTTGGCTTATTATGTGGAATGTAAATTGGAAAACTAATATTTTGCATCTAAACTTATAACACATTTGGTCTCCTTTCTCTCCCAACCCCACAATACTATCTTGCTGGAAAATGCATATCTTTTTACTGGGTACTGTGTTAGGATTGAGTTACATAGACATGGAAGTTCTCAGTTTCCAGCACTGGTCTGTTGTTGACCATCTCACGACAATCCTGCTTGTCAACGCATGATCTCATGAACAATGGATGAGGACTGAATTGAATCAAATGTGATGCCCTAACATCCGAACAGCGCTTACCTCAAAGTCCCAAGGTAAAACTGGGTTTCCGGGATAAGTCACTCACATGTTCCTGAAGGAGCATTAACAAAAAAGGAAGACAAAAACATAAAAACAATGAAAACTTACATTCATCATCCTCATATTCAATCAGACGCTTCACCATCCCATCCACATTCAAGTATGGAGCATACTTTTCTAAATTCACCTTCTTATACTGAATTAACTTCTCACCATTTGGACAACGTGTCTCAATATCTGCAAGAAATAAAAAATAAAATTAATTTTTAGAATTTTTTACAATTTATAGGCCAGTTTTGTACTATTATGCTCACAGGTGAGACTAATATTCTCTAAAGGGAACCATCAAATCTTACACCACAGAAACAGGTGACTTGCCTGAATCAGATTTTTGCAAGAGCTACTTAAATGCTGCATTGCCACTATTGTGTATATTTTCAATTTTAAGTCTCAATCCAATTCATATTTTGAAGATTATTGCTCATTTTGCACCAGCAGTCTTTCAGGCAGTGCATTCCAGATGATAACAGTTTGTAACATAAAGAAAGCTCTCTTCAACTGCCTGTTGTTCCTTCATAAAATTATCTTAATACTGTATTCTATGCTTACTGACCTGCCTAACTGTAAAATTTCTCCATATCAGCATGACAACTTCTTTTTACTCTGAACACCTCCATCTCCCTTATTTCTCTAAGTTTATTCTCCACAGAGAAATAAATCTTAAGAGATTTACTTCTCTAAGGAGAATAAACTTTAATCATTCCAGTCCTTCATTCTTAGTACTATTTCTATGAATCTACTGTTCCCTCACCAAGGGCTTGATATCCTTCCAATCATGAGCTGCCCAACATTGAACACACTGTGCCACTTGAGATCACTTTTCACCTGTTCATTGCTCATGGTAAAATACCGACAAGGATTATTTAATGGAGAAATTCTGCTTTAAAAATCTTAATATTGACAGCTGTTGTTCAAGTACATTTCTTATCATAGAATGTATAAATTATACAACCTTGAGATTTGTTTGCTCACAGGTAGCCACAAAACAAGGAACCCGAAAAACACAATTAAAGAAAAAAAAATAAAAATGAAAGACCAACACTCAATTACGCAAGAGATAAGGAAAAAATACACATCATGCAAATAATTGAAATGAACAACAAAAGCATTCCAAACCAAAATTTTTGTGCTAATGCCCTTATATTTCCTGTTTAGGATAATTAGTGATTTTCTTTTTCACATGTACTGCCACATGATATTTCACATGGTTAAAGTATGTAGCAGGTTTGGAGCCATACATTTTACAATAGTATACTTTCTTGTTAAGAGCAATAAGCTTTTCCTGCAATATTATAACATCAGCATCAGTGTTTTTTCTCAGCTTCATTAGGGAAGTGTAGTTGTATTGGAAAAGATCTGCAACATTTATTTGACCGATCCATGTTCAAGGTTCCAGTCTGCTAGTGCTTAGCCATCAAAGGGACTGCTGTGTTTGCATTGATTTGAATTTCACTTCCTTAACTGGGATGCTTACAGTAAGTGTATTACTGTCATTCCAATGATTTGGGTGACAACTTTAACAGAGTGAGCCTTAAGAAAGCTATCAATCACCTTTGACTAATTGGGGAAGACTGAATGGGGGGTGTTGGTGGCTGGGCACATAGCTTGTAGAAATGAAACATTACACAATATACTCAATATATTATCACAGTAAGCAGGGCTCCCAACTCTGTGGAATTGTGAGATGCTATTCTTGGTAAACTAGTGATCATTTGAACAGGCAGACAGACAGACAGACATACTTTATTGATCCCCAGGGAAATTGGGTTTCGTTGCAGTCACACCAACCAAGAATAGTGTAGAAATTTAGCAATATAAAACCATAAATAATTAAATAATAATGTAAATTATGCCAAGTGGAAATAAGTCCAGGACCAGCCTATTGGCTCAGGGTGTCTGACACTCCGAGGGAGGAGTTGTAAAGTTTGATGGCCACAGGTAGGAATGACTTCCTATGACGCTCAGTGTTACATCTCGGTGGAATGAGTCTCTGGCTGAATGTACTCCTGTGCCTAACCAGTACATTATGGAGTGGATGGGAGTCATTGTCCAAGATGGCATGCAACTTGGACAGCATCCTCTTTTCAGACACCACCATCAGAGAGTCCAGTTCCACCCCAACAACATCACTGGCCTTACGAATGAGTTTGTTGATTCTGTTGGTCTCTGCTACCCTCAGTCTGCTGCCCCAGCACACAACAGCAAACATGATAGCACTGGCCACCACAGCCTCGTAGAACATCCTCAGCATCATCCAGTAAATGTTAAAGGACCTCAGTCTCCTCAGGAAATAGAGACAGCTCTGATCCTTCTTGTAGACAGCCTCAGTGTTCTTTGACCAGTCCAGTTTATTGTCAATTCGTATCCCCAGGTATTTGTAATCCTCCACCATGTCCACACTGACCCCTTGGATGGAAACAGGGGTCACCAGTGCTTTAGCCCTCCTCAGGTCCACCACCAGCTCCTTAGTCTTTTTCACATTAAGCTGTAGATGATTCTGCTTACACCATGTGACAGAGTTTCCCACAGTAGCCCTGAACTCCGCCTCATCTCCCTTGCTGATGCATCCAACTATGGCAGAGTCATCAGAAAACTTCTGAAGATGGCAAGACTCTGTTCAGTAGTTGAAGTCCGAGGTGTAGATGGTGAAGAGAAAGGGAGACAGGACAGTCCCCTGTGGAGCCCCAGTGCTGCTGACCACTCTGTCTGACACACAGACCCATCAATGGAACAAATCTGTCCAAAAGCTCCATGTTACAAGTGGCTTTGGGAGGGTGGCATCTACTGCAGCGTCACATTTTGAGATGAAGCACTGAAATCTGTGCTATTCTTATTCATGCTGAACTGAAGGTAATCTGTAGCATATGGAACTCCTTCTGTGCACTAACTACATTATATCACTCCCATTTAACACAAATCTTACTAAAGGAGGTTATACTGAGGGTTGAAGTACAAGCCATCAATGCTGGAGTATGAGCTCTGATCCTATATCATCTTGAGTTTCTGGTGCTTGGGGCGAGCAGAACTGAGCAAAAGCTGTAGCATCTACTTCCCAGCAGAAACATCTTCTTCTTCATGTTCCTTGTGTGTCACACGCTTGGGCGATCATGGCTCTCCATACTGAACGATCCTTCTCAGCGTCAATGATATCTCACACATTTAGATTTGTTAATTCTTTCACAGTGTCCATATATTTTCTTCTTTGCCTTCCTCTTCTGCGTTTCCCAGGCATATGGCCTTGTAATGTAAGGCCTTCTATTTCTCCCTTTCTGATGACATGGCCCAGGAATTTAAGATTCCTCTCATTTAATGTTCTCATTAAAGATCTTTTTGTATGGGCACATTAGTTACCCTATCTCTATATGATATTTTCAGCATTCTTCTAAGAAACCATATTTCTGTTGCTTCGAAGTTTCTTTGGAGTTCTGATGTTTTGGAAACATACAGCAAGATTGACCAGATGTAACATTTTAGTAGCCTAAGCCTTGTTGTCATAGAAATGTGTCTGTTGGTAAAAATGGGTTTCATTTTTTTGGAAGTTGGTTTTGGCAATGGCAACTCTTTTTATTTCTACTTTACTTCTAGCATCTTGTGATATAAAGCTACCAAGGTAATTAAAGCTGGTCTTTTGTTCAGTCTCTTGGTTACCGATGTACAATTAGCAGTTGGGAGTATCCTGCTGTTCTGATATTACCATACATTTGCGTTTTTTTTTACAGTTGATGGTTAGACCAAAATCTGCACTTGTTTGTACTACTTTGTCTAGGAGGATTTGTAGGTCTTCTGCAGCACTTGCTATTAGGGTGGTATCATCTGCATATCTTATATTGATGTTAACACCTCCAATTTTTATCCCATCTAAGTCTTCTATTTCTCTGAGAATCACTTCACTATAGATGTTAAATAATTCCAGTGAGGCAACGCATCCCTGTCTAACTCCTCTTTGAATTTTAGTCTATCTGCTTATATTATCATCAATTTTTACCACCACCATTTGATTCCAATATAAATTTTGAAGCAGTTGTTTGTCCTTTCCGTCAATGTTTAGTTTAGCAAGAATTTGAAATAATTTTTCATGTTGCACTTTGTTGAATGCTTTAGTGAAATCAATAAAACATAATAAGACATTATTTTGATATTCAATTGCCCTTTCTGAAAGCATTCGTAGTATGAAAACTGCGTTCCTAGTTCCTCTATCCTCAGTAAACCCATATTGCAGTTTAGAAGTTTCTGGCCTTGTTTTTAATTCGACTCAAAACAATTCTCAGCAAAATCTTTATTATGTGACTCATAAGACTGATTGTTCTATAATTTTCGCAGTCAATAGTTCCAGGATTTTTTGGCAGAGTTATAAATACTGATTTCAAGAGATCATCAGGCAATACACCAAACTCATATATGCCATTAAACAGCTCAGAAAGAATATCTATGCCCAGATCTTCTAAGGCTTGTATCATATCTTGTATGTGTATATTTTATATATATGGTAGCAGAAACATATAGTGATTAATAACATAAATTATAGAACAGTTGATCATTTTCTTGGAACATCACAAAGCACTTTCTGCCCAATACATCAATCAAAAGAACATCTTATTTATTTTCATATTTAGGCATGAAATATCTTATGTCCACTTGGGGAGAAATGAATCCACATCCTCTGTCTCTAGGTACATTACTATCCACTGACATACAGTAATTCTGTGTTAGATCTTGCCTAGAATAGATGCTACATTTCCTACTTTTCCAGACAATTCTTCTGTTATATTGGTTCATATGATTCTCTCAACTAGTTCCACCAAGTAAAAAAGCAGCCCCAGTGTTACCTGCAATTTGAGAGGCCTTGCTGTGCATAGATTAGCAACTACTTTTTCCAATACTGTAGAGCACAAAGAATTCAAGACACTTCAGAAATACTTTATTGACTATGGAATGTATTGATGGGTGATATGTGAATCCAAGTTCTTACATTTGTTTCTATACATCTGGTGTCACCATTACTCTTGGAAAGCTAGAGACATATGTGATCAGAGCAGTAACAAAATATAGAACACAGAACGCAACAGCACATTACAGGCCCTTCAGCCGTAGGTGTTCTGACAACCTTTTTAACCTACTCTAAGATTAATTTATGAGTAGGCTAAAAGGTTGGCACAACATTGTGGACCAACCTTTTAAGATCAATTGCAACAAAATAAGTAAATCATGGTCATAAAATTAACCACTAATTAAACTTGATGGAGTTTGCTTTTAAAAAATCATTACTTTTGGAAATAGCATAAAACCCTAGAATTTCAGGCAGACTCAGATACCTTTGGCAGGAATAACAATTTGCTGAGCCCATGATGGAGGCATATCAAAAATCTTTTCCACTTCTTTCTCATCCTGGAACAGAGAATTTAATGATATAAGACTGTGGTGATTTTAATCCTTATGCACAAATTCACTCTTCAGCTGTGAACTATGTTTTACGCTCTACACAAATAAATATCATTTGAATATCAATGGACAGTAATATAGCAATGTATCCCTGCTTCAGAAAGGTAGAAGGAAGGGAAAAGGCTTTTGAAAACAAGAAAACCTAAGACTGAAGACCAAGAGAACATGAATTAATGGAAAACAACAAGTAATTTATTTCAAATTCTATAGTTTGTACTGATTCTCAAAAAGCATTTGAACAGGTGAAGTTCTTGCCTTGGTGTGAGATGGTTGGTCAATACAGGAAGAATCAGCAAACACTGTCAATCCAACATGCTGAGTGCTAGCATTGCAGCTCCTAAATTAAAAGATTTTGAAAATCAAACCCCATCCATGAAACCCTGGTAGTATTAAGACCAACTTGCAGGTCTTTAAACACCGGGTTAATATGTAGTAAGATGATAGTGTCCAATACACATCTATGACCATCATCCCTACAACTAGGCATGCTATGTTGGCGCTGGTAGCATAGCACTTGCCAGCTGCTCCCAACACATTCTCAAATTGTGCATGCTGTTAATGTAAATGACGCATTTCACTGCATGTTTCGATGTAGTGTACATGTAACAGGTAAAGCTCATCTTTTCTAAAATCTCTTCATCTAGTTCATTCTTGTAATAGGATGTTGTGAGCCAGATGAATGTCCTCCCTGTAAATAGAAATTATCTGGTGCATAGGAGTCTGCAGAGCAACAGAAAGAGATAGTTGCTTCATGTGCCACCAGATATATTTGGTAATAAGAGAAGATACTGGGTTCAGAGGCAAGTAAAAAAAACACATGATAACACAATTTAATGCAACCCATCAGTTTCCTTTTTGATGGGAATCATTTTTCATGAATCTAATTTTCTAATTTTTTTTTAAAGCCATACATTGTTCTCTTGACAATCAAACTGACAAAAACAAATACTTTGGAGAACTTCAGATGAAATTTAACCCCTAATCTTTGTTTAGCCAATGACATCTGGAGATTCATTTATTAATTCTATGTAAAGAGTTATTGTAATGCATGCCTTAGATTTTGGAAAATCGATGAGAATCTGCATGAATTATTTAGAGCCACTTCATAATGACTTGAATGCTTTAATGTCTTGCTGTATATACACTTACAATGAGTTATAAAGTCCCAGTATATATTTAATCTCTATTTAACTGTCAGGATCCTATTATAGGACCTATTTCTGCCAGTGGCAGAAGGGAGTACCCCCACTATGGACTTCCACGGCGCCGCCCGACTCAGCCTCACAGACGCAGCACACAATGGAAGCTCCATCGAAACCAGCCTCACAGATGCAGTACACACCGAAAGCGACCTGAGTCCGTCGAAAGGACTCCGAGCCGACAACCATCCCCTCCGGCACAGCTTCTGCCAGCACCATCCTCTGCCGAGCGTATTAAGACAGCCCCGCCAACAGTCATCGGCAACACAACCCCGAGTACTGGGGGCCTGTTCTTCCCAGCAGAGTCCCGGACCTCACAGCAACAGCAGCAACGAAGGTCTTCCTGGAATTTCCCAATGTTTCTCCATGCTTCCACGTCCGTTTTCAATCGATTATGATTGCGCACGGCACCCCACTTCACAAATAACAGATAATCAGCTCCAGAGTGGCCGCTGCAAGCTGCATTGCGCTGCCATCTTGGATCATACTGCTTCCAATACTGTTAAATTATTGAGTTTTAATTTAGCTTGTGTTCCCATACTTGTAACAATTGCTGTCAGTTACCCTAAACAAGGGGAGCTGCAATCAAGCATTCCCATCTGAGTGGTGCCACAAAACAGTCTCTTACTCAATGTCAGCAAGATCAAGGAAATGATTATTGACTTTGGGAGGAAGAAACTGGAGGTCCATCAGCCAGTTCTCATCGGGGGGTCCTTGGAGTTCTCATTTCAGTGGACCTGTCCTGGCCCAGCACGTAAGTGTAAATACAAAGAAAGCACAGCAGTGCCTCTACTTCCTTAGCACTTAGTGAAGATTTGACATGAGATCTAAAATTTTGACATACTTTTATAGATGTGTGGTAGAGAGGATATTGACTAGCTACATCACAGCCTGCTATGGAAATACCAATGTTCTTGTATAGAAAATCTACAAACAGTAGTAAATATACTTAGCCCATCACTGGTAAAGCCCTCTCCATCATTAAGCACATCTATTAGGAGTGTTGTCGCAGGAAAGCAGCATCCATAATCATGGACCACCACCATCTAGTTCATGCTCTCTTCTTGTTGCTGTTATCAGGAAGAAGGTACAGGAGCTTCGGGACTCACACCACCATGTTCAGGATCTGTTATTACCCCTCAACCATCAGACTCTTTTTTTAAATTGATTTTTTATGCAATTCTACAACTACTATGACAAAAGCCCAACAGCAAAATAAAGATTAATACAGTGCAAGATAAACATACAATAATATAGTTCAAAACAATGATGAAAAAGCACCCAAAGTAAAATCATGTAACGTTAGTATCCTCCCTCCTCCTGCAGAGAAATAAAAAGCTCCAGACCAACCACTGCAAGATGTAAGAAATATTAATCGGAGCATTCAAACCCCCAAAACCATAAATGAAAATAAGAACAAAAAATAATGCCTACTACCAAAGAAAGAAAAAAAAAGCTGAAAGTAAGGGACTGAAAAAAGACAATCTAAAGAGGAGTTAAGAAAATATTCAAGAAAAGGTCCCCACATCTTATGAAACTTTATATCCGAATTGAGAAGTGAGTAATGAATTTTTTCAAGGTCTAAACAGGACATAATATCATTAAGCCATTGAGCATGGATGAGTGGGGCAACATCTCTCCACCTAAGAAGAATTGAACGTCTAGACAAAAGAGATCAGACTCTTGAACAAAAAGGGATAATTTTTCTCAACTTCACTTGCTCCATCACTGAACTGTTCCCCCAGCACAGGGACTAACTTTCATAGACTCTTCATCTCATGTTCTTGATATTATTATTATTATTATTATTATTATTATTATTATTATTATTTATTCTTTCTCAGCCCAAGCTGGTAGAACCTGAGTTACAGGTATAGCCAAGCATGCTCATTTGTCAATTGCTAGGAACTTTCGGACTATTCTAATGGTGTCTACTATCGTGGCTTTCTGAAGATTTAGATAGGTATTTCTGTGTAGCCCAAATTGTTTAATGCTATTATGTAGTGCCTTTGGGATTGACACCATTTGTAGATATTATTATCGGGACAATGTGAAGCTTGTTCAAGTTCCAAAGTCTTTCAATTTCCTCTTTTAATTCAGCATATTTCTGGTGCTTTTCACTCCTTGATTTCTGTATGTTATGTGTGTTTGGAATGGCTATATCTATCAAATAAGTTGTTCTTGCTTGTTTATCCTGTATTATTAATATCCAAATGGTTATTATAGATTGTCCTATATGTAATAACTGATCAGTCAAAATATAATTTGTGATATTCTGACTGTAAAACTGGATCAGGCTTGTATTTACAGTAAGGTGTGATTTCATTTCCGAGTTTGTATTTTAAAGCAAGAATTTTGATAACTGATGTTTGCCACTTGATTAGGTCTGTGTAAGGATCCCGTAATGTGTTGGATTGTTCGTTTTTTTTTTCAGCATTTTCTACATCGATCATCTTGAACTTGTTGGTCTTTTATTATGTAGTTTTGAGAACTGTTTTTATAACTAACTCTTTTGGTACATCCATTGTAACCTCGGTGTGTGTGTGTGTGTGTGTGTGTGTGTGTGTGTGTGTGTGTGTGTGTGTGTGTGTGTGTGTGTGTGTGTGTGTGTGTGTGTGTGTGTGTGTGTGTGTGTGTGTGTGTTCTTTTTCCTCCCTATTCCAGCTTGCTTCTTGATTGTGCATCACCCTGTTTGACCAGATATTAGATCAAAAGTTCATTATCCCTGTGTTTGTTGGTAATTCTATGCTGGGGTTGGTGAAATTTTGGTTGGCTGAATTTAGTTTTAATGTCCTATATAAACCTTTTTCATTGTTTCTGAATGGATAATTCTGTCTTCTTCATCTGATGCATTTCATGAAAGTATTTGCCCTCCTTGGAAGTCTTCGTGTTTTATTGTTTTACAACATTGAATCACAGTGGATTTAATTTGGCCTTTTTGACACCGATCAACAGAAAAACGACTCTTTTGTGTCAAAGATAAGACAGATCTCTATGAAAAGATCTAAATTAATTACAAATATAAAACACAAAATAATTGATGGCATAAGTATTGACCCCCTTTAATATGACACACCAAGTCATCACTGGTGTAGCCAATTGGTTTTAGAAGTCACATAATTAGTTAAATGGAATCACCATGTGCACTGAAGGTGTTTCAATTGATAATAGTATAAATACGCCTGAATTTGTAAGTTCCAACTGCTGGTGAGTCAGTATCCTGACAAAAACTATACCATGAAGACAAAAGAACACTCCAAGCAACTCCGTGAAAAGGTTATTGAAAAGTACAGGTCAGGAGATGGATACCAGAAATTTCCAAGTTACTGAAATGGAAAGAATATGGCACAGCTAGAGTATGCCATCCTGAAAAACTGAGCGACCATACAAGAAGGGGATTAGTGAGGGAGGCCACCGAAAGACCTATGACCACTCTGGAGAAGTTCAAGCTTCAGTGGCTGGGATGGAGAAGACTGTGCATACAATTGTTGCCCGGGTGCTTCACCAGTCACAGTTTTATGAGAGACTGGCAAAGAGAATGCCACTGTTGAAATCTCAGCTGGAGTTTGCCAGAAAGCATGTGGGAGACTCTGAAGTCAGCTGGAAGAAGGTCTGATAAAACCAGAATTGAGCTTTTTGGCCATCAGACCAAATGCTTAGTTTGGCATAAGACAAAATTCGCATATCATCAGAAACATACCATCCCTACAGTGAATCATGGTAATGGCTGCATCATGCTGTAGGTATGCTTCACTGCAGCAGGCCCTGGAAGGCTTGTGAAGGTACAGGGTAAAACAAATGCAGCAAAACACAGGGAAATCCTGGACGAAAACTTGATGCAGTCTGCGAAAAAACTGCAACTTGGGAGAAGAGTTATTTTCCAGCAAAGCAATGATCCCAAACATAAAACCAAAGCTACACAGAAACGGTTTAAAAACAACGAAGTTAATGTCCTAGAGCGGCCTAATCAGAGTCCAGACCTCAATCCAATTGAGAATTTGTGCCTGGACTTGAAAAGGGCTGTTCTCTCATGATCCCCATGCAATCTAATAGAGCTTGAGCAGTTTTGTTAAGAAGAATGGGGAAAAATTGCAGGGTCCAGATGTGCATAGTTGATAGAGGCCTATCCACACAGACTCAAGGCTGTAATTGCTTCCAAAGATGCACATACTGCATACGTTCTTGAAAGGAGTGAATACTTTAGCAATCAATTATTTTGTATTTTATATTTGTAATTAATTTAGATCACTTTGTAGAGATCTGTTTTCACTTTGACACAAAGGAGTCTTTTTCTATTGATCAGTGTCAAAAAAGCCAAATTAAATCCACTGTGATGCAATGTTGTAAAACAATAAAACATGAAAACTTCCGAGGGGGAGGGTGAATACCTTTTAATAGGCACTTGTGTATTTAGCCCGGCTTTGAATGCACCAAGCTTTTGTTTTAGTGTATCCATAAACTCCACAGTGCTTTTGTTAGGCTGATTGTATCTTGTATGAACCTCATATTTCCTTAGCTTTTGTCTTAACTTTCTTGTCTTTATACTCCATTAGGCAGGTTATTTCTACTCTTAAGGTTTCAATTTTGTTTTTTAATCTCTTCGCCCATTTCAGTATTCTCATTTTGTTACTTAGTTTTGAGTTTCTATTAATGAATGCCTCTATTTTGGAGCCAATGCACTGCCCTGCCATTAATATTACACAGTACGCTATTGTGTGTTATTATTATTATAATTTCTTTTTTTTCTCTTTCTTTGTGTACTTGCACAGTTTGTTGTCTTGTGCACATTGATTATATATGCTATTGGGTGTGGTCTTTCACTGACTCTATTCTGGCATACGTACTTTGATAATAGACTTACTTTGAAAATGGACAAGGACAGATGATAGAATAGAAAACTTATCATCTACAGGTTCTGTTCCAAGTTACAAACTATCCTGATCTGGAAATATATCACCATTCCTCCACTGTTCTTGGGTCTAGATCCTGGAACTCACTCTTCAACATGGCTGTGGAAGGATCTTCACCAGAAAGATTGCAATGGATCAAGAAGACTCACCATCACATTGACCATTCTGTTTTCCTCCAATGGCTTTCCTCTACTCAGTAACTCCAGGGGAGGACAGACTTTGACTTTTTCCAATCTTATATGTTTGCAAACAATCAGCTTGCAGACATTTGGTAATAGTAGGATCTGATGGACAAGCAATCTGCTTGTACACACTGCCTGGACTCAAATGTAAAGAATAGCCATTCTGATGAGAACCAGTGTGCTCTCATCATGTCAAAATGAACCCATTTCATCAGCAACTTCAGATTAGAAAGGGCAGTCCTTGGTCTCTTGACTTAAAACATTATGAAATCAAATTAACTCATGTTGTATATTATGAAATAATAATCAGATCTTACATCATCTTCCGCCTCCACTAGAAGAGAGTCATATGAATTAGGCATAACAATTTCTTGATTTTCAGATGGCAGCATGTACTCCCATCTTACAGGATCAGCAAGGTCAAAAATTACATCCTGAAATACAAAGCATAACTGTATCCGTTATTGTTCACATAAAGGACAATCACTTGTGAGGACTTTCTCAAGGAGTTCTCAAACTCTGCTGTGACACATTACACTGAGGGAGAAGGTTGTGAGAAACAACTTTTCTCCAAGGGATCTGAGTGTACAGCCTCAGAATAAAGGGATGAGAAGGAATTTCTTCCACTTTGTGGAATTCATTGCAACAGAGGGTGGCAAAGACCAAGTTACTGTGTGTCTTATAGACAGAAACCGACTGGTAACAGAGGAGCAGATGAGAAACATCATGGGAGAGCATGTTTGATGGCTGAATGGTCTAGTTCTGTTCTTATATCTTATAGTCTTATAGTCCATTTGTTGAGTTGATGAGTAGTTCTGTACATGGGGGTAGGATCAGGAAGAATTCTTCACCCTGTCTAAACCTCCAATATAGATTTTCACCAATGCTTTCTGGGATTCAGAATACAATGGTTAATCCAAATTATATTCATTTACAAACACTTTTAAAATTATTTTTAAAACATTTGAATGAACTGCAATGTGAATCAAAGGAGACAGCAACTGTAAAGAAGAAGAGGCCTATTTTGGAGTGATTAAATTTGGTAGCAGTTTGGATAGACTTAAGTTTTAAGAGTAAAGTGAGGTATTTGTCATTGGAGTAGCCAAATGTAAATGTAATAAAGGCATAGATGTCAGTTTCAATGGCAATGTCAGGAACGGGGCAGGATTGGGCCCAAATGCAGGATGCAGACATTGAAGTACTAGGGGTAGTATTCAATGGGGATGCCATGGCATGCAAGGGGTAAGCCAAGATGATCCAATGACTCCGTGTGACTGGAGGGCTGGCTGCAAGGTCCGGAGTCCGCGGACCGGAGCAAGACCCGGAAGGTGGGCTCCAGACCAAACCCCAACAGGCAAAGGAGCTAAGCTGGTATGGAGCTAGGTAATAATGTTGCCTATATGGAAATATGTGGTCTTAATAACAGGTGAAGATTAGGTGAAGATCACTGAGTATTAAATATGACCTCAAGTTTACAAATAATCTGATGCAAACTGAAAGTTGTCACGAGAAAGACAAAACTACAAAATGGAGTTAGTGACAAGTACCCAAGATAATGATTTTAAGCTTCCAATATTGAGAATACATTTACAAACTGTCAAAAATTCTAGAGGCTAAAAAGGAGTACCTTGACACCATATTTGCAGTCCTGCATATTCACCCAGTAGTTCTTATGGTTCCAGATGCTTTCAACCCCCAAGAATCGTTCATTAGTAGTTTCATAGCTTTTTCCCGAAAAAGGGTCAATGAAGAAATTTTCTGGGACTTCTCTTTTGCCTGCAAGCACTAGAACCCAACAGTGGACCCGCAGACCATACATGCTATCGCGTGCACCTTTCATCTTCAGCTAAAAGAGGAGGAGATACATCATTCATATTTGCCTTATTAAATGCTTCACAGTGGTCAATATCAAACAGCAAAATATCCACAAGTACTACAAAACTGGATACAAAGAAAATTTAAATGTATTTCATAGATTCTGTTATGGTTATTATTCTATTATTGATTTATTGAGTATGCCTGCAAGAAAATTAATCTCAGGGTTATATTTGGTGCCATTTGTGTACTTTGATAACAAGTTTATTTTGAACTTTACATTCCTTATATGCTATACAAGACCATAAGAGCAGAATTATGCCATCTGGCCCATCAACTCTGCTCTGCCATTCAATGGCATTTGATTTATTATACCTCTCAACTTCATTCTCCTGCCTTCTCCCTGTGACCCATGATGTATGTGTGTGCGTGCGTGCGTGCATGCGTGCGTGCGTGCGTGTGTGTGTGTGTGTGTGCACCCTTAACTCCAGTTGTGGAGTCGTTGGGGTGCCTTCACGACAAGCTTTTTGCACCGATTGTACAGCATGTCTTGGGCATCTGAAACCTGGCGGAGCCCATCCCTCTCTTTTTTTTTACGAGGTCGAGTTGTTAGCTCGTTGGATGGAGAGCATGCAAGACAGCCAGCCAGCTTCGAACTCGGGACCTCTCGCCCCGAAGTCCAGTGCTGATGCCACTACACCACCAGCCGGCTGACCTATGTTGCCCTGATTAATTAAGAACCTATCCACCTCCGCCTTAAATCTACCCAGAGACTTGCCCTGCACAGCCACCTGTGACAATGAATTCCATAGATTCACCGCTCTCTGACTAAATAAATTACTCCTTACTTTTGTTCTAAATTGATGCCACTCAATTCTGAGGCTGCGACTTCTGGTTCTAGACTCTGCCACTATAGGAAACATCCTCTCCACATCCACTCTGTCTAGACCTTACAATATTCCATAACTTTTATTGAGATTTCTTCTCCATTCTTCTAAACTCTGGTGAGTACAGGCCTAGAGGCATCAAATGTTCCTCATGTGTTTAACCTCTCATTCCTGGAATCATTCTCGTAAACTTACTCTGGACCCTCTCCAATGCCAGCACACCTTTTCTTGAATAGGAGACCCAAAACTGCTCACAATACTCCAAGCAGGAACAGACCAATGCCTTATAAAGCCTCAGCATTACATCCTTGATTTTGTATTCTAGTTCTCTCAAAATGAATGCTAACATTGCATTTGCCTTCCTTACCACCAACTCAACTTGCAAGCTAATCTACAGGGAATCCTGCAGCGGACTCCCAAGTCCTTTTGCATCTCTGAATTTTGAATTTTCTCCCTATTTAGAAAATAGTCTACACATTTATTCCTTCTGCCAAAGTACACGACCATACATTTCCCTACACTATGTTCCACCTGTTAGTTGTTTGCCCATCCTCCCATCTGTCCTTCTGCAGACACCCTGGCTTCCCCAATACTACCCTGCCCCTCCACCTACAGTATCATCTGCAAACTTGGCCACAAAGCCATCATCCAAATGATTGACATATAACATGAAAGGAAGCAACCCCTGCGGACACCACTAGTCATTAGCAGCCAACCAGAAAAGACCCCCTTTATTCCCACACTTTGCTTCCTGCAACTCAGCCGATCATTTTTCCATGCTAGCACCTTTCTTGTAATACCATGGGCTTTTACGTTGTTAAGCAGCCTCATATGCGGGACCTTGTGAAAGGCCTTCTGAAAACCGAAACAAACAGCCACTGATTCTTCGTCTATCCTGCTTGTTATTTCCTCAAAGAATTCCAAAAAATTTGTCAGGCAAGATTTCCCCTTAAGGAAACCATACTGACTTTGGCCTCTTTTATCATGTGCCTCCAAGTACAATGAAACTTCATTCTTAATAATAGACTTCAGCATCTTTCCAAACACTGAAGTCAGGCGAACTGGCCTATAATTTCCTTCTGCCTCCCTTCCTTCTTAAATTGTGATGTGACATTTGAACTTTTCCAGTCCTCAGAAACCATTACAGAATCTGATTCTTGAAAGATCATTACTAATACCTCCACAATCTCTTCAACTACCTCATTCAGAACCCTGGAGTATAGTCCATGTGGTCCAGGCAACTTGTCTACCTTTAGACTTCAGCTTCCCAAGTACTTTCTCCTTAGTAATAGCAATGAGACTCACTTATGCCCCCTGACCATCTCACAGTTCTGGCATTCTGCTGATGTCTTCCACAGTGAAGTGATGCAAAATACTTATTCAGTTCGTCCGCTATTTCTTTGTCCCCAATGACGACATCTCCAGTGTCATTTTCCAGCTTCCCAATACCCATTCTCATCTTCCTTTTACTATTTATATATCTGGGAAAACATTTTGTATCCTCTTATATTGTTGGCTAGTTTACCTTCATGTTTCACTTTTTCCTTTTTTATGGCTTTTTTAAATTGTCTTCTGTTGGTTTTTATATACTTCCCAATAATTGTTGATGTATTATATGCCCTTGCTTTAGCTTTTATGTTGCTTTGACTTCCCTTGTCCTCATCCTCCCTTTAGGATACTTCATCTTTTCGATGTATCTTTCCTGCACCGTCTGAATTTCCCCCCAAAACACCAGCCATTGCTGTACTGTTGTCATTGCTGCTAGTGTCCCCTTCTAATCAACTTTGGTCAGCTCCTCTCTCATACCTCTGCAAATTCCTTTTACTTCACTGTAATATAGTTACATCGAATTTTAGCTTCACTTCTCAAACTGCAAAGCAAATTCTGTCTTATTATGATCACTGTCTCCTCAGAGTTCCTTTGCCTTAAGCTCCCTAATCAAATCCAGATCATCACATAACACCAATCCAGAAATGCCATTTCCCTAGTGAGCTCAACCATAAGCTCCTCTAAAAAGCCATTTTGTAGGACTTCTGCAAATTTCCTCTCTTAGGGTCCAGCGCCAACCTGATTTTCTCAAACTACCTGCATATTGAAATCCCCCATGATTATCACAACATTGACCTTTTTGCAAGCATCTTCTATCTTCTGTTGTAATTTATAACCCATATCCTGGCTATTGTTCCAAGGCCTATATATAATTCCCATCAAGGTCTCTTTGCCCTTACAATTTCTTAGCATGAATTTCACGTCTTCCAATCCTATGCTGCCTTTCTCTGAAGATTTGATTTCATTTTTTAACTAATAGAGCCTCCCCACCATTTCTGCCTTCCTGCCTGTCCTTTTGATACAATATGCAGCCTTGGATGTTAAACTCCCACCTATGATCTTCTTTAGCTACAACTCAGCAATGCCCACAACATTATACCTGCCAATCTCTAACTGCGCTACAAGATCATCTGCCTAAATTCAGTATACCATGTACATTCAAATATTACACCTTCAGTGCTGTATGCCTCACCTTTCTTTGATTCTAGTCCCCCGATACAACTTAACTCATCCCACTGACTGCAATTTTGCCCTATCATCCTCCTGTCCTTCCTCCCGGGCCTTGCCACCTTGACTCTGCCTCGCCTCTGCTAAGCCACATTCAATCGCCTCCATGTCTGCTCCAGCAAAGGACAAACATTGGCTCAATCCCCGTTCTCGGGCCCAGAACCCACCACCTCAATTCAGCCCGTATATGCCTCTCCTCAAATGACCTGCAGCTTTGGTTCACACCACAAAAACGCTAGGGCATACAGGCGGTTCAAAAGCTCAACTCCGAAAAGGAAGTTGCAGGATATTGATTGCGGTGATCGATCGTATCTGAGAAAAAGTGTGATTGATATAGTAATATATAGTTTGGCTATCAGCAAAACTGTGCTTCACCAAAACCATCTTAAATCCGGAATCTTACCCTCACTGACACAAGGCACAGGCAGCAATCCATTCTTTGCCTAACTTGCTATGTTCGTAAATCATTAATGTGCATGAGACCCAAGGCCCTGTGCACTGTGTGTACACAAATGCACTTCCTCTAGTGGCTCTGCCTCTTTTTTTAATTCATTCAAATACCATGGGCTTCGCAGCTGGAATTTGATAGCCCATATCTAGTTGCCCTTGAGAAGGTGGTGGTAAGCATTCATCTGAACAGCTTAAGAGGTAGCTATACCCCCAGTACTGCAAGAAAGAGACTTCTAGGATTTTGACCCAGAAAGGGTGGTGGAATGGCAATATTCAAGTCAGGATGGTGTGTGGCTTGGTAGACAATTTCCAGTTGGTAGTGTTCCCGTGATTTTACTGCTCTTCACCTTCTATTGTTAGAGGCTGCGGGTTTGGAAGGTGATGTCTAAAGAGTCTCGGGGTGCTGCTGCAGTACATGCTGTACATGGTACAAACTGCTGCTACTGTACGTCAGTAGAGGAGTGAGTGAATGATTGTGAATGGGGTATCTGTAATAGGCTAATACATCCTGTATGGTGTCAAGCTTCACGGGTTTGTCGAAGATGTATTCATCTGGGCAAGTATTCCATCACACTTGACCTCAGCCTTGTGGATTCTTCATAATGAGTGGAGTATTTAAATATTCAGTGATATGAAAAATGGTGAGTGCCACTTTGGTAGAGTAGAGTTCAGTTTTGGGGTTGCAACTGAGGTCATAGGGGCTGATTTAGTTTCTAGACCTGATGCTGGTTTGAGCTGGCTTTAAGAAGAACTGTTTTCATTTTAATAATAACTGAGACATAAAAAAGTAACAAGACTCACATTTGACATTTCCTCCAAATCTCTTTGCTTCTTTTCCTCTTCCGCTATTTTCTCTGCCTGTTTACGAGCCTCCTGGTTTAATTCAAATTTGCTCTGTAATACTCGGACTGGTTTCACTGCATATTTCTTCATGGGTGGAATTACTTCTTCCTTTTTATCCTTTTTAAAGAAGTAAACAACTTTGAGGTGAAAGTGTTGACATGATTTACTGCTAAAGTGAATTTATTATTTTTGTCATCATTTTCCCTATTTCTCTTCCCCACATTGGTTCTGCTGACCCATAGCACCACATCCATAATCAAAGGCAGATCTGATTAAGGTAATATACATTTGTTTAAGTGACCTACTCGCACACCAACCACACACAATTAAGCACCTGAGCATATTAAGGGCTTTTTTACATTTCTCTAGAATGTTATTCACATACACCTTCATGTTAGATTTATATCCATCCACATACCTAGAAACTTTACCACTGACTTTTGTTTAATAGATTTACCATATAATTTGAGATCAATTGTGGGTGTAATGTTCTTTTTAGAAAAACAAATAACTTGAGTCTTTGCAACTGAAAACTTAAACCCTCAGCGACGTCCCCATTCCTCTACTACATTAATGCTGCCTGCATTTTCCTAACTATATAACTTGTACAACTATATATAACTATATAACTGCCTCTCTTCTGCACTGAACCATCATGATCATGTAACAATTTGGAAATGTCTGAGCCAAGATTTAAGGAAATATCATTAATAATACAACCAAAAAGGAGTGGGCTACACAGACTCCCCTGTGAAATCCCATTCTCTATCTCATACTCCTTAGAGAACTTCTATCTTTCTATCCCATAAAAAATCTTGAATCCAATTAAACACTCTACCATCTATTCCCATCTTTTCTAGTTAAGCAGCAACCCTGTTTCTAAGCTTTGGACAGTGACAGGCTTTTCAACTACATGATGCATTCACTGTGGCTTAAGCATTGAAATGGCCAGGAGTGAAAATGAAATAATTTCGCTGCTTCAACAAGTTAGGAACTATGAAGAATTTGAATGTATCAACAATTATCTTGAATGTGACAATGAAATGAAGATCTGGAGGAGTCAGTCATCAAAAGTACTGTATGAAGGCAATCCATTATCTATACTAGGTGTCTGTGCTGATTTTATTCATTTACAGTCAATCAAAAGAACACGGCAGTGTACGATGGATGAATTCCTCTGTTGATGACTATTAGGAATTAATGCACAGTTTTATAGTACTGTACAATCAGAATCAGGTTTAATATCACTAGCATATGTTGTGAAATTTGTAGCTTTGTAGCAACGGTACATTGCAATAATAACTATAAAATACATAAGAGGTATATATAAACATAAGTTAAATAAGTGGTGCAAAAAGAGAAGCAAAATACTGAAGAACTGTTCATGGGTTCATTGTCCATTCATAAATCAGATGGCGGAGGGGAATAAGCTGTTCTTGAAACGTTAAGTGTGTGTCTTCAGGCTCCTGTACTTCCTCCTTGATGGCAGCAATGAGAAGAGGACATGTCCTGAGTGTTGGAAATCCTTAATGATGGATGCCGCCTTTTTGAGGCATTGCCTTATGAAGGTTTCTGGATGCTGGGGAGACTAACGCCCATGATGGAGCTGGATGAGTTTATAACTTTCTGCAGCTTTTTCTGACCCTGTGCAATAGCTCCTCCATACCAGACAGTGAAGCAAACAGTTAGAATGCTCTCTCATCTGTAGAAATCTATAAGTGAGGCAGACGTACGATGGTACTCAAGAATGACTCCTTCAAGTTCATCTACAAAATCAGCTTAATTTCTACCTATGATGTCTCTCTTTTTCATTTTCAGGGTGGATGGGGTTCTGTTGAAGACCTTGACCTAGAGTTACATACAGACTTTGATTATTTGCAGTGGTGGGACCTGCTCACAGGGGTTCATGACTAGCCGCTTTCTGAAATCAGCCTAGATCTTTGATTCAGCCCAGAAGTCCAGCGCGCCTTCGGGGTTCTGACTCTAAGCTGGAGCCAATAACTGAAGCATTGCGGGACAGAAAGAAACATTGAGAAAAGTGGATTGGCAGTCTCTGTACTCAGCAAATTGTGCTCTCTCTCTCTCTAGTGGGGGAGAGTTTGTTGCTGATTCTCTAGCCAGAGAACTCAGAAAAACAAGCAGCATGATTGACGTTTTACACCGTAAATCAGTGAGTTGTTTTGCTATGTCTCCCCTCTCGCTGTAAAAGGGGACATCTCTTTTTCCCTTTATTAAGGGAGGGAGAGAGAGAGGGAGAGAGAGTCAGACAGAGCAGACAGAGACCCAGACACACTGTGGTATGTCGAATTGTTGGGTGGGTTATTAGTTTTTGTTACACCGCAGATCATGGTCTTTACTGGGGGCTTTGCTACTGCACGCTTGGTGGGAGGAGGGTGCTGATGCATTTTTGTGGAAGTGGATGGGGTGCGGGAGGGTTATTATTTTGCTGCTTGTTGTTAATTTATTGATTCCAGAGAGGAATGGGGGGGGGGCTTTGAGGTTCTAACATTTTGACTGTCAATCATTCTTTGGGACACTCTTCTGTTTCCATGGATGTCTGCAAAGAACAAGAAATTCAGGATGTATATTGCATACGTTTAGACCAGTGGTTCCCAACGTGGGGCGTCCGCCCCACAGGGAAGTAATTTGATTTTTAAGGGGGGCAATTCGAGAATGAGTTATTAACAGTGAGTTTTTTCTAGTAAGTCTGTGTATGAGTGTGTGTGCGAGTTAATACATATGTGTATATACAGTATGCATTCATAAAAATACTTGTGTGTATGTACATGTGTAATTGCGTATGTACTGTATATATAGTGTATCACCATCATTACAACCATCAAATGGCTTTCATAATTAAATTAATGAATTGACTGATGTAGGAAGGAACGAATGAACAAGTCCAAACGCGTAAGAAACTTGTACGAGGTCGCGCCAATGCTGCTTTTTGCAGTAGCTTTCAGTTCTTGGTGGTGTGAAGGTGTGTACATTGCGTCATCTCTTTTAAACGGTGTATCTATAGACAATAGACAAAAGACAATAGGTGCAGAAGTAGACCATTCGGCCCCTCCAGTCTGCACCGCCATTCTGAGATCATGGCTGATCATTCACTATCAATACCCAGTCCCTGCCTTGTCCCCATATCCCTTGATTCCCCTATCCATCAGATATCTATCTAGCTCCTTCTTGAAAGCATCCAGAGAATTGGCCTCCACCATCTTCCGAGGCATTCCACACCTCCACAACTCTCTGGGAGAAGAAGCTCTTCCTCAACTCTGTTTTAAATAACTGACCTCTTATTCTCAATCCATGCCCTCTGGTACTAGACTCTCCCAACATTTGGAACATATTTCCTGCCTCAATCCTATCAAATCCTTTAATTATCTTAAACGTTTCAATCAGATCCCCTCTCAATCTCCTCAATTCCAACGTGTACAAGCCCAATCTCTCCAATCTCTCTGCGTTAGACAGCCCTGCCATCCCAGGAATCAACCTAGTGAATCTACGCTGCAGTTCCTCAACTGCCAGAATGTCCTTCTTTAAACCTGGAGACCAAAACTGTACACAATATTCCAGGTGTGGTCTCACCAGGGCCCTGTACAAATGCAAAAGGACATCCTTGCTCTTGTACTCAATTCCCCTTGTAACAAAGGCCAACATTCCATTTGCCCTCTTTGTAAGCCAAAATGTTGTAAAGCAAAAAAGCAATTACCATTAACTTACATGGGAAAAATTTTTGAGCGTTCCCAGACCCAAAAAATAACCTGTCTTTGTATGCTGCAGAAATGAATTGGCATTGTTTTATTTATTTATTATTATTATTATTTTAATATCACTTAATGTTCTTTTTTTTTGCAATTTCTTAGTAATTTCTTCCTCAGAACTTTAACAGTCCTTTGGTTCTTTTATTTTTCTCTTTCATGAATGCCATGTTCTTTGGAAGCTTGTTTAAACCAAGTTAATGGTCTTTTAGGCTTCCTCCAGGTGAATAGGAGTTCACTTTTTGAATAATAAGAATTATATATCACCACAGGGGGCATCAGGGTTTTGGAGGCGATTAGGTGGGGCATGGCCAAAAAAAGGTTGGGAACCACTGGTTTAGACCATAAGACCATAAAACATAAGAACATAATTAGGCCGTCTGGCCCATTGAGTCTGCCCCACCATTCAACCATGGCTGATCCTTTGTTCCCCTTCTCACCCGCACTCCCTGGCCTTCTCCCTGTAACCTTTGATGCTGTGCCCAATCAAGAACCTATCAAGCTCTGTCTTAAATACTCCCAATGACCTGGCCTCCGCTGCTGCCTGTGGCAACACATTACACAAATTCACCACCCTCTGGCTAAAGAAATTTTTCCGCATTTCTGTTTTAAATAGACACCCCTCTGTCCTGAGGCTGTGCCCTCTTGTCCTAGACTCCCCCATCATGGGAAACATCCTTTCCACATCTACTCTGTCTAGGCCTTTCAACATTCGAAAGGTTTCAATGAGATCCCCCTTCATCTTTCTAAATTCCAGCAGGTACAGACCCAAAGCTATCAAATGTTCCTCATATGATTACCCTTTCATTCCCAGAATCATCCTTCTGAACCTCCTCTGAACATTCTCTAATGCCAGCATGTCTTTTCTTTGATGAGGAGTCCAAAACTGTTCACAATACTCAAGGTGAGGCTTCACCAGGGCCTTATGAAGCCTCAGCATCACATCCCTGCTCTTGTATTTTAGACCTCTTGAAATGAATGCTAACAATGCTCTAACCATGCCAGTAACTTTCCTGTAATACCATGGGTTCTTAACTTGGTAAGCAGCCTCATGTGTGGCACCTTGTCAAAGGCCTTCTGGAAGTCCAAATATACAACATCCACTGCATTCCTTTTATCTATCCTACTTGTAATCTCCTCATTAAATTCTAACAGGTTCATCAGGTAGGATTTTCCCTTAAGGAAACCTTGTTGACTTTGTCCTATCTTATCCTGTATCACCAAGTACTCCATAACCTCATCCTTAACAACTGACCCCAACATCTTCCCAACCAGGCTAACTAGTCTATAATTTCCTTTCTACTGCCTTCCTCCTTTTTTAAAAAGTGGAGTGACACTTGCAATTTTCCAGTCCTCTAGCACCATGTCAAAGACCAACAATTTTTGAAAGATCATTACTAATGCCTCCACAATTTCTATCACTATTTCTTTCAGAACACTAGGGTGCAGATCATCTGTGATTTATGTACCCTTAGGTCCTTCAGCTTTTTAAGCAACTTCTTCCTTGTAATAGTAACTGCACTCACTTCTCTTCCCTCACACCCTTCAACTTCTGGCACACTGCTAGTATCTTCCACAGTGAAGACAGATGCAAAATAGTAATTTAGTTCATCTGCCATCTCCTTCTCCCTTGTTATTATTCCCCAGCCTTATTTTCTAGCAGTCCTATATCCACTCTCAGCTTTCATTTTTTACATTTTTGAAAAAGCTTTTACTATACACTTTGATATTGTTAGCTTGCTTTCATATTTCATCTTTTCCTCCTAATGATTCATTTAGTTGCTCTCTGTAGGTTTTAAAAAAGTTTCCCAATCCTCTATCATCCCGCTAATTTTTGCTTTGCTGTATGCTCTCTCTTTTACTTTTACATTAGCTTATATGCCACGGTTGTACTAGTTTGCCATTTGAGTATCTTTTCATTTTTGGAGTATACTTATCCTGAACCTTCCTCATTTTTCCCAGAAATTCATGCCATTGCTGCTTTGCTGTGCTGTCATCTCTGAAAGCATCTCCTTCCAATCTATCCTGGCCAACTCCTCTCTCAGATCTCCATATTTACCTTTGCCCCGCTGAAATACTGCTACATCAGACTTTACTTTCTCCCAATCAAATTTCATGTTGAACTCAATCATATTGTGATCACTGCCTCCTAAGGATTTTTTCAATTTTAACCTCCCTAATCTCCTCTGGTTCATTATATAACACCCAATCCAGTATAGCTGATCCCCCAGTAGGCTCAACGACAAACTGCTATAAAAAGCTATCTCTTGGGCATTCAACAAACTCACTCTCTTGAGATCCATTACCAATCTGATTTTCCCAATTGACCTGCATGTTGAAATCTTCCACGACTATCATAACATTGCCCTTTTGACATACCTTTTCTATTTCCCATTGTAATCTGTGGTCCACATCCCAGCTACTGTTGGGAGGCCTGTTTATACAACTGCCATCAGGGTTCTTTTACCCTCGCAATTTCTTAACTCAACCCACAAGGATTCAACATCTTCCAATCCTATGCCACATCTTTCTACTGATATGATACCATTCTTTACCAGCAGATCCATGCCACCCCCTCTGCCTACCTTCTTATCCCTCCAATACAATGTATAACCTTGGACAGTCAGGACTGACTAAAACCATCCTTCAGCAACAATTCAGTGATGGCCATAATATCATACCTGACAGTCTGCATCAAGATCACCTACCTTATTTCTTATACTCTATGCATTGAGATATAGCACGTTGAATACTGTATTTGCTATGATTTTTAATTCTGCATCCATAATGCACTGGTATTCACCCTGCTGCCTGCAATTTTGTCCTATCATCTGCCAGCCCTTCCTGACTGCCTGACTGCATGTTATCTTTGCTCTTTTACCATCCATCCTATTCTGAGTCCCTTCACTCAAGTTCCCAACCCTCTGCCCAATTAGTTTAAACCCTCCCCAGCAGCTCTAGCAAACCTGCTCGGGTTCAGGTGCAACCCGTCACTTTTGAACAAGTCACACCTCCCCCAGAAAAGATCCCAATGATCCAAGAACCTGAAGCCCTGCACCAACTTCCCAGCCACACATTAATCTGCTAAATCATCCTGTTTCTACCCTTACTGGTATGTGGCACAGGCAGCATCTAGAAATTACTACCCTGGAGGTCCTGCTTCTCAGCTTTCTGCCTAGCTCTCTAATATATTTCTGATACTAAATGGAAGTATTGAACTATTTGCAAGTGTCTTTGATGACATACTAATTCTCCTCAAACTCTTAATGAAATGTAGTCACTGTTGTGCCTTCTTTGTAATTGCATCAATATGTTGGGCCCAGGATAGATCCTCAGAGATGCTGACACCCAGGAACTTGAAACTGCTCACCCTTTCCACTTCTAATCCCTTGATGAGGACTGGTGTGTGTTCCCTTGACTTACCCTTCCTGAAGTCCACAATCAAGGTTGTTTCTGCGATACCATTCAACCAGCTGATTCATTTCACTGCTGTTTGCTTCCTTGTCACCATCTGAAATTTTGCTAACAATACTTGTGTCACTGGAAAATTTATAGGTGGTGTTTGAGCTGTGCCTAGCCACACTGTCTTGAGGGCAGAGTGAGTAGAGCAGTGTGCTAAGTATTGTTGAGGTGTGCCAGTATTGACTGCCAGTGAGAAGAATGTATTATTTCTGATCTACACAGATTGTGGTCTCCCGGTGAGAAAGTCAGGGGTCCAGTTGCAGAGGGAAGTACAGAAGCACAGGTTTTGTAGTTTTTTGATTAGAACTGAGGGTATGGTTGTCTTGAACGCTGACCTGTAGTCAATATTAACAGCAGCCAGATGCAGGTATTACTATTGCCCAGGTGATCCAAGGCCGAGTAGAGAGCCAGTAACATCATATCCACTGTAGATCTATTGTGGCAATAGGCAAATTGTAGCGGGTCCAGGTCCTTTCTTAGGCAGGAGTAGATTCTAGTCATGACCAATCTCTCAAAATACTTTATCACAGAAGATGTGAGTGCCACTGGGCAACTGTCATTCAGGCAGCTCACCCTGCTCTTCTTGGTATGATCATCACCCTTTTGAAGCAGATGGCAACCTCCGGCTGAGAGATTGAGAGATTGAAGATGTCCTTGAACACTCCTGACAATTGGCTGGCACAGGTTTTCAGAGCCCTTGTGAAGGTTCATACTCTTGAAAGATGTTCTGACATCAGCCTTCAAGACAGAGATCACAGGGTAACCAGATGCTGCAAGGATTCACATGGATGTAGTTTGATTCTCCCTTTCAAATGGCCTTCAAACTCTACCAAAGCTGGGGTGCATCCACTTCCGTCTCTAACCTCAATTGGAATTGTTTTATTGCTCTTAACAAAGCCTTCAGTAGGTCATACCTTGAGCTCTTGTATGGTTCTGGACCACTGGTCTTGAATGCCACAGATCTTGCCCTCAGCAGTCGACGAATCTCCTGGTTCATCCACGGCTTTTGATTTGGGTGTAACTGGTATGTTCTTGAAGGCATACTCTCATCCAAACACATTCTGATGAAGTTAGTATCAACTGTGGCATACTCATTCAAGTTCAAAGATGAATTCCTGAATATTGCCCAGTCCACTGACTCAAAGCAGTCCTGTAAATGCTCCTATGCCTCCCTTAACCATACCTTCTTGGTCCTCACCAGTGCACGGCAGTCTTTATCACTGTCTATACACTGAGAGAGTAAGTACAGACAGGTGATCGAATTTTCCACAGTGTGGTCATGGGATGGTATGGTAAGCATTCTTGATGGTGGTGTAACAGTGGTCAAGTGTCTTGCTCCTCTGGTTCCACAGGTGATATGTTGGTCATAGTTGTTCAGAGACTTCTTTAAGTTGGCCTTATTGAAATCCCCCACAATATTCCGGAAGGCAGCAGGGTACCCTGTTTTGTGCCTGTTTATTACAGAGCTTAGCTCCCCCAGATCCTGCCTGATGTTGCCCTAAGGTGGAATGTACATCCCTACCAGGATGACGGCAGAATAAAACAATACTTGACCACTGGATGTTCCATTTTGGGTGAGCAGCACTGAGACAGACTGTGCACCATGGTGAGTTAATTATAAAGCATATTCTACCTTCTCTGCCCAGAAAAGATTGAGCTATTCTGCCTTTACAGTGAATGGTGAAGCCATCAAGCTGCAGCGTTGTGTCCAAAATGGCAGGTGTAACCACGTTTCTGTGAAGCAAAGTACACAGCAATCCCAGGTGTCTCCCTGGTGCTGTAATCTTGCTTTGAGGTCTTCAATTTTATTTTCAGAGACTCTACATTTGCCAGTAGGATAGTCAGGAGTGGGTGGGGGGGGGGTGGTTCTAAAGCCTCTGTGTTTTAATCTTACTTGCAGCACAGCACACTATCCAAGCTTTCTCTTTCTTAAAAGGAAACTGCACACGATCTGAGTCTGTTTCGATAGATTATTTAAACATCTTATGATGATGTTGCTTACTAAAGTACCCATAACTGTGACTATGGATTTTAGGTGTAATAGTTCTGAAGGGAAATATTTGATGATTCCCATCACAGCTGAATGAAGCAAGTCACCCCTTATCAGCACCATCTTTCTAAAATAGCAGTAGTATTGGTAGCATTCTAATTTGTTCTGCATTCCATTTAAATACATAATTTGTTGCTCAGTTAAATGATTGTTTGGCTTTGCTGTTTTTAACTATTTCCATGAAGCTTCAGCTAATTGGGGTAGCTGCTTAATTTGCCAAAATGTACTGGTCCAGACGTGTCCCAATTAACCAGAATCCACTGTATTTTACAATAATGCAGTGTCATATTAAGTACTGAATATCCTTCATTTGTAGACAATTTCCCTTACAGTGGACTGATGAACACGGAGGTCTTTAGAAATGCTTTTGTAGCCTTTTCCAGCTTCATGCATCTCTAAAATTATTTTTCTAAGGTCCTCTGAAAGTTGTTTTAATCAAGGCATGGTGCACATATACAGATCTTTCTTGAGAAGAGCAGGAGCTGTCAGTAACCTGACTTGCTCTTTTTTATACGGCAGGGCACCTCTACAACCTACACCTCAAATCTCATCTCATTGATTGGAACACCCGACTCCAAATAGCTTTTGTAGAAGGCATTACCCCAGAGGTGACATGATTTTTTGAACCTGGACTGTGGTTGTTTGAATGGTGTACTCCATATTGACAGGAAGAAGTGTGATTGTGTGTTGTCACCTTAAGATGTCTTTTGTGGCATGGATCAGACTACATTTGTGAGTGGTTGATGCAGAGGACCAGGTGATTGCGAGGGGTTCACAAGATTTTTCTTGCAACTATATATATCAAGAAAGTTAAATAAAATAAGAATTGCAAAAAGGGAAAAAAAAGGAGTGAGGTTGTGTTCAATGCACAACCATTCAGAAATCTGATGGCAGAGAGAAAAAAGGTATTCCTGAATCATTGATTGTGTATGTCTTCAGGTTCCTGTATCTCCTCCATAATGGTAGCAATGAGAAGAGGGCAGGTCCTGGGTGGAGGGAGCCCTTAATAATGAACACTGCCTTTTTGAAACATCTAAGCATCACTTCTTGAAGATGTCCTGGATGCTGGGGAGGCTAATACCCATGATGGAGCTGACTGAGTTTACAAATTTTGTACATTTGTGCATTTTCCCCATAACTCCATGGTTTTCCTCCAGGTGCTCTGGTTTCCTCTCACATTCCAAAGACAAATGGGTCGGTAGGTTAATTGGTCACATGGGTGTAACTGGATGGCACCCTATCTCTTTAAATATAGATCAGGCACAATTCAGGCAGGTACAGATAAAGCTCCATTGGGACTATTCCTTCACGCTACAAAGTAGATACAACACAGGTTGGACAGAGTAAAGTTCTCTGTACCCAAGATATGTACAGCACAGATTATGTCCATGGTTAAAATTTCACACTGCCCCCAAAGCATGCTCAGAGAATAATTCCTGCTATCTCATGGTAACATATCTCCCTTTTCTTACCAGCCATTCTTTGAATTGGTGAGCAAAATGATCAATGGCAGTAATTATAGTGGATATTAACAAGACAAAATTTTCTCCTTACTTTCTCATCTTCTTGCAGTAGTGGACAGATTTCCTTTGTCTCATCCATCAAACACATTTCTTTCACAGCATATCCACTGACACAGTATGCATCATATCCCACACCAATCAGCAGTGAACAGAGTAAGGTGCTGAAGTCAAAGCAGTTTCCTTTTTGATGTTTCAGGACAGTGGTTGGAGAAAACAAATAAACTGGCTGTTAGGGAAAGTAAATAGAAAAAGATTCAGCATCCATTTAAAAGTCAAAATGAAATAACTAAGTTGAATGCCAAGGTACAATGAAGTTTAATTAAATTTAAATTAAGCCATGATTTAAACACATTGATACCAACATTATAACATTCAGCAAAATACCAGACTCAGACCACAGTGATTTTTTCTATTTTCCCATTATGAATCTCAGCAAATGCCAAATTATAGACTGACAATAGATAATAAAACACAAATATTATCCACTTTGCTTATACTTGTAGCACTTCCTGAATTGTAAGAAAGAACCAATGTTTTTCATAACTCCAAGATGTTTCAAAGTGCCATGAAAAAACAAATCCACAAGCACATTAGAAATAGGAGCAGGTATAGGCCATGCAGTTCCTCAGAACAGACCACCACAGAAGATCTGACAGTTCGGCCTCAACTCCACTTCCCTGCTTAATTCCCACTATTGCTGATTTTCCCTGTCATCCACAAAGCAGTTTGAGCTGCCAAGGTACAATGTCCGTTGAGGGTGTGGCTCAGCCTTAATTGTTTTTTTAGGTTCATAAGAATGGTTTTGGGGACAGAACAGAGGGTTAGAAATCAGGTTAGGATTCAGGGATGGAGATGTTGGAGTGTTAGGGGTCAGGCTGGAGTTCAGGTCGCAGAGCTCTGCAGTCAAATGCCAGTGATCCCTATGTTTAGATGTCAGGTTGGCAAGCACTGCGGATGTAGGCCAGCGAGAACGAAGGTTGACAACTGAGTTCTGCTGAGTACTGCGAGAATACTTATGTTGGCACCAGAATGTGTGGCAATACTTGTGGGCTGTCCCCAGCACATCCTTAGGTTTTGTTGGTTGTTAACACAAACAACACATTTCTCTGGATGTTTTGATGTATGTGATAATGAATCTGAATCTACCTCGACCTCAAATATACCTGGTGTCACATCAGCAGTCTTTTGGTCTGAGAAAAAAAATCGTGCCTTTCTCACTTAGGTACTGAATGAAGTACTTTAGAACTATGTTCAAGCCTTCATAAACAGCAACAATTACATATTGAATTAATCAATTTCATATTAAGAGGTCTTTCCTGCTTGTATCTGAATGGGCCTGTTTTTCCTCAGTTTTTCACAGCTGTTGTCTCTCTACCTGGTATTTCCAGAACTTTTTCTTTCCTCAGAGTTCCTGCACTTGAATGTACCAGCAATTATTTTCTCTCCTATTACTCCTTCTTCAGACAAGTCAGCTGTGATTAAAAAGCTGTTAATCCCATCCACCCCATCAACCTCTGCGCCCAGCACATAATTCTCCATAACTTTCGCCGTCTCCATCGGGACCCCTCAACCAAGCACATCTTTCCTAACACCTCCCCCCACCCCACTTTACGCTTTCCATAGGCATCGTTCCCTACGCTACTCCCTTGTCTATTCGTCCTACCCCAATGATCTCTCTCCTGGAACTTATCCTTGCAAGTGGAATAAGTGCCACACCTACCCCCTCACTACCATTCAGGGATCCAAAGAGTCTTCATAGGTGATGCAACACTTCACCTGTGAATCTGTTGGGGTCATCCACTGTATTCAGTGCTCCCATTGTGGCCTCCTGTATGTTGGTGAAACATGATGTAAACTGGGAGACTGCTTTGCTGAGCACCTATGTTCCGTCTGCCAAAAAAACGTGGGATCTCCCTGTGGCCACCTATTTCAATTCTACTTCCCATTTCCATTCTGACATGTTAGTCCATGGCCTCCTCTACTGTCATGATAAGGCCACACTCAGGCTGGAGGAGCAACACCTCATATTCTGTCTCGGTAACCTCCAGCCTGATGGCATGAACACTGATTTCTCAAACTTCTGGTAAATGCACCCCACCCTAAGCTTCTCCTTCACCATTCCCCATTCCCATTTTCCTCTCTCACCTTATCTCCTTACCTGCCCATCACTTCCCTCTAGTGCTCCTCCCACTTCTCTTTCTTCCAAGGCCTTCTGTCCTCTTCTACAGCCCTTAATCTCTTTCTCCAATAGACTTCCCAACTCTTTGCTTCACCCCTCCCCCTCTCCAGGTTTCACCTTGTACTTCTGCTTCTCCTCTGCCCATCTTCTTACCCTGACTTCTAATCTCTTTTTTCCAGTCCTGATGAAGGGTCTCAGCTTGAAATCTCAGCTGTTTACTCTTTTCCATAGATGCTGCCTGACCTGCTGAGTTCCTCCAGCATTTTATCCTTGGGCTAAGTGGCCACGTCAATGAAATATTTAAGAGATGTTCTGAAGGAGACGTGAGTAACCTTTTGCCCTGACTTCATTCAATCATTCTACCCCATGCTCTTGAAGTCTCCTGGAATATCAGTCCTGTCAGATGTCTATCATCAAAATTCTTGCTATTTCATTTATGTAGGGTTCACTTCCAAAGCAGAAATTTATTGGCCATCACCAACTTCCCTTAAACCATGACTTCCTACTTTAGAGTTAACTATGTTGCTGTGTTTCTGAGTAAAATAAATGGAAGATGACAGATGCTCTTTTCAAACAGATGTTGGTAAACCTGAGAGGTGAAGGCCCTTCTCCTTGACCATTTATTGGTGAAGACCTATTTAGCTCACTCTTTTTGATCAAACTGCTCAGAACTCTCCCTCTAAATGGTAGAATCAATGAAAAGGGGTAAATCCAACTGTTAGAAACCTTGGAGCTGGGGTGACTAGACATCGTATTACTACTGTAATGCAAAATTACTCACCACATCTGTGACAGGATCTAATGAATCCACTATTAGAAAGTCAGATACAAACTCTGCACACCCTTTCCAAGTGTATAGTTCCTTGTGGTTTGTTAAAGTAGGACGAAGAGTGGTGCTAACAAACTTCTGTTGACAATTAAGAAAATTAATATTTTAGCATTGGTATCACCTCTTAATTAGAACAATAAATATCATTAGCACAGATATAGGTTGGTTTACAATTTACATTATTTCAATTCTACTTCCCATTCCCATTCTTACATGTCAGTCTATGGCCTCCTCTACTGTCGTGATGAGGCCACACTCAGGTTGGAGGAGCAACACCTCATATTCTGTCTCTGTAACCTCCAGCCTGATGGCATGAACATAGACTGTTTACTCTTTTCCATAGATTTTGCCTAGCCTGCTGATTTTCTCCAACATTTTGTGTGCATTACCATTATGACCCAGTCTACCCTTGGCCAGAGTGTCTGTTAACTCATGACAAAGTGTTCATTCCATACCTGGCTAGAGTATTTGTTCTGTCCTTGAGCAGAGCACTCCCATCTCACCTTGGCCAGAGTGCTGTCTAGTCATGCAGAACCCCCAGCCTACCCATGACAAGATCTCATCAACCTCATCAGAGACAAAAAAAAATTCCCCCAGAAGAATAACCTCAAACTACCATGCACAGAGACTACATATTGCCAACAGAGCCATTTTTGTCACTGACCAGGGAGCATAGTTCCACACTTTTCTGTCTGCTAGTAGCATATTACTGTGCCTTGCCAGAGAATTCATCCCATGCATGAACTTAAGAGCTAAAACCTAGTCATAACCAAGAATTTTACCCAGATAAATATACAAATTGATTTACATGCCACATAATTAGGACTCTGCCTTCAGTTGCTGAGACTTCTGAAGCTGTATTCCATGTCTCTGCACAAACTTGCACTCCTCAGTTATATTGTAGCCCCTACTTCCTCAAAAGTCTGCAGAGATTTGGCATGTCATCAAAAACCTTGGCAAACTTCTATAGATGTGTAGTGGAAAGTGTGCTGATTGGCTGCATTATGGCCTGATATGAAAACACCAATGCCTTTGAGAGGAAAATCCTACAAAAGGTAGTGGATTCAGCCCAATACGTCACAGGTAAAGCCCTCCCAATAATTGAGCACATCTACATGAAATGTTACCATAGAAAAGCAGCATCCATCATCAAAGATCCTCAGCACACAGGCCATGCTCTTTTCTTGCTGCTGCCATCAGGTAGGAGATGCTCGTATCTCAGGACTTGCACCACCAGGTTTAAGAACAGTTCCTATCCCTCAATCATCAAGCTCTCGAACAGAAGGTGATAACTGCACTCATTCTATTTCTGGCGTGCCCACAACCAATGGCCTTGCTTTAAGGACTGTTTAATCTTGTTATTTCATGTTATTTCATACTTGTTATTTATTGCTATTTATGTATATTTGCATTTGCACAGTTTGTTTTTCATTGGTCCTGTTTACAGTTATTGTTCTATAGATTTGCTAAGTATGCCCACAGGAAAAAGAATCTCAGGGTTGTATGTGGTGATATGTATGCACTCTGATAATAAATTTTACTCTGAACTTTGTACATCCATTTGTTCCTCATCACTTTGTTGTAATTATATTCCAATGCAGCTCCCTGAATGAAAATGATCAAAGAGCAGATTCTCAAAACACTGTAATTAACTAAGAAATATAAATTAATGGCTAACTTCTTCTTCCAGCCTGATCCCTTTACACTTGATTCTTTATACCCCTAAAATCCACCTATTTTGGCCTAATATGTAGCAACATCCATTGTTTACTGGGTAGAGAATCTCTGACATTCATAACCCTGGGAGAGGAAATTCCTTATCTTAATTTTAAATGACAACCAATATCCAATGACAATGCTCCCCAGTTTTAGATTTTCCCACTTCAGGGAAATATCCTAATAGCATCTTCTCCAAAATCACCTTTCAGAATCCTCTTTCCATGTCTAAATGGATCTGTAGTATGCTGAAGAGAATAGTACAATGAAGAAAGCATGAACACATCACAAGAACACCATAGCATTTTCCTCCACCTCTTCTTTTTCCCAAGAATTAACATGGCAGTACCACATCTCCAACCTGTCCATTCTGATAAAAATCTTCAGCCTGTGACTTTAACTTCAGGTTTGCACCTCAGAAGCTGCCAGATATGGCTGAATAGTTTCCCCACATATTTTGTGTTCATCATCATCATCATCGGAGAACACATTCAGTGAGGGAATAACTCTTTAATCAGAAAAATACCTTTTGGACTATTATCAGAATGTTACAGAATAACAAAGTTCTGATGCAACCACTTACTACCCAGAAAGGTTGAGAAATTAAACTGGAAATATAATTTAAAGATTTGTTGCTTGTAAGGCAAAAAGGAAAAGAATTCACAGTCATTTAGTAGGAGGTGAGAGATCAGTAAGGGCTATTGTCCTATGCTACTAGAATCATAAGGTAATTAGCTATGTAGCTCTGGGGATAGTTTTGACACATTTGGAAATCAGGGATTGCACTTCCAAAGGTAAATTTAAAACAAAGAGGAAATCATTCATGAAATTTTAATATATGGGAGATATTGAACATTGGATGAATTATAAAATTGACTCCCTTTTACCACAAGGTCTAGCTTGCTCATCCTTTTACTTTTCAAAATTTTGTTGTGCTCCTCTACTGCCAGGGTGGCAATGGGATTGTCCTGGAATTGATTGCCCAGGAATTGATGTGTAATCTCTGGAACACCGCTGAGTTCAAGCCAGTAAAATAAAGTTATAGACACAATAAACTCAGAGCCTTTGTTAATATTTCTGAATATAGTAAAAACAACTTATTTATCTACTGCCGTGAATAAAATGCCCCAAAACACTTCATAGAAAACCAAGCTAGATGAAGGCAGATGTCCGAAAACATGCTCGTAAAAGCAGATTTTAAAGATTAGCTGAAAGAAGGAAAGATTTATAGGTGTAGAGAAGATTATAGATAGAATTCAAGAATTTAGGGCTATGCCAGCTGTAGACATGAAAATAGCATATGCTCAAAACAGCTCTGAGAAAGGTTCAAAAGGTTCAAAGATTAATTTTATTTTCAAAGTATACAACTCTGGAATTCTTCAATTCTACGCGTAGCCATGAAATTAAGAAAGAAAAGAAAGGCAACTTGATCATCAACCCCCAAATCCCCCACCCACAGAAAAACCAAGCAAGACAAATCAGGCACATCAACACCCAAATCCTCCTCCTTGCACAAAAAAATGAACAAAACTGGAACCGGCACATCAACCCCCAAATTTCCCTCCCCCACAAAAAAATGTGAGAAGATTGGGCGAACAGAATATAAAAAGTATAAGCCTGAAAAATAGAGTCTATCATCCAAAATCCAAATCCAAAACACAGTAAAAACCTGGACATTACTCTCTGGGCCCAGATGCAACAGCAGGCTCTTCCCTCTCCGGTACAGAGCAACTAATCAAAAGACAGGCGGCTGGCGGTCACCCTCTACACTTGCTTTGATGCTTCAAAATCCCTCATCCACTTTAATAGGTGAACAATGGGAGCTTTAATCTGCAAAATGGAGCCAAGCATTGGCTCCCACCCTGTCCTGCAGCGCATGCTGCCTCTTGGAATCAAGGACTCAGTAGGTGAAGGACTGAAGCCAACCAGCTAAGTCTACAGATACGAGAATGATAGATGTAGTACAACACAAAATGTTGGAGAAACTCAGCAGGTGAGGCAGCACCTGCGGAAGGAAAAGTCCTGATGAAGAGTCTCGGCCCAAAGTGTCAACTGTTTATTCCTCCCCATAAATGTGGCCTAACCTGCTGAGTTTCTCCAGCACTGTGTATGTGATACTCTGGATTCCCAGCATCTGCTGAATCTCTTGAGTAGATGATAGATGAGTGGGATTTGGTGTAAATTTGGACAGTGTCAGCAGAGAATTTTCTTTGAGGTTTGATGCTGATGAATTGATTTAAAATTGTAAACAGATTGAATAGAGATTCACACAAGTTATTCCTCCTCACTATTTTCTGCAACCAACTACATCTGTTAATTGTCTGCCCATTCAACAATCCTTTCTAAATCTACTTCCTCCTCTTTGTTGAATACAACTCATCCACAAATTGAGAAGTTTTATCCCATATATCTGAGTAATACTTCAATAAAGGTCATCCTCAAGACTGACCTCTGGGGAACATATTGAAAACATGCAGGGTCTAAAGTGTCAACCATCCCTCTGCCTCCATAGTTCCTCTGCTCCAGCAATTTATTTACTACAACTGTTTGCTTTTGTCCTTTAAGCCAATTTCCTAAATGCAATACTAGTGACCCTCTAATTTCAAATTATCAATTTTGCTAATCAGCCTATTGTATAAAACTCTATCAAACACCTCCATAAGATCCATGTAGACTATATTTAAAGAATGAAGCTTATTCCCTTCAGCAACCTTTTATAATATCTCATCAACATAATTCAGCTATGTTAAGTTGGCCCAACACATTTGCCTTTAGGGGATCCATGTTCGTTCATTTTTATTAACTCAAACTATTCCAAGTAATAATTAACATTCTAGCTGACAATAATTTTGAAAAACATTTCCACAACCAGCGTTAATCTGAAAAGTGTGTAGTTACCCTGCATGCCATTTCCCACCTTTTCAAACAAAAGTGTTACACTTGCCATTCTCTGACATCTCCCCTATATCGAGGCAGGATTGGTAGATTGTAACAGGCTTTTTTTCACATTTTACCACAATCTATGACTTGTACCTCTTTTTTATCAATTTCACCCCATTTAGTGTTTCTGCTGTCTTCCCTCCTCATGAGATTGACAGAATCCTCTTTTTTAAATTTCATTTTGCATTTTGGGTACCATTAGCAAGGTAAAATAGAAGTCACGAGTTTCGGAGATGAAGCTGCAGTTGCCTGGGTGAATAAATGCCGTACATTTTGCACGTGGACTATGTTGCGGTCAAGATCATTACAAGGTACTCATCAGGCTCTTGGACAAAAGGGAATAACTACATTCATTTAACTTGTTATTTCATGCTCATTATTTATTGCTATTTATTTATTTGTAGTTTGTTGTCCATTGATCCTGTTTTACAGTTACCGTTCTATAGATTTGCTAAGTATGCCCACAGAAAAAGTACTTGTGAGTTGTATGTGGTGACATGTATGTACTCTGATAATAAATTTTACTTTGACTTTTCGTATTCTGTATGAGCAAAAATCACCTTATTTATTCCTAATTAGCCCCAGTTCTCCTCTTATTACCATTTACTATATGCCTCCTGAATTTCTTCCATGTTAACTGTCATTCTCTTTGCAAACTCTCTACTTATTTGACTTTCATCTTCATTTCTCAACACACCTTGTTATATTCTGCTTAGTTCTCAATAGAATTATTTACTTGGCATTATTTTCAACAGTATTTCAGTCTCCCACGTTGTCATCCAGGAGGAACTATCCAAATCGCTTCTATTCCTGACCTTTGAAGGATAATCCTCTCTTTCAAGCACTACAGTATCCACTTTAATTGGTACTGACCCCACACCATTTTTTATTTCCTTTTGTTATCTTTATTGCTACTTTGTATCCTGGAATACTAACTGCATGATACTGATATTATTTTCAAACAGTGTTTCAGTTACTGCAACTATATCATTATCTAAAATGACTACTGTATCTTATTAAACTAAAGAACTATATTTCTGTGGTGATGTTCACAGCTTCCAAATTTTGGGATTCCTTGTAGTCGCTGGTTTGTCAGCTCTCATCTTATAAGATGATGTCTTCCCCATTGCAATTTAACTTCTACTTTCCTTTGTGCAGCTCTACTTTTCTACCTCTCCCTGACTATGTTCATTTCCTGTAGCAAAAAGGAGTTGCAGGAGTTGTTAACACTGGAAGATTACTTATTGCTCTCTCACCTGCTCAAGTCAGGAAATTGATAGAGAAGTGGCAGATATTGTCCTTTCCCTGAACCTGTCTGTCAAGAAAAGCCTAGTTGTGGAACTGACTGCCAAGAAGTGTTGTAGGTTGTCTTATGACCATGTGATTTAGGAGAGATCTAAACTTTCCTTTTGAGTCTGGAACATGTACCTTTTCTGGGACTCTTCTTGGTCTTCCTTCCTTCTTATCTCTGTATGTTCCTCTAGTTCTATATATCCACACTCCTCGACCCTTGAGCATCCACAAATGTAGTTGTTCCACATTGCCAGATATGTCTTTTGTTAGCATGCCTGTGTGTTCTGGAACTTACTCCTTAAATCCCTCAGCCTCTTTCTATTCATTTAACGCAATGAAGAGAGATCATCCTTGATCTTTTAGTCATCTGTCCTCTTAATTCCTTACATGGTTTTTAGCTTCAAAGTAATCCTTTTAAGTACTTTGGCATTTTGCTGTATTAAGGCTGCTATAAAAGTTACAGTTACTGTTACAGTTGTTCTTCGTTCTTATATATGGGTCCATATACTGGATTAGTAGGAAATTTATTTGCCTCCATGCTGAGCTGTTAGACAATTCTCCCAATATGGTAATCTGTGAGAAAGTTTGCCTGAGTCTAAACACAGTGCCTAGTTCTATGTTGAGTAGACCATCCATTTTATTTATTTTCTGTTTTGATGGAGCAATTGTAATACACACATACATAGCTGAACAGGCATTGCTGGGGATCTGGAGGAACATTAATGCCAAAATCGGTAAGGCAACCAAATTTGATACCTTAATATAATTCAGTGAACCAGATGGGGTCTTGACAATCAGGTAGCTTCATGGGTATCATTAATGGAAATAGCTTAAATATTTAAAAAAACACTAAATTTATTTAAGCTATTTAAGAAATTTAAGTTCCTCAAGCATTTCGTGTGTGTTGTTCGGATTTCCAGCATCTGCAGATTTTCTCTTGTTTGTGACTAAATTTATTTAATTAACTGAATTGAACTCCACAACTGGTTAAACACGTGGGTTGCTGGGTGGTGTGGCTCCTTGGGCCAGAAGGGCCTGTTCCACGCTGTATTAAAACTGCAATGATGGAATCTGAACATGCAGTAACTCAGCCACTGTTTGCACTATTCAACCTGCAGCAAATTAAAAGTTCATCAATCACAAATCTAAGTACATACCGAATGTTTGGCACAGGTGACAACACATCTTTAAGCAGTAGTGACTTTTGTGGTGATTCTGAAATCAGCCTCTCCCTCAATGAAATGGTTCTCAAATAGGAAGCATATTAATGTAATAAAAACAGATAAAACACTTGATCTTAGCAAAAAGAGCAAGAAGCAGCAGGCATGTGCTTCCAAACAAGAGAAAATCCACAGATGCTGGAAATCCAAACAACACACACAAAATGCTGGCAGAACTCAGCAGACCAGGCAGCATATACGGAAAAAAAGTACAGTCGACGTTTCAGATTGATGCCCTTTGGCAGGACTGGAGGAAAAAAAGCTGAAGAGTAAATTTGAAAGGTGGGGGGAGGGGAGAGAGAAGCACCAGGTGACAGGTGAAACTTAGAGGGGGAGGGATGAAGCAAAGAGCTAGGTAGTTGATTGGTGAAAAATACAGGCGGCCATGGAAGCAAGAAAAAAATGGGGAAGGAGCATCTGAGGGAGGCGATGGATGGGCAAGGAGATAACATGAGACAGGGAAAAGGGTATGGGAAATGGTGAAGGGGGGGGGAGGCATTATTGGAAGTTTGAAAACTCATAAGAACATAAGAAATATCAGGAGTAGGCCATCTGGCCCGTCAAGCCTGCCCCACCAAATACAAATACTTTATTGTCACCAAACAATTGATACTAGAGCGTACAATCATCATAGTTTCTGCGCTTCGCGCTCCCTGAAGTACAAATCAAAGTAAATATAATAAAAATTTAAATTATAAATCATAATTAGAAAATAGAAAAGGGAAAGTACGGTAGTGCAAGTCAGGTCTGGATATTTGGAAGGTACGGCCCAGATCCGGGTCAGGATCCGTTCAGCAGTCTTATCACATTTGGAAAGAAGCTGTTCCCAAATCTGGCCGTACGAATCTTCAAGCTCCTGAACCTTCTCCCGGAGGGAAGTGGGACAAAAAGTGTGTTGGTTGGGTGGGACTTATCCTTGATTATCCTGGCGGCACTGCTCCAACAGCGTGTGGTGTAAGGTGAGTCCAAAGATGGAACAAACATGAGGAAATCTATAGATGCTGGAAATTCAAACAACACACAAAAAATGCTGGTGGAACACAGCAGGCCAGGCAGCATCTATAAGGAGAAACACTGTCGACGTTTCGGGCCGAGACCCTTCGTCAGGACTAACTGAAAGGAAAGATAGTAAGAGATTTGAAAGTAGTGGGGGGAGGTGGGGTATAACTTTGGCAGTGCTTTTCTGAGGTTGGCCTGGTTAAAGTCTCCGGTTGAAATGAGCAAAGCCTCCGGATACCTGGTCTCAAGTTCACTGATGTTGGCATACACTGTATTCACAGCACACTCCATGTCCGCCTGGGGGAGAATGTAGACCACTGTCAGTATTACCAAGGTGAATTCCCATGGCAGATAATAAGGACGATACTTCACTGACAGATGTTCCAGGTCCGGACTGCAGGAGCTTGTCAGTGCCACTGTGTCCGAGCAATACGCAGTGTTGATCAGTAGGCAGACTCCACCTCCCTTCATTTTGCCCAAAGACGCCATGCGGTCCATCCAAAGGATCGAAAATCCCTCTGGTCGGATGGCACAGTCGGGGGCGGCAGGGGAGAGCCAGGTGTCTGTGAAACAGAATACCCAGCAGTTCTGCATCTCCCTGCAGTAGGTGAGTCTCCCTTTAAGATCATCCACCTTGTTCTCTATGACTTGCACATTAGCTAGTAGGATGGTGGGCAGAGGGATCCTAAAGCCCCTCCGCTTCAATCTGACCAGCAGCCCAGCTCTTTTCCCACGCTTCTTCAGTAATTTGTGCATCTTTCCAGATTTCCATCGATGCAGTGTGTTGTTGGCAGGTCTTTGAGGTTGGTGGACGTGTCCTGCGGGGATCGATCGGCGGGTCGCATCGTCGGGCGCTTCAAGTCGGGCCAAGTGACGGGGGAGGCTCCGCCACCACTTCCAACTGTTGGGGGCCCGGGCTGTCAATCGGGTTGGGCCCTGAAGCTGACACTTAATCCCAGAGGGCCAGGCTGCCGGCTGAAACAAGTCCATGAACTGTGTCGCGGTTGCGGAGACCTCCGCTCCAGCCGAGCCCCAGGCTCGATTTCTGAGGTCGGCGGCGGAGGCCTCACTTCCAGCAGCTGTGGATGGCCACCAATGAGGCTCTACGGTGGTCACTCCGGGGAAGCGTCTGGGGTATCTTGAGGTCTCCGACATCACTTCTGTGTACTCGTTTGCTTCAAAGAGGTGCTGGTCGGAATGGGCCATTTCTCCAGGCGCTCCGACATGGTAGCAGGTCATGGGTCTCCAGGAACATGGTGGACCTCGGACCAGGCCTCGACAATCGGGTCCAGGTACGGTCTGGAGTTGAAGCAATTCTGGCGCGTCGATGATCTCCAGCTGGGTCAGTAACTTCACCAGGGTGCTGATCTTGCTAGATGTAGCAAATTGGAGGTTTAGAAAGATTTCTCGGGTATAGGATAGCGTGGAGGTCAGTTTGCTCGGCAGAGTCGCCAGTTACTGGCTCCATCTTAAATATATATTCAATAAGATCATTGCTGATCTGTCCGTAAACTCAGCTCCATCTTCTCCATAACCCTTAATTTCCTTGCTATGTAAAAACCTATCTGTTTCTTAAATATATTCAGTGAAGAAGCCTCAACTTCTTTCCTGGGCAGAGAATTCCACAGATTCATCACTCTTGGGAAAAACAGTTTATCCTAATCTCTGTCCTAGATCTTCTCACCTGAATTTTGAGGCAATGTTCCCTAGTTCTAGTCTCACCTACCAATGGAAACAACTTTCCTACTTCTATCTTATCTATCCCTTTCAAAATTTTGTATGTTTCTATAAGATCCTCTCTCATTCTTCTGAGCTCCAGAGAGTATAGCCCAGGTGACTCAATCTCTCCTCATAGGTTAAACCCTTCATCCCTGGAATGGTGAACCTCCTCAGCACTGCCTCCAAAGCCAGTATATCCTTCCTCAAGTATGACCAGAACTGTACACAGTACTCCAGATGCAGCCTCAACAGTACCCTGTATAGTTGCAGTATGACCTCCCTGCTCTTGAATTCAATCCCCCTAGCATTTAAGACCAACATTTCATTTGCCTTCTTAATAACCTGTTGTACCTGTAAGCCAACTTTTTGCGATTCATGCACATGCACTCCCAAGTGCCTCCGCACAACAGCTTGCTGCAATCTTTCACCATTTAAATAATAATCTGCCCTTCTATTATTCCTTCCAAATTGATGATCTCACATTTACTAATGTTGTATTCCATCTGCCAGACCTTGGCCCACTCTCTTAAACTATCTATATCCCTCTGCAGACTCTCCGCATCCTCTGTACAATTTGCTTTTCCACTCAGTTTAGTGTCATCAGCAAATTTTGCCATGCCACACTCAGTCCCCTCTTCCAAATCATCAATGTAAATGGTAAACAGCTGCGAGCCCAGCACCAACCCCTGTGGCACCCCACTTACCACAGACTGCCAACTGGAGAAACACACATTTATACCAACTCCCTGCCTTCTATCGGTTAACCAATCCACTATCCATGCCAATACACTTCCTCCGACTCCATGCATCCCACAAAGACCTCCATTTTTATCATGCAAGTTCAAAGTAAATGTATTATCAAAGTACATATGTGTCACAACAAACTACCATGCGATTCATTTTTTTGTAGGTATTCACAGTAAATACAAAGAAACTCAATAGAATTAATGAGAAAAGCACACAAGATGGACAAACAAAAGACAACAATGCAAATACAAAAAGACAAAAACAAAATTGTAATAATAAAAAATAAGCGATAAATATTAAGAATATCAGACAATGATGCCTATCTAAGAGTCTCTTAAATGTCCCTAAAGTATCTGCCTGTACCACCACTCCTGGCAGCATGTTCCACGTACCTACCATTCTATGAAAAATACCCTACCTCTGATTACCCCTACACTCTAATCTTCTTAAAATTATGCCCTCTCATATGAGCCATTTCTGCCCAGGGAAAAAGGCACTGCCTGTCCACTATATCAATGCATCCTCTACACTTCTATTGAGTTACCTTTCATCCTCCCTTGGTCAAAAGAGAAAGGCTCCAGCTTCCTCAATCTTTCCTCACATCATGTTCTCTAATCCAAGCAATATCCTGGTAAATCCTCTCTGTACCCTCTCTAAGCTTCCACACCCTTCCTACAATGAGCTGACCAGAACGTAAGACAAAGGAACACATACCAATCCTCATAAAGGGATCAGAAGTGGAGAGAGTGAGCAGCTTCAAGTTCCTGGGTGTCAAGATCTCTGAGGATCTAACCTGGTCCAACATATTGATGTAGTTATAAAGAAGACAAGACAGCAGCTATACTTTATTAGGAGTTTGAAGAGATTTGGCATGTCAACAAATACACTCAAAAACTTCTATAGTTATACCATGGAGAGCATTCTGACAGGCTGCATCACCGTCTGGTATGGGGAGGCTGCTGCACAGGACTGAAAGAAGCTGCAGAAGGTTGTAAATCTAGTCAACTCCTTCTAGGGCACTAACCTACAAAGTCCCCAGGACATCTTTAGGGAGTGGTGTCTCAGAAAGGCAATGTCCATTATTAAGGACCTCCAACACCCAGAGCATGCCCTTTTCTCACTGTTACCATCAGGTAGGAGGTACAGAAGCCTGAAGGCACACACTCAGCGATTCAGGAACAGCTTCTTCCTCTCTGCCATCCCATTCCTAAATGGACATTGAAGCTTTGGACACTATCTCACTCTTTTAAAAATATACAGTATTTCTGTTTTTGCACATTTAAAAAAAATCTATTAAATATACGTAATTTATTTACTTGTTTATTTATTATTTTATTTATTATTATTTTTCCCCTCTGTTAGATTATGTATTGCTTTGAACTGCTGCTGCTAAGTTAACAAATTTCACGTCACATGCCAGTAATAATAAACCTGATTCTGATACTCCAAGTGTGACTTAAACCAGAGCTTTACAGAGCTGCAACATTGCCTCATGCTCTTGAACTCAGTCTCCTGACTAATGAAGACCAAAAGACCATATGTCTTTTTAACCACCCAGTGTGGCAACTTTGAGGAATCTATGGATGTAGTCCCCAAAATCCCACTCTTCCTCCACATTGCTAAGAATCCTGCCATTAAGATTGTACTCTGCATTCAAGTTTGGCATTCTAAAGTGAATCACTTCACACTTTTCCAAATTGTACTCCATCTGTCACTTTTCTGGATTGAACTCAGTCCTGTTCTGAATACTGTCAATGTCCTTCTGTAACCTATGACAGCCTCCTTCTCTATCCACAGCATCACCACCTTCATGTCATCTGCCAACTTATTAATCCATACTTCCGCTTCCTCATCCAAGTCATTTACAAAAATCATAGAGCAGAGGTACCAGAAGAAATTCCTGTGGAACACCACCAGTCAGCACCCTCCATGCAGATTATGGTATGTCTACATCCACCCTTTGCCTTCTGTGGGCAAACCAAATCTAAATGCACACAGTCAAGTTTTCCTGGATCCCATGTCTCATGACTTTCTAAATGAGCCTACCATGGAGAACCTTGTCAAATGCCTTACTAAAATACATATACACTACATCTACTGCTCTTCCTTCATCAATTTGTTTTGTCACTTCCTCAAAGGATTCATTCAGGCTTGTGAGGCATGATCTGCCCCTTAAAAAGACATTCCTAATCAACTATGCTTCTCCAAGTAAATCCTGTCTCTCAGATCTCCAATAGTTTGCCAACCACTGAATTATTCTCACCGGTCTATAAATCCCAGGATTATTCCTATTACCTTTCTTGAATAAAGAAATAACATTTACCATCCTTCATTCTTCTGGTTCTACTCCTGTGAGGATATAATGATTATTGTCAAAGGCACAGCCACCTCTTCCTTCGCTTTCTGTTGTAACCTGGGATACCACCCATCTGGCCTAGGAAATTATCTATTCTAATATTTTTCCAGCACATCCTCTTCCTTAACATCGATATCTTCCAACATATTAGCCTGCTCTACACTGTCCTCACATTCATCAAGATACCTCCCACTAGTGAATACTGAAGCAAAATAAAGGTAAAGGTCAGGGAGTTGTGGTCTCACACACCAAGAGATCTGTCACTTGACCCATTTCATTGATAGTATTAGATCCAGTATAACCTCTCTTCTAGTTGGACTGTCTACATATTGTGCCAGAAATCTTTCCTCAACACACCTAACAAATTTTGCCCCATCTACAGTAAATAGTTTGCACTAATGAGGCGCAAATCAATAATAGGAAAGTTAAAGCACCCATGACAACAACCCTGTCATTTTAGCACCTTTCCAAAATCTGCCTGCCTATCTGCTCCTCAGCATTTCTGCTGCTGTTAGGGAGGGGTCTATACATTACTCCCAATAGAGTGATTGCTTACTTCTTATTTTTGACTTCCACCAACTTTGCCTCAGCAGACAATCTCTCCACAATGCCCTCCTTTTCTGCAGCGTGATACTATCCCTCATTAGGAATGCCACTCCTCACCTCTCCCACCCCCCCCAACAATTTCTTTTGGAATATCTAAACCCTGGAATATCCAGTTGTCCTTGTGACAGCCAAGTCTCCATAATGGCCACAATGTCATAGTTCCATGTACTGACCTATGCTCTTAAGTTTATCACCCTTGTTCCTGATACTTCTTGCATTAAAATAGACACAATTCAACCGATTCCACTGACTGCAATTTTGCCCCATCAACTGCCCATCCTTCCTCACAGTCTCTCTGCATCTATCTGTATTTCAACCGCCCCAATCTCTGACGTATCACTCTGGTTCACATCTACCTGCCAAACTAGTTTGAACCCTCGCCAACAGCTCTAGCAAATCTACCTGCAGGGATATTCGTCTCCCTGAAGTCTTTATGCAACCCATCCTTTTTGTACCAGATCAAACCTTCCCAGAAGAGATTGCATGATCTACAAATCTGAAACCCTGCATCAGCCATATTCATCTACTAAATCATCCTATCCTTACCCTCATTCCATGTGACACTGCCATATCTAGGGTTTCTTTCATGTCCATAAATCTCCTGTCTGCTCTCCTGACTATTGAATCTCCTATCATACTGCTCTCTACTTCTCTCCTATTCCCTTCTGAGCCACATAACCAGACTCAATGCCAGAGACCTGATTGCTGCAGCTTTCCCCTAGTAAGTCATCTCCCGTAACAGATTTCAATGTGATGCATCTGTTATTCAGGGAAATAGCCACTGGGGTACTCTGCAATGTCTGCCTATTCGGTTTACCTCTCCTGACAGTCAACAAGTACACAACTCCTGCAACTTAGGTGTAACTGCCTCCACACAGCTCCTATCTATCAACCCCTCATTCTCTTGGATGAGGTGTAGGTCATCCATCTCTGGCTCCCTAACATGGCCTGTAAGGAGCTGTGCCGAGATGTTGCAATCAGGGGCACTGGAGGTCTCTGAGATCTGCCACATCTTGCAAGAGGAATTACTAACATGCCATATTGGCACATGTTCTCAGCTTTAAAATACATGAGAATAAAACACATAAAATGCACAAAAAGGCAACTGACTGAAACTTTCATAGAGTGGTTGACGAGGCTGCAAAAATCAATTCCTTAACCGACAGCAAGATGATGTATTTTGAGAAGGCAAACAAGGAGACACAACACACAGTCTTCTTCACAGGGAGAGGGTACTTAAACAAGAGGATGTAGGTTTAAGGCCAGAGACAAGAGATTTAGAACATAGAACAGAACAGCAGAGGAACAGGCCCTTTGGCCCATAATGATGTGCTAAACCAGGTAAAAAGCAAATCAAAAACACCCAAACACTAATCCCTCCTACCTACACAATGTCAATATCTTCCATCTTCCTCACATCCGTGTGCCTATTTAACAATTTCTTAAAAGCCTCTAATGCATTTGCCTCTACCACACCAGGCAGCGCATTCCAAACTTAACCCTCACACTCCCTTTGAACCTGCCTCCTCTTACCTACATTCCCTCTGGTATTAGACAATTCACCCCTGGGAAACAGATACTCCCAGTCTACTCTATCTATGCCTCTCATAAACTTATAAAACTTTATCAGATTCCTCTCAGCCTCCACTGCTCCAGAAAAAACAACCCAAGTTTTCCCAGCCTCTTATAGCACATACCCTTGAAACCAGGCAACATCCTGGTAAACCCCTCTCCAAAGCTTCAACATCTTTCCTATAGCCCTAGGGACTTATCCATCTTAATGCTTATCAGGAGGCCCACCACTTCCTCCTCCTTGACCTCTAAATGCCCTAGCACATTTATACACTCAGCATTGGTCTCCTGGTCCTCCATATCCTTTAAGTTGGTAAATACTGAAGCAAAGTACTCTTTAAGTACCTCAATCACAATCTCCACATCCAAGCAAATGTATCCCTTTTTATCTTTGAGTGGTCCCACCCTCTCCCTCATTATCCTCTTGCTCTTGATGCATATATAGAATGCCTTGGAATTCACCTTAATCCTACTTGCCAATGACTTCTCATGGCCCCTCCTGGCTTTTCTAATTCCCTTCTTTAGTTCTTTTCTGGCTTCTTTGCACTCCTCGTGTGCTCCATTTGATCCTGATTTCTGAAGCTTCACATACTTTTCCCTTTTTTTCTTGACTAAATTCATCACCTCTCTGGACATCCAAGGTTCTCTCATCTTTTCATGGGCACATTAGCAACACTTAAAAGTCATCTAGATTAGTACATGGATAGGAGGTGTTTACAGGGCTGTGGACCCAATGCAGGCAGATGGAACTTGCACAGTTAGCATGGATGAGTTGGGCTGAAGGGCCTGCTTCAATATTGTGTCATTCTATGACTGTTAATAAGCTCATAATCATGTGGCATATTTTCCCCAATTAAATTTCACTTTGAAAGATAATATGGAATTAGGTTCTCCCACTCTTTTCATCAAATCTTAATAATTCACAGATTACTGTCTCTCTATCTCTAGTCCTCTTCCCAATTACACTAGAGCTCTCTAGTTAGTTATCAGCGGAAACTATTTACACCCCTTCATTCTGCCATCAAAATCCTTGAGTACATAATAAACAATATTGAATTGAGTCACTGTAATATTCCAAAGGAAACTAATGGTCAATGTACAGAATGAAATGCTGCAACACTTACTAATCTACAATTTTAACATAACCTCATTCTCTTGATTAATGTTTTTCCAGGCATATACTCAGTTCTAAGATTTTACACAGATCTTCAGTTGAAATTTAGCTGGATAGCCTGAAGGTATTAAACAAGCCTCAATGTCTTTGGTATGGAAAAGAAGAGGAAGAACCTCCCTTCACTTGAGCACATTATATACGCTGACAGGCATCTTTGCTCTTAGTTTGCTATGACATCAGATAGTGTGTGGATAAAATATGAGGATAGAATGAAACGATATTCCCTGTTCTCATTCCTCCACCGTCCAACTTATATTCCAATTGTACTTGCTATTTTGACTCATAGATACATGGCATAGCACCTACGGCACTACCTGCCAATATTTTCAAAAGAAATGAGAAATCAATTTATTATAAAAGTTCAGTACTTTTCATTAGAAATAAAAATGCTAAATAATATAATGCACTACTTATCACACTTTATCTAATTCTTTGCCATGCAGTACTCATGAAAATATATACCTGAATTTTACATTCATTGAGTGGACTGAGAAGCAGAGGCTTTCTGTCGGGGTACAAATATTCGTATTGTTGCCTGAAATTTTCAGCATATTGGAGCATAATTTGTTCTTTGATCGTGTTTTCCTGATAAGATAGTGGGTAGTTCATGACACCTATATCTGTTATCAAAGCGTCCCTACATCAAGGAAACATGAAAGAGAAAATTACATTTATTGAGTGCTCTAATCATCCTCATAACATCCAAAATTGCTTCACAGCAAATGTACACTGCTTCAAAGATCACAAACAAAGATAAAGAGATAATAACCAGTTAACTTATTTTAATGACCTTCATTCCTCATCAAGAAGTCCTTTGGGTCCTCTACTTCTCTCTTATGAAGCAGCCAAATGATTGCCCATTCATCCCCAGCCTTCTTTGGTTGTCTGAACTTGCTTTTACAAGAAACAACAACTCCTTTGATTTCACTCACTTCCTCCAAATAAAATATGTTGCTATGGGAACCTTTCTGAGTCCTGGCAATACTTGCTTTTTCTTAGGATGTGTGGAATTTTATTTTGTCTCAGTCCCGCTCAGGTCCTTTCTCTCCTCTCCTTTTCTGCTTTACTGAAGACTTTATCAATGCCATGTTTCATTAACTTTGCTTTCAATTTCCAATCTGTACTTCATCTCAAAATCTAAATCTGAACCTTACCTTCCCTTTCTTTATTTGTTATCCTTCATTCCTGTGGATATACAGATAATAAGATCACCAACTCCCACCAATATCTTGGTATGTCCTTCCCACTTCACTTCCTATAAGGATTCTATTCTAGTCTGCAAGTTTCTATGTCTGTTTTAACAATGTACTTCCTGTACCAGTGCTTCTCAGAAGCCACACTCTTTTCCTTTAACAGGCTGTTCTACTCCTTACCTATGTCTGACTCATTTTGTCCCTGTCTTTATCTAATAAGGCAAGGTTTCATTCTCTATCTAACCAGCTTCCACATTCAGCATGTATCTTTTGCCATTTCTGCCACCTATTGCTATTCCCAACAGTCTCCTATCCAATTATACCCAACATATCTTCATATACATGTACTCTGCAATGCTGTAAGTCTCAGAGCTCACATTCATTACAAGTTGCTTCAACCAGGATAGCCATGTTCCTCATAAACAGTCCAACTCTCACCAACACACTTCCCTTTCTCTTAAAGGACTAACTGGTACTTAAACACAAGTGGCAGGAATTATTTAGCGGTTAACTTGGACATAGGACCTGCACTTGCTGAGGCACTGCATACCAAAGTTCAAAGGGGTTTGCAGGGGGGTTATAGCAGTCTACCAATCTGCCATGCCAGAAATTATTAGGAATGCAAAAGTATTCCCACATTCAAAAGACCCATCTGAAGGGTCAGCAATGCAATGGGTGATCAGCTTCAAGTTCTTAGGTGTTAGCATCTTGGAGGATCTATCCTGGGCCCAGCACATTGATGCAACTACATCAGATCAGCATTTCTACAGTCACAGAAGTTTGAGATTGAAGGCTCTGACAAACTTTATAGATGTGCAGTGCAAAGCATTTTGACTGGCTGCATCACAGACTGGTATGAAAACTCCAATGCACAGGAACGCAAGAGGTTACAGAGTGTGGTGGATTCAGCCAGTTCAACCATGGGAATTATCAAGGTCCCCATTATCAAGGTCATCTTCAAGAGGTGTTCTCTTAGGAAGGCAACATCCATCATTCAGAACCCCCACCATCCAGGCCATGCTTTCTTCACGTTGCTGCCATCAGACAAGAGGTACAGAAGCCTGAAGGCCCACACCTCAAGGTTCAACAATAGTTTCTTCTCCACTGAACTGACCTGTAAAGCCCTAATTCTACCATAGACTACATTTCCCTCAACTTGAAATAATTTGTTCTGTTTAATTTTCTTCATCATGTAATTTATGTAAAATCAAATTGATGTAATTTATGTCTACAATGTACCGTTCTGATGTTGCAAAAAGCTTATTTTCATGGCATTTATTTTTGGGATAAGTAAGCCCATGAAAATAAACATGAACTTGTTTGATCCTTGATGTTGCCTGTTAACCAGACAGCCTAGATCACTGATTCATATGGGTGAGAAGGTGTGTTATCGAGATGTCATTTCTTAACACTGAACTATGCAAGCTGTCCAACAACATGATCAGCAATCTCCATAACTGAAAATTAAGGGCCTTCCATCAGTCACACTTCAGCCTCTGAGATCATGCTGATTAGAGGAATACCAATACCGGCAAAGCCACACAAAAGAAAGGCATTAAGGGAATGTGGCAGAGGAATCAATAGATATGTGCAAAGAAAAAGCATTTCAGGATGTATATTGTATACATTTCTCTGACATTAAATTGTGTTAGAGTGAGTTTTTGGGTCAATGATTCATCTACACTTAAGTGACTTTGGCCACCAGTCTTCTGTTCTTCAACAAAGTATTGTGGATTGAGTTCATAACAATGCATTTCCTAAAAGCTGTGAATACCGGAACACTAGCCCAGATGCTGCAGATGGAACATAGAAGTGTGAAGTTTACAAGTAGTTTCGAAGACGGCATTATCTATACTTTGTAAGTATGAATTGTCCTCTATGTTAACACGTAAAATTCCAAATAAATGTATTGTGGATTTAACTTGCACTCCTAAAGGCTGTGAATACCAGCCCAGACATGTTGGCGTCGGGAGGAATGGATGAAGTCAGAAGGTGTGATGTTTTATATGTAGCTTCAAAAGAAAGCATTGTCTATACTTGTAAATATGAATTGTCCTTTGTGTTTAGCAAATAAATATCAAGCCCTCATTGGGCTCGCAGACCTTTTCCACCAAAGGGTCTCGGTATGATGCCTGCTGTACCTTGTGTCGAATAAAGAAGCTGCTTTGTACCTACCAGTAACTCTCTCTCCCACAATTTCATTCACGCTACAACAAATTGTACCTTCGAACACAGTAACCCACCCTTTGGCCCATCTAGTCCATGCTGAACTATTATTTTGTCTAATCCCATTGACTTGCAACTGGATCATAGCTCTCCATACTCATATACACTCTTACAAACGCCTAAGTGAAAAAGTTCCCCCTTATGTTCCCCTTAAACATTTAACCCAGGACTTTTAGGTCTAGTCTCACCCAACCTCAGTGGAAAAGGCCTGTTTGCATTTATCCTGTCAATACTCCTCATAATTTTGTATACTGCTATCAAATCTCCCCTCATTCTCCTATACTCCAGGGGATAGTCCTAACCTATTCAACCTTTCCCTGTAACTCAAGTCCTCATATCTCAGCAACATCCTTGTAAACATGGAGCTTTCTGTACAATGAAGAAATGGACGGGACTTTACATTTGAATTCCTTGTACCAGATCAGACTGTATGCTTACAGACAATTAATAATAATTATAAAGAGTCTGTATTCCTTTAAACCCCATCATCAAGTGAACTACTATTTCCTGAGTTTCCTTTCCAAGCAAGGATTTAGAATGTGAATCTTGGTAGCATGTAAAATTCACTCATCTCATTGCTGGAGCCTTTCACCCAGTTTTATTCATCAGTTATTTCAATCTAGCACTGAACAACATTTACTCTGTTTCAATTACTAATAATGAGGGAAATCCACAGTTCTCAGTGTGAAATATCTCCAGTCCTGCATTTTAAGTCTTTTATATTTATCTAGTATTAATAGTCTCCCTTGTTCTAAGCTCTCTTATAAAAGAAACTAGTCAATTTCCATTTAGTCAATTTGATCCTTTCAGAATTGTGAATACTTCTAAATACATCGCTACTATTTTAACAAAAATCCAAATATTTCAGCAAATTAAATTTTTTATATCAGGAATATAGTATGTACTGAACATGCATTGTACACTTTAGAGGCTTAATAACTTCTCTGTGGAACCAACACTCCATACAATATCTTCATTGATGTCTTAAGATGTTTCTAACAGGCCCATCATTCTATTTTACCTTCTCCAACTACATTTCTTTTCTGATCTTCTTTTAAAGAGCTCCTCGGCTGGGCATTTATGTCTGGGTATCATGAATTCCAAACACGTTCAGAGAACTATTAAATAGAAGCAACCTTTACTTACAGGCGATCCATTTTATCAACGAATGATATGTGTTTTCCCCCCTCGATCTCTCCTGCATTTTTCGTCTGTTCTTCCTCTTCCTCAAATTCCTCCAGCATGTCCATTATTCTCTAAAGAGGAAGTGAGCAAAAATTACTACAGGGCAGTCAGTCCCAATGTTCAGCATTACTTACAATTTCTTCACTCCAGGAATAAATCACCTTTATGTGCCATTGTATGATGTCATTATTTCTAAGTTTTCCTCATAAGTGCAAAGGAGAAATTCTACCTCACTCTCAGGTCAGGTTTCAGTCCCTCTCTATCTCTGGAAACCCTCCAGCCCTACCAATCCCTGAAAGTCCTTTGCTGTTCCAATATATTGGAAAAAGTCAATCTCTATCTCCCTGTTCCAAGACTTCAGAACTCAAATCAATTCCATAATTTGTTACAGTTCCAGCAATATATCTTATTTTTTTAGGATATTCTGTTTCCCCATATCAAATACAGAATGTCTGGCATGTCCCTAACTTACTCAATGATGACCTTCAGTGTCTCTGGTCAGTATCTCTGCTTGCTTCCTAACCCTTGGAGTACATTCATCACATAGACTAAGAGCATCCACAGCCTCAGTGGGAAATAAGTATCTGCTTTCAAAACAAAGCTTCCTTTGTTAACTTTCAGAGTATGTGAAAAAGAGAAGAGTAAATTCGGCTAAGAATCTCTCCATGGTTGAGCAGCTTGCTAGCATGCTGTGTCCACTCTTACTGGAAACTATAGCCATCAGTATCATACAAAGAAGGCTGCCGGTGCCCAAGTAAATAAGTTTAACCCAATTACTTCTTCCACATTTGCCTTAAAGTTTCATTTCCCATCACTGTTAGAATCAGAATCAGATTTATCATCACCAACGAGTGTTGTGAAATTTGTTGTTTTATGTCAGCAGTATAGAGCAAAGACACAAACATCTATAAATAACAAAAGTAAATAATAGTGCAAATAAATCAATAACGAGGCAGTGTTTATGGGTTGATAGACTGCTCAGAAATCTGATGGTGGAATGGATAAGCTGTTCCTAAATCACTGAGTGTGGGTGGATCTACAGGCTCTTGTACCTCTTCTCTGTTAGCAGTAATGAGAAGAGGGTCCATTCCAGATGGTGAGGATCTTTAAAGATGGATATTGCCATCATGAGGCATTGCAAGCATACTGAAGTGCATTTTCCCAGAATGGAACATTACAAATATCATTTCTGAGTCTTTTTGCATCAGTTCAAAATTTCAGCCAAGTCCTTCCTTCCACAAATGGCACTTGGACATCCAACATAATTCTGCATCACACATCCATCGAATGATGTCATTCAATGTGGACAATCTTTGGGCACTTCTGTAACATTTTGTGATGCATTGCTAGAATGAAATTTCACTAAGTAAATGCCTAGTAAAAGTCTACAAAAGATGTAATCTTTGGTAAAGATGTAATCAAGGTTGTATGAAAGACCTGCAGTTGCCCATGCTGCAAGTCTCCCCTCTTCACACCACTGATGTTGTACAAGGGAAGGGCATTAGGACCCAAACAGTTTGGCACTGGTGTTGTTGCAGAGCAATATGTTGTTAAGTGCCTTGCTCAAGGACACAACACGCTGTCTCAGCTAAGACTCAAACTCGTGACCTTCAGATCATTAGATCAATGCCTTATTCACTTGGTCAAAGGAATTGTGGAATGAGTATTTTACTCAGAGAATATTGGCAGCCTGGTTCTTCACTTTGCTTTGGAGCACCTAAACAACAGCAAAAGCATACAGTACATCAGGCTGCTGTTTATTGATTACAGTTTGGCATTCAACATCATTGTCCACTCAGTATTAATCAGTAAGCTTCAAAACCTGGGCCTCTGTACCTTCCTCTGTCACTAGATCTTCTACTTCCTTATTGAGAGACGATAGTCAATACAGATCAGTAATAACATCTGTTCCTCTCTGTGCGATAGATATTACCTGTCCAGGGCTGGGGCACATTTTTGCCATGCTTAGCTTTCTAACACAGCCGCTATGAGCTTAAGGAGTGTTTTTGAGTAAGTTAAACTTCCAAATGAAATTCTTTTTGTCAGCTTTTTGTCATAAACTGGAGCCAGCCTTCATTTCTTAATGTAAATGGCAAGCAAAGATCAGTCTGAATTTAAAAGGACAGCTTTGTAAACAAACAAAACTGTCCATAGAACACAGGATGCTTGCCCACAGCACTGGGCTGATTGCAGTGTAAGATAATGAAATAATGTTAATTCCCTGTATCAACCAGATAACTAGCTGTTATTTAGTTCAAGCAGGCTTGCAGACTAAATTGATACTGTCACTTAGCACATAAATAGCTAGTCTATTAATAGTTGGAAGATCTATGTAATCAGAGGTTCACCTCTCATAGCATTAATTTTGTCACTAGAAGCTTTTAGAACATCTGTGTAAAAAGGTATGTGAAAAGATATCACAAGTGTCTGAAGTCAACCAAGTGGCAAACAAAACAGTATAAATGTGAGAGCAGTCAGGCTTGTTAGGAATGGTCCAGGAACATCAAGAAGAATAACAGAAAGATGGAGTGAACAGGAATCCATTCCTCTGCCTTCAGTTTCTGCGACTGAAAACTCACATGTCTGCAACTCACTCCTATGTCTTTTTAGCTGATGAGATTTAACTTTGGAAATTCTTTGTGTTTTAGGAATTGTTTGAAATTTGGAAATGTTTTACAAGATAGAAGTCCTCTGTGAGATTCACATATGTTTTGTTTTATGAAATTTATTTAAATATAAATGTGTCATTAATAATAAATGAACTATGTTTAAACTAATTTGTTAGCTGGAAGTACATCCTTCTTGGTTTGGGGGGGGGTAGGAAAATAGTGGGCATTGACAGCTAAATTCCCCATGGAGGATAAACAGGGAAGTGAACTAGCTTTTGAAAAGTAGCTGGCTACAGTATAATCTCCCTTTAGTGAAGGTAGCCGTAGCTATCTACATCAGATCTTAAGATAGGACTTAAGATATTCGCATATTTGCGGCCAGCAATCCCAATACCGTCACTCCTGACAATCAACACAGACACACCTCAGGAATGCTTGCTTAGCCCACTGTCTACTCTCTCTACACTCATGACTGTGTGGCCAGGTATAAATTTATATGCCATCTATAAATTTCCAAATGACCCCACTGTTGGCAGAATCTCAGATGGTGACAAGGAGGCATACAGGAGTGAAGCAGATCACTTGGTTGAATTATGTCACAAATACAACCTCATCAGCAACATCAGCAAGACCAAAGAATTGACTTCAGGAAGTGGAAGTTGAAAGAACACACACCAGTCCTCATTGAGAAGTCAGCAGTGCAAAGGGTGAGTAGCTTCAAGTTCCCGGTTTCAACATCCTGGGCCCAACATATTGATGCAATCATGACGAAGGTACACCAACAACTCTATTAGGAGTACAAGGAGATTTAGTATGTCATCACAGATTCTTGACAATTCCTATTCATGTATGGTGGACAGCATTTTGACTAGTTGCATCACAGCCTGGTATGGAGATATGGAGACTCCAGTGCACAAGATCGCATGAGGTTGCAAAGTTGTAGGCTCAAGCTAGCTTCATTGTGGGCACAACCTTCTCCACCATTGACGACACCTTTAAGAGGTGGCACCTCAAGAATGTATTGTTCATCGCTAAGGACCCTCATCATCCAGGACAGATTCTATTCTCATTACTACCATCAAGGAGAAAAAACATGAACACGAAGACCTACACTCAACGATTCAGGAACAGCTTTTTCTCTTTTGCCATAAGATTACTGAATGGTCCATGAATTTATGAACTCTGCCTCATTATTCCACAAACTTTTCACTGTTTATTTATTTTGTCACTTACAGTAACTTAGGTCTTTCAACAGTACTGCCACCATGAAACAACACATTTCATGTCAAGTAAGTCAGTGTTAGTAAACTTAATTCTGATTGTGGTAAGTCCATTATTTATCTTCAATCCTTCGTGTCCTGATTACATTGTCCCCACCATAATCAACACAAGATCTAAACTCAACAGGCATTCATTTCATCACAATTACTCCTGTTATGATTTTTAGTTCTCTGAATTGCACCCATCCCCCAGAATCCACCCCCACGCTAGTCACTCCTGGGATCGGTACACTGATCATTCCAACTACCCACGCCTTGAACATCTTGACCTGCCTTCACTAATTCCTGTATCTCCAATCCCCTGACTCTCCAGTGAAAACTCTGATCCCCAGCCTTCACCCAATCCCAACAAGGCAGTTAAATATCCAAGACCTACATGGGCCTCTGAAGCATTAACACTCCTTCCCAAGTACAAAATAGCCTTCAAAGCAACATGCTATTCTCCCTCCATCTAAACCAAGGCCTCACCCAATGCAGAAACCCACCAGCCGCACTACTAGCAGCCCGTATTATTGAAACAATGATGTCCAATTACAACGAGGAGGTTATGTATGAATATATCTTCCCTTCCCCTATACTGGTTCTCATTTGAGAAGATTCCAGTTAACTGGAACACATCAGGAGCAGTGCATTTTGGCCACATTAAGTAGCTGTCCCAATTTACCTAATTTTCATAGAAATAGTTAAAATGGGTAAAAAAAAGACAAACTACTGTTTCATTGAGTAACAAATTATGCATTTAGATGAACTACAGAACAAATGAGAACACTACTAATAATACTACAGAACCATAAAATGGTGTATTAGTTCCTAATAGCTATCAACAGAGGAATTCATCAAGTGTACGCTGCCATGTTCTTTCAATTAACTGTAAATGAATAAAATCAGTGCAGATAATGGACTGCCTTGATACAATGTTTTGGACGACTGTATCCTTCAAATTTTCATTTTCACTGTAACATCCAAGATGATTGTCGATACCTTCAATTTCCTTTTAGTTTCTAACTTGCTGAAGTAGTGAAATCATTTCATTTTCACTCCTGCCCGTTTCTGGCATCTCCAGTCCTGAATGCTTGAAACCAGTGAGCAAAATAGTTATAAATTGTAAAACTGCTTATTTCTCACCAACTATCAGAGCAAAAATCACTGTTTTTTGAACACAAACATGTGCAACTTATGCTATTTAAAAACTGTTCGTTCTAAGCACGGTGCAGTGTCTAACAGTTGCACGTGACTGACATTAGAAACTGTTTGGCAGCAATCTCAGCTCCAGTTAAGCAGCATAATACCCTAAATAAACAAAGGGAATCACATTTATTTTCTCAATTAGTATTTGTTCTTTAAGAGTTGTCCCAAATAAGCAGCTGCCCTGATTCACTGATGACCCAGTTAACCAGAGTCCAGTGTGTGTACAAATTCTGTTCAAAAGTCTTAGGTAAGTATATTTTAAAAATCTGTAAAGTGATGATGCTTTCAAAAATAATGAGATGAAAAGTTTTTAAATATCAAAATATTTACAAAAATTAACAGTAATCAGTATAAAACTTAATCAAATCACTACTTGGCGTTTTCACCCTTTGCCTTCAAAACTGCATCTGTTCCCTCAAGTACACTGTTGTGCAGTTTTACAAGAGAAAAGGCTGATAGGTTGTTCATAACATCTTAGAGAGCTTGCCACAGTTCTTCTGCAAACTTTGGATGCCTTGTTGATTTTCTCTCCAGATAGCCTCGATGACATTGAGATCAGGGTCATACCATTTGAAACCATATAAAAAATCTAGGGTGCCTAAGACCTTTGCACAGTCTTGTGTGAATTTAATAAATGTTTATTTATTTATTTTTATAACGGCAGCTCATTTGTAGTAAGTCTACAGTCGAAAAGGCATATATAGTAGTATTCTGTAATTTCCAGATCACTGCATGGAGTAAGGAAAGTGTTTTTTTTACACAAAATGTTAAACTGTGTATCCAGCTGCACGTCCCACTTATCCCTCCACCACCACTAAACATAAAAGAACCCTTGGCAGAATATCGAGGTATTCTCCATGGGTATTATGAGCAATGCTAGACCTTCAAGCAGAAAAAATAAGCTTTATGAAAAGGCAAAATAAAATCTTCAGATGCCATAAATCCAAAATAAAAAAACATAAAATGACAAGCATTCAGCAACATCTGTGAGGAATATAAGAAAGAAAATTAATACTTCAGGTCGACGCCTTTTATCACAAATCTCTCTCTCTCCCTACCGATGTTGCCTGATCTGCTGAGTGTTTCCAGCATTTCCTATTTTTTAAAATAAATTCAATAAAACTGAGTATCTCAATATCGTGGAATCATAATCTTCTAGTTCTGAAGTAAAATACTGTGGTAGAAAACAGTGCAGTACTAGCTTTTATTGCTAGCTCAGCAATAAACACCATCAGAATTTTCCTTCAAGCCAACTTACCTTTTAAATTACTCCAACATTAAATTACTTTAAAGACCAACTGAGATAATTTGCATAAAATATACGTAGAAATATTTTTAAATGATTCTTTACCGTTGTGTGTTTTTCAACTGTGTGAGTATTTGGTCCCTTTTAGGGTGTAGGAGTTTCCTTCCTCCTCAGGGCCTGCGGGACTGTCTGGAAGCCTTTGTTGACAGGGCAACCACAAGTTAGCAACTCGGCCCCGGCAACAAGAAAGGCACTCTGGGAATTGTAGTTCTTCATCATTTGCTGTGGCAAAATACCAAGTCCAAAAAGGGAAAAGTGTACATTGTGATCCTGTGTTGAACTGAAGGATTTGACTAAACATTTGTACATGACTAAGAGGTGTCTTTTATCTGCCTCCTGCTCCAGGTCACAGCAGAGCTCACAGTCGAGGCCCATAGTTAAGGTTTGGGGAAAAGAACCCTGAGTACAGCTGACTGGTAAAGTAACAGTGCAGAGATAGCACGATTTCCTCGATACCTGAACTAAACTGAGTCATGGCTATTTCACACTTGATCATAACTCTTAATCATAAATTTACTTTCAAAAACATAACTTTGTACAATTTTATCCAACAACCTCACCTTGGATTTCTAACACCCAAACCCTCCAATCTTTCTTTCTTTCTCAATAGTCATACTCCCAGATCTTACTAGCCAGTACTGTTCAGCAACCCCAAAGCCATTTCACTACACTATCACTAATGGCCATCTCTGCCCCCCAATAGCACAAAGATTTTGTACCTTACATAGTCTAGTTATTTTCCCCTTCAGAAAATTATATATTTACCCCCCCCCCACGTTTAAAATGATATTGGTCCCACTCCATTGCTAAAGGTTTGAATGCAAGCAGGTGTCATTACAATCTTGATAGGACAGCTCTCTAACCCCAGGATTTGGGCTTGTTGAAGGGAGATAAACAGAGAAAAAGGAACGAGAAAAGCAAATATACAGAAAGGGAAGAAAAATAACACCTGGGTTATTTGGCAAGACAGGCGTCACCAGTTGTGAAATAAACAGAGTGATATTTGCAAATTAGGACAGTGTAGGACTTAAAGGGGAAGATTCAGTCGCAAGAGGGTCATGGAATTGTAGCCCTACCAAACAGGAGGTGCATTTTGAAAGGACTAATAAAGCTATGATATGCACAATAAATGGTAGGGCCCTATGGAATATTGAGGAACAGAGGGACCGCAGTTCACCAAATTCAAGAAAAGCTATTTTCCTTCAGCTACTCAATTCTTGAAATTATAAAAATCATGTATAATTTATGTTTTTCTTGTGAATGCTGCTTATATGAAGCTAAGTGCCTGTGATGTAACTGGAAGTATGTTTTTCGTTGCACCTGTGCATACCTGTATTTGTGTATTTGACAATAAACTTAATTTTGACTTTGGCTTAGGTGTCCAAGTCCGTGAATCCCTGAAGGTGGCAGTACAGGTTGATAAGGTGGTAAATGAGGCATAGGAGATGCTTGTCTTCATTATCTGGGAGTATGGAATACAAGAGCAGAGAAATTGTGGTACAGCTACTTAAAACATTAGTTAGCCAATTGTAGGAATACAGTACAGTGTGCTATGTTGGCTGCCATGCAATAAGAAGAATGTGATTGACTTGAAAAAGTGTAGAATAGATTTACCATGAGTGCTTGAGATGGAGGGTTTAATCATGAAGGGAGAAGTTTGCTTTGTAGTGAAAGAAACTGATGGGGATACAGAATAATGAGAAGCAGAGACAATAGGAAAGATTTATCCATATTAGAAATATATAAAACTAAAAGGCATTGATTCAATGTAAGCTATGAGAGATTTAGAAAGGATCTGAAAAATAAATTTTGCACCCACAGTATGGTTGGAATTGGGAATATTTTGCCAAAAAAATATTTTTGCAAATAATTGACAAAGTGCAACTAAAGATGAAATGGGGAGGTAAGTGGGGATGGGTTTGACCCATGAGCAAACAATAAGCAGACTCTCGTATGCAGAAACATCATTGAAGCATACACAATGTTTACACAACTTGGCAGAGAAGATGCGGGGATGATGTTTTCCTTGGTGGGCTATATAGAAATAGGAGTCACAGTCTCAAAATAAGAAAACAGCCATTCAGGAGTGAGAGAAGATGAAATTTCTTCCTTCGGGAGGGTAGCAGAGCTTTGGAATTCCCTAATCGTGTCCAGTATGGGTTCAATTGCTGAGCAGGTTCAAGACAGAGATCAATAGGTTTTTGGAATATTAAAGGACTCAAAGGTAGTGAAGTGGCATTGAGGCAAGAACACAGCCACAATCATATTGAATGTGGAGTAGGCACAAAGGGTTGACTGGCTTGCTCTTGCTTGTATTCAAGATTGTTCAATGTCATTTCCAGTACACAAGAGTAAAGGAGAATGAAACCGTTGTTACTCTGGATCCAAATCAGCATAAAAGATCAAGAAGGTACAGAACACAATAATAACAATGATAAAGTAACACAGCAAATATAAATACATAAGATAGCTTCTATACATGGATTGATTGCATGTCAATAAAGTGACATAATCCTTGAGTTCTGATGTGTCTCTCCTTTACTGAAGTCACATAAATTTTACCACTTTGTATTTGTCTTTGGCGTTGGACAGTAAACCATTTTTAAAAACTTACTTGAAAATTAAAGTGCAGGCATAATTTGTGGGCACCACAGTAGCATAGCGGTTAGCACCATGCTATTACAGCTTGAGGCGTCCTAGCATTCAGAGTTCAATTCCTGCACTGTTCTGTAGGGAGTCTGTACGTCCTCCTCGTGGAAGAAGTGCCTCTTCCTTGGGTGTCTCACAGTCCAAAGATGTGTCGGGTAGGTTAATTGGTCATTGGAAACTGTCCCGTGATTAGGTTAGAGTTAATCAGGGTTGTCAGGGGTTCCTGGGGCAGTGTGGCTCCAAGGGCCGGAAGGAACTTCTCCACGCTGTATCGCTATATATAAATAAATAAATAAACAGAAGTGGATCAGTGTGAAGTGATTAACTATTTGCAAGCCTTCTCTGCTGTCAGTAACAGTGGGAGATGTGTCAGGAGCATGCCTCTGATGCTCCTGCACTGGCATAATGTGAATGAAGCTTATGTTACCTGGGTAACACATATATGGCTTCATCACCTTTTTTTTCTTTCCCTTCCTCCCCCTTCTTGTTGGGATCATCCACACAGTTCCTCCTGCATGTCCAAAGCTTGCTGCTGCTCAGTGTTGTACATTGAAGCAACTCATTCATAATTCCATACAACATTGAAGGAGGCCATTTTGACCGATCAAGTCAAAGCTGGCTCACAGAGCTACCCTATTTCCCACAGATTTTTCCTGTAACCTTTACTCTCCTCACTCCCAGCAAAGCCCCCCTCATTCTCACTAATTCAATAACTCACCCACACACTGGGAGCAAATTACACTAATCAATGAACTGTGGGAGGTGAGAGGAGACCTCTTCTTTGGTTGTCCATCAGAATCTGATGACTTCGTCCACTCCTTTAACGGTGAGATCTTTGATGACTATACAGTCCTATCCCAGACCCACAAGCTCTATTGCAGGTGGGACATGTATATGTGGTAGTAGTGGTGGTAGTGTGGCAACCATGGCTTCACTTCTCCTGGCTCTCTTCTGGTTGTTCTTTCCATCTCCAGAATACGTACCCCATCCCTACACAGCTGTCGCCAAGTGTTACGGTCAGCAGCAACATCCTCCAGGTCCTCGGGTCTGATCTTGCACTTCCTTAAAGCATTCTTCATCTGATCCTTATAGTGCTTCTTCAGCCCTTCAGCTGAGCGTCGACCATGATGTAGCTGGCCGTATAACACTCTGTGGGGTAGCCGACATGGGGGCATCTTTATCACATGCCCCAGCCATTGCAGCTGACGCTGGGTGATCATGGCCTCAATACTTCTGCAGTTGGTCTTTACAAGTATTTCAGTGTGAGGCACCCACTGACGCCAGGTAATTCCCAGGATGCACTGGAGGCAGATTATGTGGAAGTGCTCCAAGGACTTGATGTGATGGCTGTAGGTTACCCAAGCTTCACAGCCATAAAGGAGGGTGGTGACACAGACCGCTTGGTATACAGTGACCTTTGTGAAGGGACAAAGGCTCCTATTCTGAAAGATTCTACGCCGAAGTCTCCCAAAGGCAGCTGATGCCTGTTTAATGTGGCTCTGGATGTCAATGGTTGTCAATGGTGCTATCCTCAGAGAGAATGCTCCCCAGATATTTGAAAGATGGCACTACTGACAGCTTTTCATCACCAACAGTGAAGGCAGGTAGGGTGGGTGGGACACTGGTACTCCTTTGGCAAACCACTTCTGCCTTGGTGGTATTGACTGTCCGGTCCATCCTGCTGTACGCTCTCACCACCACAGCAAGGACAGTCTGAAGATCTTCCGGAGTATGGGCCACAAGAGCACAGTCACCTGCATTCTGCAGCTCCAGGACCCGTTCTTTATGCAGTTTGGTGGTTGCATGGAGTCTCCTGATGTTAAAGAGGTTGCCATCTAATCTGACGTCCACTGCCACACCGCTGCTGTCCTCAATCTCGTTGTGGAGAAGCTTGGTAACACACAGGAGGAAGATGTTAAAGGCACTGGCGCTAGCACACACCCCTGCCTCACCCCTATCCGTACAAGGATGGGCTCGGACTCTTGTCCTCCTATGGTCACCCGAGCAGTTATCCCATCGTGGAACTGGCAGAGGATGTTAACAAATTTATTGGGACAGCCAAATCTGAGGACATCCCATAAGAGCTCTCTTTGCACAGTGTTGGATGTTTTGGAGAGGTCGACAAAGGCCATAAACAGGTCTTGTTGTTGCTCCCGGCACTTTTCCTGAAGCTGCCAGGCTGTGAAGATCATGTCCATCGTGCTCCTGTTCTTCCTAAATCCACACTGCGATTCGGGCAGCATCGACTCGGTGATGTTGCTGATGAGCCTCTGAAGCATCACCTTAGCCAGGACCTTTCCAGCAACAGAAAGGAGTGATATGCCTCTACTATTGCCACAGGTGGCCTGGTCACCCTTGTTCTTATAAATGACAACGATGTCTGCATTCCTCCATTGCTGTGGGATGTTCTCATCAGCCCAGGCCTTGGTGATGTACTTGTAGAGTGTGCTCATACACCCGTACCCTCCGTTCTTCAGTAACTCAGCAGGGATATTGTCAGTGCCAGGGGACTTGTTGTTCTTAAGGGAATGGACATCTGATAGAACCTCCTGGAAGGTTGGTGGTAGACTGAGGTGGTGGATAGGAGGAAGTTCAGGCAGTTCGTCCAGGATGGTGGGGTCTGTTTCAGAATCCTGATTAAGCAGGGTGTTTAAATGCTCAGCCCACCTCAGCAGAATGGTATTCTGATTCTTCAGAAGTGTTAGACCATCTGCTGTTTTCAGGGGAGTAATGCATCGATTTATTAGGCTTAGATGGTTTTGACAGCATTGTAACAATTATGCATGTCATTATTACTGGCAAAGGACTGGATTTCATGTGCCTTTTCAGTCCATCACTCATTTTGTATTGCCTTTTGCACTTTCCTCCGAGCTGCCTGCCAATGCTGCCTGATGCTGGTGGATGAAGAGTTATCTAAAGTTGCCCGGTGTGCTTTGTGCATGTCCTTAAGCAAGTTGTGGATGGTGTCTGAGTTATTGCCAAACCAGTCTTGGTGGTTTCTGCTCTTATGGCCAATGGATTGGGTTGCTGCCTCATCGAGCACATAGCTGATATAGGTCCACTGTTGTTCCATGGTATTTTCCGAACTCAGACAAGGTTCCAGCTCCCTTAGTTTTTCAGCTAGGATGTGTCAAAACTCACTTCTTGCTTCTGTGTTCTCAGGTGGTTGCAATTTAGCTGCTTTTTATTGGGTGTTTGCAGCCGCAAGTGGGGGTGCACTTTCATATGGAGCTTGGCCACGATCATACGATAGTCAGTCCAGCACTCTGCACCTCTCATGGCCCAGGTGATGAGAACATCCTTGATGTCACTACGTCTCGCAATGATGAACTCCATCATGTGCTAATGTTTAGAGCGAGGGTGCATCCACGAGGTCTTATATTTTGCCTTCTGCTGGAAGATGGTGTTGGTTATGGTAAGGTTATGCTCAGAGCAAAGAGTAAGTAGCCTCATGCCACTTGCATTCACTTTGCCAATACCATGCCTACCTAGCACTCCACTCCATATCCCGTTGTTCTGTCCCACCCTAGCGTTGAAGTCCCCAAGCAAAAGGATCTTATCATTCTTAGGGATCCAGCAAAGTGCTTCAGCCAATGTCTGATAAAAGCATTCCTTGACCTCATTCTCAGATGCCAAAGTTGGTGCATAGTCACTGAGAAGCCTGGCATAACGTTTCTTTGCCGGGGGACATGGAGGGTCATTAGTCTTTCACTAATACCAACAGGTATTTCTGTGAGACTTGGTAGAATGATGTTCTTGATGGCCAATCCTACTCCGTGGAGATGTTGTCCACCTGGGGGGAAACCATTCCAGAAGAAGGTGTAACCCATCCCTTCCTCTGTTAAAGAGCCTCCATCCAGGCGCCTGGTCTCACTCAGGGCAGCAATGTCGATGTTGTAGCGCCTCAGCTCAGCAGCAATCAAGGCTGATCCGGTGAGGTCTGTCAGAGATGCCATACGAGTCCAGGAGAGTCCTTACATTCCATGTTGCCGGTTTTAAGTTGTATTGTTTCTTATTTCAACCGCAGTAGTGGAATAGCCCGATAGGTGCGGTAACCTATCCAGGTGAGTGATTGAATGGGAAATTTTTAGGCCACCTTTTCTAGGCCCTTCCCCAATTGGGGTGAGCAGTGCAGTCCCTAAATAGGACTGCTCAGTCGCACAGGGGTCTGCCAAAAACAGCTGCCACTCAGTCCCAGCTGCTAGCGACCAAATACCCTGTGCTGCTGCTGTGCAGGGTTCTGACTAGGAGCTCCCAGTCCATTCGTACCGGCTCCTGTTGCCAGACACCCCATCACCATTAAACTTCAACCATATGTAAAGTCCAGGTATTGTTCACTGTGGTCAGAGGTGGAGACCTGCGCAAGGAAAATATTAAAGTGCCACAGAGTGTGCACCATCCCCAGGTGCACTACCTTCACCATGATGGGGTAAATCCCGGTGGCAAGGGTGAACCCAGGACAACCGGTCCCACATCTTGGCTGCAGGAAGCTGCCGGGTCCTTGGTCCGTTAAGGCCCGCCTATTGCACGCCACCAGCGCATTGCTTTTCTGTCGGGGTATGCTCCCTTAGCCTTGTCTCAACAGACTTACCACAAGGCAGTGGGGCTATTTACCCATAGCTGGGACAGTGGCTGATGGGCACCTGCACTGGGGCCCACTGCTGCTCCAAGGTCCCCTGTAGTTTAGCCTGGGACCATAAGATACCCAGTTTCCGTGTGTGGCCCTGGGGAGGCACTGCAGGAGTCTTGGTGGTGGGGAGGCTCTGTACTGGCAGGAGGAGGCTTACACACTCGGCTTCTCTGCTGAGAAGGCTGGCCAGCGGCAATAGCTGTAAGCAGAGAGCACCATGCGGCATACAGCATGCAACATGCACTGACTACAAGCACTACGACACTACTGCACGAGACACTTCACACACCCTGTGAGCAAATACTCCACCCACACACAGGGACCAGAACTCTAAAGAAACCCTTTGAAGCACAGGGTCTGAGTTCCTGGGCGTCAATATCTCTGAGGATCTAACCTGGTCCCAACATATCGATGCAGCTTTAAAGAAGGCAAGATAGCAGCTACATTTCATTAGGAGTTTGAGGAGCTTGGTATGTCACCGAAAACACTCGCAACTTTCTACAGATGTACCAGTGCTCCTAGGAGAGCATTCTAACTGGCTGCATTACTGTCTGATATGAAGGTGGGGGTGGGGCTTCTGCACCAGATCAAAGTAAGCTGCAGAGAGTTATGGGGTTGATGTTCCTGTTCTGTTTTAGTTGGGTTTTTTGTGCATGGGAGGGGCGATTGGGGTGGGGGGGGGAGCTTGATGATCATGCTGCTGTTCTTTTTTCTTGGTTTCATGGATATCTGGAGAAGAATCACAGATTGTATGTGTTGCTAATAAACGAACCTCTGAATCTTCAAGAAGCGGTGCCTCGAAAAGGCGGCATCCATCATTAAGGACCCCCACCACCCAGGGAATCCCTCTTCTCATTGCTGCCATCAGGAAGCAGGTACAGAAGCCTTAAGTTACACTCTCAACGATTCAGGAACAGCTTCTTCCCCTCTGCCATCCAATTTCTGAATGGACATTGAAATCATGAACTCAGTACTGTTTTTATTTCTGTTTGACACTACTTATTTAATTCAACTGTTTCATATATATATATTTACTGTAATTCAAAGGTTCAAAGGTTCAATTTAATGTCAGAGAAATGTATACAATATACTGTACATCCTGAAATTCTTTTTCTTCGCAAAACATCCATGAAAACAGAGAAGTGTCCCAAAGAATGAGCGACAGTTAAATGTAAGAAACCCAAAGTCCCCCCCCCAGCTCCTCCCCCCACGCGTAAGCGGTAGTGAGCAACAGTCCCCCATCCCCCCCACCGGCAAAACGAAAAGCGCACCCACTACTGAGCACAAGGGTGAGCAAAGTGATAGCAAAGACACAGACCTTGCAGGTACCCCAAAGACTATCACAATTCATCTGGCATTCGACACCCCACAGGTTCTCTCTCTCCCTAATAAGGGAGAGGGAGATGCCTCCCATTTTCACAGAGAGCGGGAGACATAACAACAACCCGCTGGTTTACAATGTTAAAAAGTCTGTTTCGTCGCTTTTTACAGGCTCTGTGCCCAAAGATCACAAGGATCTCGGATCTTTGGGCCCACAGCAAAAGATTCACAGTTGTTTTCTATATTATCATATATTGCATTGTACTGCTGCCACAAAGTGGACAGATTTCACAACATATACCGGTGATATTAAACCTGATTCTGAGAGTACATGCAAACTCCACACAGACAGCTCTGGAAGGCAGCATTGAACGTGGGTTCTGGAACTGTGAGGCAGTAACTCTCTGAGCCACAGCACTATGCCACCCCAATTCATGGGCTGAGTTTCAGATGTGTAAACCGTGGACAGCTGCTTTTCTATTGTTATGTTTCAACGACTGTTTTTAACCTTAAACCATCATTTTTGATTGCTTCAGGTTTAATCTGGTGGTTGCTGGAATGAGTTAATGAACCCAACAATTGGAGGTAGCTGGATTAACAGACAGTAAAACAGTCTCATGCAAAGAGGGTTGGGGGAGAGGGTTTGTTGAGTAGCGGTGTGAAAGAGCTGGATTAATTAATACCAACAGAAATACGTACAGTCTGTAACAATGGGCACTGGGGGAGAGGGCTACTGAATGACAACGTGAAGAGACTGGTTTAACTTCAGTGGAGGTGCAGTTGGCAACACTGGGTGTTAGGGAGAGGACTGAATGACCGACCACGTGAGAAAGTTGATTAACATTAAGTGATGTTCAGTCAGTACATAAAAAAAAGGTGCTGAGAAGAAGGGTGCCTGTGTGACGGTGCAAAGGAGTTGGATTATACCAAAGAAAGTAACGCAGGATGTTGGGGGAGAGGAGGTACTGAGTGAAAGCAGGATTTACATTAGTGCAGATGCAATCAGTGGGAGGAAGAGTTACTGAGAGACACTGTGAGGGAGCTGGATTAACACCAGTGAAGGTTCAGTGGGTAACAGGGTGCCAGGCTGAGGACACTGTGCCAGTAACTATCTTTTTAATCAATAACTATTCAACATTTGATTCAATTCAGGCAAGGGATGACAGTGATGTATTTGGCATACTGGGTTTAGATTTTAAAAAATAGGAAAATATCAAAAGCAGGTTGGATTGATTACAGGTAATGGTAGTCAGCACAGATTTCAAATATGATTTCCAAGTTAACAAGATGACGTTAATGGTAGAAATGCAGTGAAAACGGCAGCCAGTGAATACCTTGTGGTGCTGAGTGGGGGAGGTGGTGATGGGAGAGGCAGACTGTGGAGACACTGACAAGACGCAAGAGAGCAGCAGGTCATAGAGTCATAGAGCAATGCAGCGTTGAAACAGGCCCTTCAGTCCATCTAGTCTGTGCTGACCCGATCTTCTACCTAGTCCCATCTACCTGCACCCAGACCATATCCCTGCAAATCCCTCTTATTTATGTGCCTTTCAAAGATCTCCACACAGCTTTAGACCACCTAGACAACACAAACACCTACGTCAGGATGCTGTTCATCGACTATAGCTCAGCATTTAATATCATCACTCCCACAATCACCAATTTCACCAATTACAAGACAACATCACTTGACTGCGCAGGTGATGCCTCCCTCCCAAATGCGCTGAATAACTTCTACGCCCAGTTTAAGGTGGAAAATGATGTGGCGGAGAGGAAGTCCACCCCTCCTCCAAATGACCAGGTGCTGTGTCTCTCTGTGGCTGATGTGAGAAGAATCCTGTGCAGGGTCAACCCACGGAAGGCTGCTGGACCAGACAATACCCCTGGTAGAGTGCTCAGAGGATGTGCAGACCAGCTAGCAGATTTTCTCACTGGCATCTTCAACATCTCCCTGAGTAGTGCCACCATTCCAACGTGCTTCAAGGCCGGCACCATCGTCCCTGTGCTGAAGAAGTCTTCGGTGTTCTGCCTCAATGACCACCATCCCATTGCACTTACATCCATCATCATGAAGTATTTCGAGAGGCTCATCATGAGGCACATCAAGACCCTGCTGCCCCCCCTCACTGGACCCCCTGCAGTTTGCTTACCGTCCCAACCGCTCAACAGACATGCCATTGCCATCACCCTCCACCTGGCCCTAACCCACCTGGATAAAAAAGACACATACGTTCGAATGCTGTTCATAGACTTCAGTTCAGCATTCAACACAATCATCCCTCAGAAACTGATTAGAAAGCTGAGCTTATTAGGCCTGAACACCACCCTCTGCAACTGGATCCTAGACTTCCTGACTGGGAGACCTCAGTCAGTCCAGGTCGGGAGCAGCATCTCCAACACCATCACACTGAGCACGGGGGGGCCCCAGGGCTGCATGCTCAGTCCACTGCTGTTCACTCTGCTGACCCACGACTGTGCAGCAACACACAGCTCGAACCACATCATCAAGTTCACCGACGACATGACCATGGTGGGTCTCATCAGCAAGAACGACAAGTCAGCTTACAGAGAGGAGGTGCAGCGACTAACAGACTGGTGCAGAGCCAACAACCTGTCTCTCAATGTGAACAAAACAAAAGAGATGGTTGTTGACTTCAGGAGGGTGCGGAATGACCACTCCCCGCTGTACATCGACTGCTCCTCGGTAGAGATCGTAAAGAGCACCAAATTTCTTGGTGTTCACCTGACGGAGAATCTCACCTGGTCCCTTAACACCAGCTCCATAGCAATGAAAGCCCAGCAGCGTCTCTACTTTTTGTGAAGGCTGAGGAAAGTCCATCTCTCACCCCCCATCCTCATCACATTCCACAGGGGTTGTATTGAGAGCATCCTGAGCAGCTGCATCACTGCCTGGTTCAGAAATTGTACCATTTCGGATAGCAAGACCCTGCAGCGGATAGTGAGGTCAGCTGAGAATATCATCGGGGTCTCTCTTCCTGCCATCATGGACATTTACACTACACGCTGCATCTGCAAAGGAAACAGCATTATGAAGGACCCCATGCACCCCTCATACAATCTCTTCTCCCTCCTGCCATCTGGGAAAAGGCTCCGAAGCATTCGGGCTCTCACGACCAGACTATGTAACAGTTTCTTCCCCCAAGCTATCAGACTCCTCAATACCCGAAGCCTGGACTGACACCTTGCCCTACTGTCCTGTTAATTATTTATTGTAAAGCCTGCGCTGTTTTTGTGCACTTTATGCAGTCCAGTGTAGGTCTGTAGTCTAGTATAGCTTTCTCTCTGTTTTTTTTAATTATGTAGTTCAGTCTAGTTTTTTGTATTTTGTCATGTAAACCATGGTCCTGAAAAAGTTCTCATTTTTACTATGCACTGTTCCAGCAGTTATGGTTGAAATGACAATAAAAGTTGACTTGACTTGACCTGACAATCCTGATTGAGAAGTTGCAGAACCTGGGCCTCTGTACCTCCCTCTGCAATTGGATCCTCAACTTCCTAACTGGAAGACCACAATCTGTGCAGATTGGTGAAAACATATCCTCCTCACTGACGATCAACACTGGCGTACCTCGGGGATGTGTGCTTAGCCCACTGCCCTACTTTCTGTATACACATGACTGTGTGGCTAGGCGTAGTTCAAATGTCATCTACAAATTTGCTGACGATACAACCATTGTTGGTAGAATCTCAGGTGGTGACAAGAGGGTGTCCAGGAGTGAGATATGTCAACTAGTGGAATACTGCCACAGCAACAACCTGGCACTCAACGTCAGTAAGATGAAAGAGCTGATTGTGGACTTCACAGAAGGGTAAGATGAAGCAACACATACCAATCCTCATAGAAGGATCAGAAGTGGAAAGAGTGAGCAACTTCAAGTTCCTGGGTGTCAAGATCTCTGAGGATCAAACCTGGTCCTAACATATTGATGTAGTCACAAAGAAGGCAAGACAGTGGCTATACTTCATTAGGAGTTTGAAGAGATTTGGCATGTTAACAAATAAACTCAAAAACTTCTATAGTTATACTGTGGAAAGCATTCTGACAGGCTGCATCACTGTCTGGTATGGAGAAGCTACTACAGAGGACTGACAGAAGCTGCAGAAGGTTGTAAATCTAGTCAGTTCTGTTACGAACCCCGTAACTGGGTCACTTACCAGCAAAGATAGAGAGGTCCATTGAAGTCTGATGATACTATTTTTAACAATATTTATTAGTAAAAGTACACAAAAATAATATCTATGCAAATATACAGATAATATACATCATCAATACTAACTCTAAAAGTGCGGATATAATAATAATCAATAAGAAATAAGCTCTATCGTTGTCTAGGGGATAATGTATTGTCCGATGGAAATATAAAGTTCACTCAGTTTATGCAGGCTGCAGCCTTTGGGGACCGCTGGGTTTGCAATGGTTGGAGAGAGAGAGAGAGAGAGAGAGAGTTTTCGGAGAAAAACTTGCGTACTTTCCTTTTATGATTTCGATCCGTCGGAGTCTCATTGTCATGGCCATTCACTTGTGGCCTCTCCTTTAGCTAAGCCGTTCTTCCGTGATGAGTCCGCCACCCTGGCAAGGGAGGACGCACATGGGCCCTCACTGGCGTTCGCTATAAAATGCTGTCACTGGATTTCCAGCGTTTCTCCTGGTGCGTCTAAAGGGGTTGTTCCCCAGACCCTCTTTTATCCTTACTCACGGGCTCTCAGATGTCAATCAGGTTGGGATGATGCAATCCCTCAACCAGCCCACTCTGGTCGTCCCCTGAGGGGCTTCAATGAATGGTGCAGTACTCTCAATACACAATTCCGGCTCCAAGAGACAATAGCCGTTATCAGTGGCTTTGTTTCGCTGAGGCCAGGACACCTTCCAAACCTTGTGGATTCTGCGTGTCTCTCTCTCATTTCCTGGGCCCCAGACCCGAATTAATAGCAATCTTGCAATTTTCAAAAAGGAGGGGGTGACTTTGTACCCTTCGGCCCCTCAGAGTTGCTGCACATTCATAACAGCCCCTTTCTTCTAAGATTTTTACCACCGGTAAAAATGAATTAATACAGAGTCTTACAGGATTTCAGAATCTAACACAATACAAAAGAGTAATACACTACAGAGTAATACAGTTATACATTCAATTCAGCATCTAAACAGTTAGCGATTACATTGTCACTTCCTTTAATATCTTAACATCTTGTACTTTAATAAATTCCTGTAGCATCAGACTCCAATTTAATAACCACCTATTTTTATTCCTTTTCTTCAGCAAACAAAAACTAAAGAGTTGTGATCTTAGCTTACGTGTATATTATAAAAGTTCATGCAAATACTAATCTTTGTTACTTTCAAACTTAACAGTCAATCTTCCATGGTGTTGTCTTTATTATTTACATGCTTTGTCGAAATCCGTTAGAACCGGATCCTGTTATTTAAAGTGGCATCCCGTCAACCCTCGCCCCTTTTCCAGTTAACTCCCATGTGGTTAATTTGTATACTAGTGTGGAATAGTCTTTTGCATGCTCCTTTCATAGGAGTTATTTTATCAACAATGTGTTCCAAACGTAGACCATTTTCCGAATTTCCACACAATTCTTTAATTTTAAGCAAGTTGTTAGTTTTATCTTCAGGACCGTTCATTCTATTAGTTTTCAGTTTAAAATCTGCAAGCGATCCCTCTTTGTCCAAACAACATTTCAAATTCTGCCTCTTCACAGCACACCCTTGAATAACATTAGCGAGTGGGGCACCTTTACATTCCAAATCAACCTGTAATTGCTTTTCAGGCACCGCGTTACCAAGCCATTGTCTCTGTAGCCTGGTTGCTGCTTCTGACATCAATCCAGACTTTTAAATTTTCTTCATTCAATTTAGGAACTACACTCTTCCCTTTCCCTTCAATAATAATGTTCACCTCACCACCTTTTATCTCCTCACTAACTTTTAACACACCTTTGAACACAAACGACTAGGCATTCTCACTTCCCACTATTACCAAGGTTAACCCTTTCTTCACTGAACCAAGTCCATCTGACCCACAAGGACTGCATTCCTTTTCAACTGAATCAAATACCTCAGACTTTCCCTGAGTTTCATTACTACGTTCAGTACCACATGCATCCACATCTTGAACACACTCAAACGGGACATCTGCCTCTTCCAGGCTCTCAATACCCGTCCCCTTTTCAAATTCTAAGTTCCCCTGATCCTCCCAGTTACTCTCTGGGCAACTCCCTTCCGGAGTAAACTCAACCCCACGGGCTGAAACAACCTCATCTGCCAACCCAGCAGACTTCTTCAAGGTAATGGCATCCTTTTCATCTAGGACTGCCCTCATTTCATTATCGGGAACACTTTTAAAATTTTCAACTTCTTCAAACAGTTCTGCCAAACCAGACAGATCGTCCATGTCCAACCCTGGACCTTCTAACTGCCTTATCTGTTTCTCATCTTTACTCCGTGCCTCTATAAATTTCCTCCTGGCTAAGGGCAGGTCTACCTCCTCTCCCTTACTCTCTTTCACTTTCCTATTCTCCGTTTTACCACCCTCTAAACCCTCTTGGTACAGGGTCAGTAAAAACGTCTCAGCCAAATCGATACTGGCCAGATTTAAATTGGTCCCTTTCTCAGCGGTCTTTCTTGACCTGCTGTGAGTGGTCGCACATGTGGGATAGATCTTGGAATCTAGGGGCGGGTCCTCAACACTTACAGGCTGGCTTGTCAGCTCCATGGCCGACCAAACGTCACCACCAGCTAAATCGTTACCCAGAAGGATGTCTATGTCAGTTCTCAGGAATTCTGATCGCACCCCCGTTTCAACTGGTCCAGATACCAGCTCACAATTCATAATGATCCTATGCAAGGGCACCGTTTCTGTCCCTTTTCCTATTCCTCTCAAAGCTACCTCTCCAGTCTCGCAACCAAAGTCTAGTACCGTACTGCGAATCAATGACAGCTCAGCTCCCATGTCTCTCCAGATCCGCACTGGAACTGGTGTGTCTCCCTCTTTCACAGACACGGTTCCTTCTGAAATAAATTTCTCAGCCCCTTCTTGTATTCTGTCTACCTGGGGCTTTCTTGTCAATTTACTGATCACCACAACACATCCTGTAGGGACTGCTGCTCTCCCTTTTCCTACCTCCTTCCTAGGAGCAAGGCACTTAGATGCAATATGACCCACCTTTCCACAATTAAAACAGGTCAAGCCAGGACCTCTCCTGCTGTCTTGCCTTTCCTCCTCCCTAGTTTTACCACGAGTTCCCGGCTGAATCTCTGCCTCAGCTGGTGGGCTTTCTCTACCGTTCCCATGGTCTTTCTGGTAACTTTTATACGAGGAAAACTTTGTCTTGTGGGTTAGGGCATATTCATCTGCAAACCTAGCAAATTCTGATATAGACTTATTCGGCTTCTCGTTCAAATACATCCGGATATCCTCCGAAACACAACCTTTAAATTCCTCAATCAGAATTAACTCCCTGAGAAGCCAAAAATCCTCTTCCACCATTTCTGCTGTACACCAACGATCCAAGAGCACACCCTTCTCATAGGCAAACTCGGTATACGTCTGATTCCACCCTTACTTTAAATTCCTGAACTTGTGTCTATACGCTTCAGGTACCAATTTGTAGGTCTGAAGAATGGCCTCCTTTACTTTCTCATAATTCTCAGACTCCTCCTCCTCCACGGACAACGCCGCATATGCCCGTTGTGCCTTCCCTTTCAACACACTTTGTAACAACGCCACCCACTGATCTCTGGGCCACTTCTGACTCACTGCCACCTTTTCAAAATGCAAGAAATAACTATCAACATCCGTCTCCTCGAACGGAGGTACTACCCTCAACTCCCGACTAACATTAAACCTCTCCTCTCGGTCTGCCCCTTGAGCTCTTCGCTCTTGCCTTAACTTCTCCATGTCCAAGTCATGTTGCCTCTGTTTCTCCTTCTCCTCATACTCTCTTTCCTTCTCAGCTCTCTCCTTCTCCTTTTCAGCCCTTTCCTCTTTTTCTGTCTTTTCCTTCTCCTTTTCAGCTGCTTCCAGCTGCTTTAACTGAATTTCATGCTCCCTCTGCTTCTCAGCTCTTTCCTGCTCTAACTCCTTTAGCTGGAGTTCATGCTCCCTCTTCCTCTGTTCCGCATCCAGCCTCAATTTCTCCAACTCTAACTGAGCTGTCCCACTAGCTGTTACCTTGTCAGGGATATTTTCCAATACCTCAGCCGAAAACACATTCTTCACAATATAATACTGAGTTGTGGCCCTCAGCACCTCCCACTTTTTCATCGACAACTTCACCTCTGCGCGGTTTAGTCCTTTTGCAATATTTATCAAGTCCAACTTTGTGGCAGCCTCTAGCGCCTCCAGAGTCGGGTTTTCTATAAATTCGTCAACGTCCATCTTTGCTAGTTTCCCATCTGGGTACCCGTGCAACCAGACCCACGTTTGGACTTAAAGGCCCAATTCACCGGCCCTCCAATTTGGTATCAAATCTCGAGATGAGGCCCCCACTTTGTTACGAACCCCGTAACTGGGTCACTTACCAGCAAAGATAGAGAGGTCCATTGAAGTCTGATGATACTATTTTTAACAGTATTTATTAGTAAAAATACACAAAAATAATATCAATGCAAATGTACAGATAATATACGTCGTCAATACTAACTCTAAAAGTGCGGGTATAATAATAATCAATAAGAAATAAGCTCTATCGTTGTCTAGGGGATAACGTATTGTCCGATGGAAATATAAAGTTCATTCAATTTATGTAGGCTGCAGTCTTTGGGGACCGCTGGGTTTGCAATGGTTGGAGAGAGAGAGAGTTTTGGGAGAAAAACTTGCGTACTTTCCTTTTATGATTTCGATCCGTCGGAGTCTCATTGTCATGGCCATTCACTTGTGGCCTCTTCTTTAGCTAAGCCGTTCTTCCGTGATGAGTCCGCCACCCTGGCAAGGGAAGACGCACACAAGCTCTCACCAGCCTTCGCTATAAAACGCTGTCACTGGATTTCCAGCATTTCTCCTGGTGCGTCTAAAGGGGTTGTTCCCCAGATCCTCTTTTATCCTTACTCACGGGGTCTCAGATGTCAATCAGGTTGGGATGATGCAATCCCTCAACCAGCCCACTCTGCTTGTCCCCTAAGGGGCTTCAATGAATAGTACAGTACTCAATACACAATTCCATCTCCAAGAGACAATAGCCATTATCAGTGGTTTCATTTCGCTGAGGCCAGGACACCTTCCAAACCTTGTGGATTCTGCGTGTCTCTCTCTCTCATTTCCTGGGTCCCAGACCTGAATTAATAGCGATCTTGCGATTTTTAAAAAGGAGGGGGCGACTTTGTACCCTTCGGCCTCTCAGAGTTGCTGCACATTCATAACAGCTCCATCTTGGGCACTAGTCTACAAAGTACCCAGGACATCTTTAGGAAGTGGTGTCTCGGAAAGGCAGCGCCCATTATTAAGGACCTCCAGCATCTAGGGCATGCCCTTTTCTCACTGTTTCCATTAGGTAGGAGATACAGAAGCCTGAAGTTACACACTCAATGATTCAGGAACAGCTTCTTCCCCTCTGCCATCCAATTCCTAAATGGACATTGAAACTTTGTCTTTAATATACAGTATTTTTGTTTTTGCACTTTTAAAAAATCTATTCAATATATGTAATTGATTTATTTATTTATTATGTTTTATTTTATTTATTGTTTTTACTCTCTTTGCTAGATTTTGTATTACATTGAACTGCTGCTGCTAACAAATTTCAAATTTCACATCACAAGCCAGCGATAATACTGTAAATCTGATTCTGATTAATGTTACAATTAAATGTTACTTATGTTCAAAGACATTTTCAACCTTTCATTGCTACAGTTGGAAGTTCCTGGACTAGCCCTACCCAATTTTAGGTTTTTCTATTGGGCTGCCAATATAAGGAATATTACTTTCTGGTCCTATTATATTTATCATAAAGATTGACCATCATGGGTCTCCTTATAAGTTAATTCTGTAAAAAATTCCTCTATTGTCTCTCTTCTTGGATCATACTCTTCTTTTACAGCAAATAAAATAACAGATAACATAATTGTTAAGCAAACTTTAAGGACTTGGGCTCAATTTAGGATATTTTTTGGTTTAGCGTATTTTTCATTATCATCTCCCATTCTCCTTAGTTATTTTTTTATCCCTTCCTTGACTGACAAAGTCTTTAAGGATTGGGATGAACTAGTATTAAGTGTTTTTGGGACCTGTTTATCTCAGGATCTCTTGCTTCATTTGACCAATTGTCTAATAAACTTGCACTCCCAAAAACACATTTTTACAGATACCTTCAAATTAGAGCTTTTCTACGTTTCCAATTAACTACTTTTCCTATAGGTCCTGATAAAAATTTACTGGACAATCTTTTAAATTTAAAATCTTTTGTTAATGGTTCTATTACCGGTATCTATATCTAGACAAGACTTTTTAGATAAAATAAAAAAAGCTTGGGAGGGTGACCTAAATTGTCAGATTTCTGATGATAGATGGAATAAAATTCTTAAACGGGTTAATAAATCATCTTTCTGTGCTCGTCATTCTCTACTACAATTTAAAGTGGTTCATAGAGCTTAGATTTCTAAACAGAAGCTGTCCAGTTTTTACCCGAATGTTTCTCCACTTTGTAATAAATGCAACTCTGCTGATGCCTCTTTAATTCATATGTTTTGGTTTTGCCCTAAAATTGAAAAGTTTTGGCGGGAAGTATTTCATACCTTCTCACAACTTTTTAGGGTCCAAATTTGACCCAAATCCCCTTACTGCCTTGTTTGGAATTATTGCAAATGAAGATATAACTTTAAATACTCCTAACCTACAGGTTTTAGTTTTTACCTCTCTTTTAGCAAGAAGAGCAATCTTGCTTAAATGGAAGGAGTCTACTCCTCCTACACATCTTCAATGGCATCTTCGTGGTATTATGTCTTAGAAAAGAGCGTACTGCTCTACTCTCTCTACAGCCTCACATACACATGGATAGGCACAGCTCAAATGCCATCTATAAACTTGTTGATGATACACTATTCTTAGCAGAATTTCAGATGGTGATGAGAGGACATACAGGAGTGAGATAGATCAGCTGGTTGAGTGGTGTTGCAGCAACAACCTTGCACTCAGTGTCAGTAAGACCAAAGAAGAGATTGTGAACTTCAGAAAAGGCAAGATGAGGGAACACACACCAGTCTTCATAAAGGGGTCAGAAGTGGAAAGAATGAGCAATTTCAAGTTCCTGGGTGTCAATATCTCTTGAGGGTCTATCCTGGACCCAACATATCAATGCAGTTAGAAAGAAACAAGAGAGTGGTTTTATTTCATGAGGAGGTTTGGTATGTCACCAAAGACCCTCACAAAATTTCTACAGATGTACTGTGGAGAGCATTCTAATGGGCTGCATCACTGCCTGGTATGGGAGGAGGTGGCTACTGTACAGGATGGAAATAAACTGCAGAGAGTTGTAAACTTACTCAGCTCCCTCATGGTCACTTGCCTCCATGGTATCCAGAAAGTCTTCAAGGAGCGATGCCTCAAAAAGGTGGCACCCATCATTAAGGATTCCCATCACTTAGAACATGCCCTCATCTCATTGCTACAGAATCCTGAAGGTACACACTCAATGATTCAGGAACAGCTTCTTCCCCTCTGCCATCTAATTTCTGAATGGACATTGAACCCACGGACACTACCTCACTACGTTTTTTTTGCACTACTTATTTAATGTAACTATTATATATATGTATATTTACTGTAATCCAGTTTTTCTATCTTTATCTATTGCATTGTACTGATGCCGCAAAGACCACAAATTTCATAATAAATGCTGGTGATATTAAAGCTGATTCTGATTCTGAATTAAACCAGTATCTACCACTTATGCTGGCAGCTTGTTCCACACTCACACCACATTCTGAGTGAAGTAGTTTCTTCTCAGAATCCCCTTAAATTTTTCACTTTTCACTATTAATCAATTACCTGAAGTTCTGGTCTCACCAATGCATTCACCCTATCGATTTCCCTCTGTAGGATCATCCCCTCATTCTCTTGTGGTCCAGGGAATAAAGTCCTAACCTATCCAAACTCTCCCTGTAACTCAAGCCCTCAAGATGAAGGTATTTTCTCAGTGCTTGGAATGAGTAATGGACAGTTCCATTAATTCAACACGCATTTATATTTTTATACATTTTTAATTCAAACCCAGTGGTGCCAAATGCAATATTATCATCATCATCCTCAGCAGCTCACTCGACTCTGATGCTGAGTTCCATCCAGGGCTGCCTCAGTTCTCTGTGTACATCAAACTTCTGGACATTGTTGTCCAAATTCCCCAACCGTGGTTGGTATAGTAAATAATTCAAAAGTGAAGAACACCTACAGTTATTTTCTGATTGAATTTAAATCTTCCTAATTCTCATGTTCCTCAGCATTTCTGGATTAAGAAGCTTACTAAGCACATTTCCTTTTCCAAATTCGGTTATTGAGAGTGCGTGGCAGCTGAGGTGGTTACTGATCCAGGAACCAGCAGGAGAATGACCCAGATATTCTGAGCACTGCACTCACTGCATTGAGCCCAACAGAGTGTGGCAGGAAACCTGGCAAGAGGAAGCCAAATGCTAAACTGGAACTGCACATTTTCAAAAGTGTGCCTGTTTCAGAGGCCTGATAAAAACATAGCCATTCACTAAGGGTTTTCAAACTTATCGTAGAAGGAGCAGGGTTGAACATGCCCATTGTGCGATGCAGGAGTCTTTTACTAAACTGTGTGTGCACTGACTAATGAGGGACTTCCTATACATTGAGAAAGTGTAGATGTTCACCCTGTTAAAGGCCCGTGGAATTCTTCCATGCTGGAGAAACCCTTATTGGAACCATCCTGAGCCAATAACCAAAATTCCAACAAACACAATAAGCAGTCTCCTTTTTTTTAGTTGAATACAGTAAAGTGAAAAAGAATACACAATGTTTCACCTATAGGTTTTATGGTGTCTGACTGATTGCATTTCATTGACGAGCAACACAACCTGTGGTGAATTCCCGGCATTAAACAATCTATCAGAGTCCCATGTGCACAAATTGTCAGAGTTCTTAAACGTTGAAATGTGGTTGCACAGCCTTATAACCATTCTTAAATATCACTGACATTCAGAAATACTAATGTTTTTTAAAGTGCTTTAAAAACTAAAAATATTAGAAATTAAAGCAGTGATATAAAAGTAAGATTTAAATCATTAAATTTGATAGCCGAAGTTACCTTTCCTAAGCTATTTAAGAGCACTTGTTTTAGACACAAGCACATACACTAAGAAATATGAGCAGGGCTAGGAGTAGACAGCTTGTCTAATGAATGGTGCATAATGGATCAGTCAGCTTACTTCCACAGCTCTTTGGGATAGAGAATTTCAAGGATTCACAACACTGAGAGAAGGTATTCCTCTTCATCCCAGACTCCCCATAAGAGGAAGTGTCCTTTCAGCATCTACCTTGTAAAGACTTTTCAAACTCTCTTCAAGGTTTTGACAATATTGCCCTTCATTCCTCTAAAACAATGAAAGTAGAAAGTGCACGTCAGTTCGGCACCTACTTAGCTTGGTGTGGCTGACCAACAACTGTAACTCTATCAAACCCATTATGTTTATTGCCTTTGGACTGTACATCAGCCCATTTAGAACTGACCCATCAGTCCATGAGCTCCTCTGATCTAATTAGGCTCAATGTACACTTGAGAAATCACGCCATCTTCCAAATGAGGAAATTCCAGCCCATTGGACTAAATATTATTACATTATTAAATTCACTTTCTCTGTTTTTGTTGGGAATTGACCTGTTCTGTTTCAGATTACCACTTGCCTCATTAAATCAGCTCTTCTCTCTCTGCTGATCCACAGGGCACTTCCTACCACTCTTACCCATGTTTCACAGATATTGCATGTCCTTTTATGTGTTGTCACTATTGCTAATGGACCTCATTAACCTATCAAGCAGACAGCCTCATCAACAGCTTATCAGAACAGCAGTACTGATTTCACACAATCAGAGGCATTGCCTTTGTCCAATTCATCTTTCTCCTACACGCTCTGTGAGGAATTTGATTCCTCATTCTCTGCTTTGATGAAGGGCCTTTGACCTAAAATTCTGCTTTCTTTCCACAGTTACTCCCTGACCTGCATTCCTTCTTTTCATTTCGGATTTCCAGCATCTCTAGTTTTGTGCTTTGTCCAATGATGCAGATGTGTCTGGAAATATAAGGAAGCTTTTTCATTCTTCATTAAGAATCAAAATAATTATAAGGGAGAAAAAGCACATTAGAGCATTTTACATAGAAATAACCCTGGCATATAGGCTCACAATTGTATTATGATTCTGGAGTTAAACCATAGAGCATAATTTGAGCCACAAACAAGAGAAAATCTGCAGATGCTGAAAATCCAAAGTGACACACACAAAATGCTGGAGGAACTTAGCAGGCCAGGCAGCATCTATGGAAAAAAGTATAATCGATGTTTTGGGCCAAAACCCTTTGGCAGGACTGCCGATCATTCCTGCTGAAGGGTCTCCGTCCGAAATGTCAACTACCTTTTTCCACAGATGCTGCCTGGCCTGCCAAGTTGCTCCACCATGTTGTGTGTAGTATAATTCTAGTTCTGGTATTACACCATATTAAAACTGCAATATTGGCACCCATCCAGTAACAATCCTGGAACTGTTGTACACAGCATGTAACTGTTCTGGAGTTACAGCAAACAGTGGATCAGCCAAGTTGTAGTTTAGTAGTTCAGCCTAGTATTAGAAAGTGGAGAAACAAAATCTGAAATAAAAAGGAATGCTGGGAATACTCAGCAGGTTGGGGAGGACCTATGAAGACAGATTTTAGGTTAATAAGCTTTTATCAGAATGAACAAGAGTTCAGAAATCAAACATGATGACAGATGAGAAGAAGGGCAACACATATGACAGGGTGAAAACCAAGATAGACAGAGGGGAACAAGTGGTGTTCAGGATTGAGAGAGAGTGGTGAAGGTTTGTTAATTACCACTGATCTTTATGGAGGCAACGTAAATAAAAGGAGATGAATGGGAAGACAGGGCAGAACAAAAAGCGCTTTGGTGGCACTGACAGCTATAAAATACAACAAACACAGGAAACTTGCAATAAAATAAAGAATGCTAGAACTACTCAGCACAATAGGCATATATGGGGAGAGAGAGAAACAGGACAGATGCCAAGGTTGATGGTCTTTCATCAGGATTGACAAAAACTGGTTATTTCGAATTTTTGAATTCAACTATGAGTCCTGACGTCTGTATCATGCAAAGTTGTAAGATGAGATGATGTTCCTCACTGGGCATCATTGATTACAGAGATTACAGGGTGGATATGGAATGAGATTTAAAGTAATAGTTAGTTGGAAGCTTGGGGGGGGGGGGGTCACCTTTTCATACTGAACTGAGGTATTCTGCAAAGCAGCCATCCCATCTGTAATCTGGTTTATTCTTACATTTGGGAAACCACATCACAGCATGCAAATGCACTACAGTAAATTGGAAGTAATTTTGCTTCACCAGAAGGACTGTTTGAGTGTCTGGATGATGGAAAAGGAAGAGGTAAAAGGTTAATGTTGTTCCTGCAACGTGTGTGAGTGGACGAGAATGTATTGGAGAAGATGGAAGACTGAAGCAGAAAATCATGGAGGGAATAGCACATCCAAAATACTGAAAGGGAGATGAGTCTGATGTTTGCAACCCACTGCATGGCATGTCAAATTATGGAGGATGGTCTACTGAATGTGGAGTGGAACTGACAAAGGAAACTCCATAACTCCATCCTTGGTTTGGTAGAAGGAGAGGGCATGAAACTAGAGGTATGGGAAATGGAACAGAGAATGGGGAGAGTCCAACCTGCAACTCAGAAGAAAGACCACCATTAAGGAAAAAGGAAAACATTTTGGAAACACTGGAAAGCAGCTTATTCAGATAAGATGTGATGGAGACATCTGGGAGAGTGAACGGAGTCCTTCCGGCAAGCATGGCGAGGGCAGGTGTGGTTATGATAGATGAGGGAGTCTATGTGTGCTAATCTATCTCCCGAGAATGAGATAGAGATAAGAAAAGGAAGGAAAGGGAAGATGAGGAGAGAAGCAGAACAGGATTGAAAATTGGTAGCAAAGGTGTTGCAAGTCCTTTATCAGAGCAAGAAGACAGTTTAATTTCTTAACTAGTTGGGTGATCATTTCTTTCACATTATTTCTTCATGGTTACTAATTTCTTGAAGCTCCTCTTTCTCTTTTGATTCTTGGTTTCCCATTACTTCCAGAATAAATTTGTGGTTTCAACCATTATAAAATATCTCTTCTATTTCTACATTTCTTATTACTATTGCTCTTGTCTATCCCTATTAGGGATCCATGTTTACCGTTGCTAATTTCTTCCTTTTACATACAGTAGTTCTAGAAGTACTGGTAATCTGCTTTAATTTTTCTTACAAGTTTAAGTTTGCAATTTACTTTCCTTCCATTGGATTCTTGGTCAACTTCTGCAGAAATCTAAGTCAACCAGTCTCACAATCAGTCTCTTTGATAGCATTATAAGCCTCCTGCTTTATTTTAGTATTGAAGTTAATATCTCTTGATGTATCCCTTTTTCCATGGGATTTTTATTCTGTAAGTGACTATATATCTAGTGACTTACCGTTTCTTTAATTATTTTTTATTGCCGATCTCCTATCATATGCTTTTATGTGATTCATAAAACTACCAAAACTACTTCTTCTTTCAGACCTTCAGTACGTAGCTTGCCTTGGCCAAGTTTAAAATCCTGGTTTTGGAACTCACTCCCAAACTCAATTTAAAATGTATCATACAATTTCACCACCTCAGATGTTCCTATATTACCGATGACCAGCATTTGATCTACAGTAGTCAATTCCATAGTTAGTTTTTCAACATATTCATCTAAAAAACTACCTCCACCACATTCTGCAATTCCATGTCACAGTAGAAATAGTTTGCTCATCTGTATGAAGGTTAAATCTACTCAGCTGCCTAATAGCATATGGATTTTGTACTATATTTCATCCGAGGTTTCATTTTTCTTTAAGCCCCCACAGGAGGAGCTATTGAGCCCCTCGAGTCAATGCCAACTCTCAAAGCAATGCCAATCATTCCATTTCCCCCTCTTATTTGTGTGGTAACATGTTTCTGTTCAAATGCCCATCAACTCCTCATCTCCACCAATTCAAAACTGACACAGAATGACACAGGAAAATGCACTGCAGGACACGGGTATTTTCTTACAGGCATCGAGTGGATGATGTGGCAGCAACTTGATGACCTAGTGTTTGCAGAAGACATCACCCTGTTGTCTAGCTCTAACCAAAAGATGCGAGAGAAATCTTGACCACAAAGTCCACTATACTTGGTCTAAGAGCAAATGTAGATAAAACAAAAGTAATGAAGATAAACTGCACCAGCAATAGACCCATACTGATGGAAGATACAAACTTGGAAAAAGTGACTTCCTTTGTCTGCCTTGGAAGCATCGTGAGTGTATATGTTGGAACAGATGAGGATGTCAAAGCCAAGATCAACAAGTGCAGTTTCAACATCCTGGACATCAAGAGAACAACAAAGAAGACTTAACAAAAACTGTAGGCTTTCATCAACCAGTGCCTGAGAAGGATCCTAAACATTAGATGGACTGATAAAGTAGCCAACCAGACACTGTGGGAAACGGTGAATCCATAGATATATAAATCCATTTGTATCTCTATGGAACCCAACCAGGGATCCATAGAGATACAAATAGGAAACTGAAATAGAGGTGGATTGGCCACACCTTGAGGAAATCAACCAACAACATCACCAGGCAGGCATTAAAATGGGATCCCCAAGGAAAGAGAACAACAGGACTTCTAAAGAACACATGGAGGAGGGATGAAAGTCTGAAATTTGGTGACAGACACACTACAATCCAGCCTCAAGAAAGAGGCTCAGAATGGAGGACAATGGAGACAGGAGGTCATCAATGGCCTATGCACCATCGGGAGCTGAGGGCCCAACAACGTCTTCAGTGAGAGCAGGTGCCAGTTATACTAGGCACTTCCAATTTTTCAAGAATATTAGAAGCCCATAATCTATTCCTATTAATCATTATTAACCTTTGTTAATACTATTAAAACTCATGTCGATTTCCAATGCCAATTATTTCTTTCTGCCGTTTTTATTCTATTTTATATGCGTAAGACTAAATATTTATTCTGGCATCTTCCCCATTCCTTTCCAGTCCTGAAGAAGGGTTTTGGTCCAAAATATCGACTGTTCTTTAATTTCCATGGATGTTGCCTGACCTGCTGAGCTCCCCCAGCATTTTGTGTATGCTGGTCTGGATTTTTAGCGTCTGTTGAACTTTTTGTGAATATAATGCAGCATTTTTTTACTTCATCATTTCAAATATATTTGGCACAGTAATAACACCAACACCTTAAGCAGAATTTACAATCAAACGTGTGGTTGAATTAGAATAAGCAGAATTTAGGCACTGCAGGCAATTTTTCTGCAGAACCTTCAGAAAATATAATAAATTAGTGAGCTTTTAATGGGAGAAAGCTGTAGAGGTATGTCCCATGCTTACTAGCATCCCCCGATTACAAATGAGGATTCTGTAATATAGGGAAACGAAGAGACGTATTTTATTCCTCCTGACTTGCTCAAGTTCCAGCCTCCATGTGGGCAAGCTGCCCAACAGAGAGTGGATTTTGCACCTCACCAATCATGTTATAATAATTCAGGCCCCCAGGACTTGTCAGGGAACTGCACAGGGAAATGCACAACAAACTGAGGAAGTTTTCCACAGGTATCTTCAAAGAAGAAAACAAGGTTGAGAGATGGGGAGGCTTAAGGAGGGAATACCACAGCTAAGTACAGGCTTAAAAGCCACCAATATTGGGGAGAATAAAATGGAAACAATCAAGTTTGGGGAGACAACAAGAGACTGCAGATGTTGGAATCTGGAGCAACAACAAACCTGCTGGAGAAACTCAGCAGATCAAGCAATATGTGTGGGAGGGAAGGAACTGTTGACATTTTGGTCAAAACCCTGCATCAGGACCTGAGTGTTCAGGTGATGAGATGCTTGCTAGTAGTCCTGTGTATAAATGGAGGATGGGTTGGCAGTAGCTGAGGGGCAGGGTTGCAGTATGGATTTGGCAGAATAGCAGGGGTGCTGTGAGGAGGAAGTGCATTGGAAGAGCGGATGAGGTGACTGGCAGGATGGTGCTGCTGGTTGGCAGGGCTGCTCTGGGGGAAAAGGTCGCGTGGAAGAAAGATTGGCATGGAAGTGGGAAGGGTGCCAGTTTGTAACAGGTAAAGGACAGTGTTGGAAGAACTGAAGTGGAAAATGGATTGGATTGAGTGAGTGGCAGTGGGTGTGGTAGTTGGGCTATAATGCAGGAGAGGATGCAATAACGTGGTGACACTTGGGGAGTGGGAACTGCACTAGGGTTGCAGTAAAAGAGGGAGAGCAAGTTGACGACCCTATAGTAGTGCTCTGGTTTGATTTTGTTGGAAAATCCTATGTCACATATAACAAATCAACACACACAACCTGTGCACTGAAAATCAATGGGGTAATTCTGTCGCACAGTACCTTGAAGAATGGAAAAATAACATCAATTAGAGAATGATTTTAAATAAAATATATAATTTTTAATATACTTCTTACAACATAGGAGGACATTTGGCCCAGCAAATCTATGCCACCTCTCAGAGCATTACCATAAGTTCCTTACTCCCTCTTACTTCCCTCACCCTCAACCCTGACTCTCCTGCCATTCCCTACACAGCAGCCAATTAACTTGCCAGTAAGCTTTAGGGAGGTCTGAGGGAACCAGAGCATCTGGGAGAAACCCGTGCAATCACAAGGAGAACATGCAAACTCCACACAGACAACAGCAGAGGTCAGAATTGAACCCCAGTTCCTGGAGCTCTGAGGCGGCAGTTCAGCTAGATGCACCATTGTGTTGGTCCCAGATCAATGCAGAAAGACCATCTTGGTCCAAATATTAGCAGTTATCAAATGTGGTAGAAGACAATATCACCATAACATTAAGTAGAAACACAGCAGGCCAGTGCCTTCTGGAATGGATTAACTCTGTATTCTGAAATGAAAAGAGAACGTGCTGGAAATGCTCAGCAGATCAGGCAGAAATAATATGGAAAAAGTACTGTAGTAGTACTGTAGTACCTAAGGTTGCAGATCCTTCATCGGATCCTTGCTGTCCATACAAAAGACAAAAACCAGACCAACAAACATAAAGTCACAGTAGCACAGCGGTTAACACAATGCTATTATAGCTTGGGGCATTACTGACTTCAGTTATATTCTGGCATCATTCTATAAGGATACCATACATCCTCCCCCTGGAATGTGTGGGTTTCCCCCATGATCTCAAGCTCTGTCCCGATAGACCATGATTTGCGCCTTGGAAAGTTTCCATTCAGCTTGGCACCGGTGTCGTCCGGGAGTAATGTATGGTTAAGGGCCTTGCTCAAGGACACACACGCAGCCTCAGCCAAGGCTCAAACTAGGACCTTCAGATCACTAGACGATAGCCTTAACCACTTGGCCACGATCCAAAGCATACCGGGTCATTGTAAATTATCTTGTGATTAGGTTAGAATTAATCGGGTTTGTTGGGGGTTGTGTAGTTCGAAGGGCCGGGAAGGCCTACTCCACGCTGTATTGCTAAATAAAATAAAAATAAACCACAAGGCCTATGACCTGGAAGCCAAATATGGACTAGCCGAGAACAGTATGTATAGTTAGGCAAGAAGAACAAGCCTCAAGAAATGATGACGTTGGAGTAGTGAGTTAAAACGAAAATGATTACAGATTTCTCAAACTGGTTCCTATGGCTGCCGCACACCAGCAGGCACCTCGGGGGATTAGTTGCTCCCATGACCAAAGGACCATCTCCAGCAAAGTTACAGACAAGCAGCTGCTGGCATGAGAACTAGTCACCCACACGTCCCTTTCACATCTGCCACATGGGGAATGAATCACAATCTAGACCTTCACTCCCCAGTTTGAGATCAAAGGGGAACCAGTTTCCAAGAAAATGATCTGTCAGAAACTGCTACCAACCAGCCAATAAGTAGGCGTAATAAGCCTGGATGTTGCATTGCCAAATCAGCTCAGTACAGGATCTTCTGACAAGCAAGTTAGTTAGCTCCCACCGGCAGGAAACAGGAATTCCAAACCTCAAGACAATGGCAACAAATTTCATAAAATTCATTAGAATGTTATACTCAAATGAAAAAAAAAAGGCGCTTCTAAATGCAAATAGAAACTAGGAGTAGGCCAGTTAGCTCTTGAAGCCTGTTCTATTGTTAACCATAAACATGGCTGATCGTCCATTATCATACCCTGGCTCCAGCCCTCTCCCCATATCCTTTGATCCCTTTGGCATTAAGAACTATATATACCTCCTTCTCAAATCCATTTAATAGTCTCTATTGCCTTCTGCAGTAAAGAATTCCAGTGCTTCACCAAACTTTGAGTGATGAAGTTTCTCCTCCTCTCAATTCTAATGCACATGAATGATTTGAATGTGAGTGTTGGAGGAAAAATCAGAGACTTCAAAGGCGACACAAAGGTTGGCAGAGTTGTTGATAAGAGTGCAGGTTCATCTTGGGCCACACATGTTAGTGATGTGATAGGCTGAGAAATGGCAGATGGAGTTCAATCCTCATAAGAGTGAGTTGATGTACTTTGGGTGCACTAGTGAGGCCAGCACAGATGTTAATATCCAAGGGAGTATTGAGGAACAGAGGGACATGGGTGTAAAATTGCAATGATTCGTGAAACTTTCTGCTTGGTAGATAAGGCGGTGTATAGAATATTGGCCTTCCGTAAAGAAAAGCAGGGAGGTTAGCTCCAGCTTTATAAAACATTGGTCAAACCTCATTTGGAATATCGCATGGTTTTCTGATTACCATGCTAAAGGAAAGATGTGATAGCATTGGAGAGGGAGCTAGGGACATTCATCAAGATTATGCCTGAGATGAAGTCTTTTTCCAGCAAGGAAAGCTATCATGGTATGCAGCATGATCTGGACCAGCTGTAAAAATGGGCTGAAAAATGGCCCATTGGCTTTGTGGAAGAAGCCAAGGCCATTTGTGATTTTAGGTTTTGCTTTAAAGAAAGTAATAGCCTGCAAACCCTGCCAGGGCTGATGTGTATCCAATTCCATCTCTAACTTCAATTGGAGTTGTTTTTTAGTCCTTAAAATAGCCTTCTATATGTTGTACCTGGACATCTTGTATAGTTCTGGATCACAGATCTTGAAGCCACAGAACTAGTCCTCAGCAGACTATGAATCTCCTGGTTCATCCACAAAGAGCTTGAAGAAGTCAATGACAATGGTGGCATATTCAATCAGGCTCAAAAATGAATCTCTGAGTATTGTCCAGTCCACCAACTCAAAGCAGTTGTGTAAACACTCCTTTACCTCCCTTGACCATACCTTCCTAATCCTCACCACTGGTGTTGTGGTCTTTAGTCTCTGGATATATGCTGGGAGTAGAAGTACAGCCAGGTGATCAGGCTTTCCAAAGTGTTGGTGTGGGGTGGTACAGTAAGCATTCTCAATGATGAATAACAGTTGGCTCCTCTGATTCCACAGGTAACTGTTCAGAGGCTTCTTCAAACTGGTCTGGTTGAAATCTCCAGCACTGATAGGGGTAGTATCAGGGTGTGCAGTTTCATGTCTGCTGATTACGTTATTCTGCTCATCTAGAGCCTGCCTGATGTTGGCCTGAATGTACACCACCAACAGGATAATGGCAGAAAACTCCCTCAGCAGAGAAAATGGACAGATTGCAATGGACAAAATTGGTCCTCTGGAAGATCAGAATAGTAATCTATTCATGGAGCCAAAAGAGATGGTGGGGATCTTAAATGGACTTTCTACTTCTGTGTGTACTTAGGAGACAGAAACAGAGTCTACAGGAGTGAGGCAAAGCAGCAGCAAGGTCATGACCCTATACAGATTAAAGAGCAGGAGATGTTTGCTGTCTTGAGGCAGATTAGAGTGAATAAATCCCCAAAGCCTAACAAAGTGTTCCCTCAGACCCTGTGGAAGGCAAGCGCAGAAATTGCAGAGGCTCTGGCAGAGATATTTAAATCATCCTTAGTGACAGGTAAGGTACCAAAGGATTGGAGGATAGCTAATGTTGTTCTGCTGTTTAATGAGGGCTATAAAATAAACCAGGAAATCATAGGCTGGAGAGACTGACCTCAGTAGTGGGAAAGAAACTGGAAAGTATTCTAAGGGCCTGGATATGTGATCACTTAGAAAGAGATGGACTGATTAGGGATAGTCAGCATGGCTTTGTGCATGGTAGGTAAGTCTTACCAATCTTACAGCTTTCTGAGGAAGTTACCAAGAAGTTTGAAGAAGGTAAAACAATGTGGCATTGTCCACAAAGACTTCAGCAAGGCATTTGACAAGATCCTGCATGGAATGTCGGTCAAGAAGGTTCAGTCCCTTGGTATTCTAGACGAGGTAGTGAATTGGATTAGATATCAGCTTTGTGGGAGAAGCCAGAGAGTGGTAGTGGATGGTTGTCTCTCTGACTGGAGACTTGTAGGTTGTGGAGTGACACAGGGATCGGTGCTGAGTCCATTGTTGTTTGCCATCTATATCAATGATCTGGTTGATCATGTTCTTAACTGGATCAGCAAATTTGTGGATGACACCAAGATTGGGGTGTAGTAGATAGTAAGGAAGACTATCAGAGCTGGCAGTGGGATCTGGGCCAGCTGGAAAAACAGGCTGAACAATGGCAGATGGAATTTAATGCAGATAAGCGTGAGGTGTTGCACTTTGGGAGGACCAACCAGGGTAGGTCTTACACAGTGAGTGATAGGGCACTGAGGAGTGCAGTAGAACAAAGATCATAATTCATTGGAAGTGGTGGCACAGGTAGAAAGGGTTATAAGTAAAGCTTTTGGCACATTGACCTTCATAAATCAGTGTTGAGTACAAGAGATGGGATGTTATGTTGAAGTTGGATAAGAGATTGGTGAGGCCTAATTTGGATCATTGTGTGCAGTTTTGGTCACCCACCTACCAGAAAGATATAAACAAGATTGGAAGATTACAGAGAAAATTTACAAGGGTGTTGCTGGGACTGGAGGCCCTGAGTTATAAGGGAAATTTGAATAGGATAGGATTTCATTCCTTGGAACATAGAAGACTGAAGGGAGATTAGATAGAAACGCACAAAATTATTAGGGGTATAGATAGGTTAAATGCAAGCAGGCTTTTTCCACTGAGGTTGGGTGGGAATATAACTAGAGGTCATGGGTTAAGATTGAAAGGTGAAATATTTAAGGGGAATATCAGGGGAAACCCTTTACTCAGAAAAATGCATGAAAGCTCAATTTCAATGTTTAGGAGAAGTTTGGATAGCTACATGGATGGGAGGGACAGGGTGGGCCATGGTCCAGGTGCAGATCGATGGGAGTAGGTAGTTTAAATGGTTCAGCGAAGACTTAATGGGCCAAAGGGCCAACTTCTGTGCTGTACTTTTCTAGGACTCTGTGTGCCATGTATCTGCCTGATCACCTAACTTGTCTAAATAACATTGGAGCCTCTTTGCATCCTCTTGGTGGCTCATATCAATCCTCAGCTTTATGTCATTTATATACTTAAAGATTAGTTCCTCATCGAAATCATTGACAGATGTTGTGAATAGCTGTAGACCAAGCACTGATCTCTGTGGCATTGCATCTGTAAACTATCTACCTGCCACCTTCAAAAAGATCCATCTACTCCTACTTTCTGGTCCTCCTCATTCCATACCGGTACACTGGCTCAGCATTTAACGCAATCATTCCTGCAGGTCTGATTGAAAAGCTCCGAAACCTGGGCTTTGTACTTCCTTCTGCTACTGGATCCTTGACTTCCTCACGGGATGACTATAGTCTGTGCGGATCGAAAATAACATCTCCACCTTGCTGATAATCAACACTGGTGCACCTCAAGTATGTGTGCTTAGCCCACTGCTCTACTCTCTCTACAGCCATGATTGAGTGGCTAGGCACAGCTCAAATGCCATCTATAAATTTGCTGATGACACAGCTAAAGCTGAGAATTTCAGATGGTGAAGCGAAGGTATACAAGAGCAAGATATATCAGCTAGTTGAGTGGTATCGAAGCAGCAACCTTGCACTGAATGTCAGTGATTGTAGACTTCAGAAGAGGTAAGAGGAGGGAACACACACCAGTCCTCATGGAGAGGCAGAAGTGGAAAGAATGAACAATTTCTAGTTTCTGGGCGTCAACATTCTGGACCCAAAACATTAATAGAGTTACAAAGCTGGCTTGACAGCTGTGTTTGAGGAATTTTGGTACGTCAACAAAGACACTTGCAAATTTCTACTGATGTACTGTGGAGAGCATTCCAACTGGCTGCATCACCGACTGGCATGTTGGGGGGGGGGGTGGTTACTGCACAGGATCAAAATAAGCTGAAGAGTTGTGACTTCAGTTAGCTCCATCATAGGCACTAGACTCCCCAAGCACCCAGGTCATCTTCGAGGAGCAATGCCTCAGAAAGGTAGTATCCATTATGAAGAACCCCCATTACCCAGGACAAGCCCTCTTTCATTGCTACAATCAGAGAGAAGGCACACACTCAGTGATCAGGAGCAACTTCTTCCCCTCTGCCATCAGATTTCTGAATGGACAATGAACCCATGAACACTACCTCACCACTTTTTTTTGCACTAATTATTTAATTTGACTATTTTATATACATATATTTACTGTAATTCATAGATTTTATTACTATGTTTTGCAATGTACTGCTGCCACATAACAACATATGCCAGTGATATTAAACCTGATTCCGATTCTTCTGATAGTACACTCAAATTCTTATGTGGGATCCTGTTAAAATGCTTCTGAAAATTCAAATACACCATACCTGCCAGTTAGACTCTCAAAAAAATCTCCAGTAGACTTGTTAAGTATGATCCTGTATTTACACGATTCTGTGTTCATAAACCATGCTGATTTTATCCAATCCTCTTCATGATTTGCCAAATGTTCTGTTACTGCATCATTTATAAAAGATTCTTGCATTTCCTCTTCCTCTTAATGTCCAAAGCCACCTATCGTATAAAAGTGGAGCTCTCCATGGGTTTGACAGAAGCTGTACCAGAGACTCTACTCTTTAAAAATGTAGGTAAAAGTAGTGATTTACTTTAAAGAGTGGAGTTACATTTGGCCCACCCCAATCAGTAGGAGCTGCTCAGTGCCAAAGAGATATTGAGAAGACAACCGTCTTCTTTTTGCCCTCCTTTGTTTAATTCTAAACTGCTCCCAATTCTCAGACCTGATTCTTTTTCTAACAACTATAGCTGCCTCCCTTTTGGAACCAATACTCTCCTTAATTTCCTTTGTAATCCATAATTGAGTGCCCTTTGTGCCAGACAGGAATGAATATCTGTTGTAATTAATTATATAAATTATTTTAAAATATTATCCATTGCCCATAGACTATCATCTCATTTACTGAATCTCCGAATCTACCACAGCCATCCCGCAAAGGAAAAGCAAGTTTCGGTAAGTTCTGATACAGCATTCTGACCCCAAACACTTCAGATCAAACCCTTTCATTACCAGATCATTACTTTCATTTCAGATCCACCGAGTTCCTCCAGCAGATTATTTGTTACCTTTGATAACATTTGGACAGACAAGGTCCAGTTGGGCTTGGTGTGTGGGAAATTGTAACCAGAGGATAAATGAGGGTAGGCCAGTGGGTTATTGACAAGGGCCTGTATGAGAGGCTAGTCCAAAAAGTCAGATTACACCAAAATTTGGGGGTGTAGTGGACACCGAGGAAGACTATCATGGCTTGCAGCAGGATCTGAACCAACTGCAAAAATGGGCCAAAAGTTGGCAGATGCAATTTAATGCATTTCAGTAGGATGAACCAGGGTAGTACTTACACTGTGAATAATAGGGCATTGAGGAGTGTAGTAGAACAAAGGGTCTATAATTCATTGAAAGTGGTGGCACAGGTAGATACGGTAATAAAGAAAACTTTTAGTGCATTGACCTTCATAAATCAAAGTCTTGTGTACAGGAAACGGGATATTATGTTGAAGTTGTATAGGACATTAGTGAGGCCTAATTTAGAGTATTTTGTGTAGTTTTGGTCTATGGGAAAGATGTAAATAAGGTTGAAAGTATACAGAGAAAATTTACAAGGATGTTGCTGGGATTGGAGGACCTGAGTTATATGGAAATATTGATTGGTTTAGGACTTTATTCCTTGGAACGTAGAAGAATGAGGGGAGATTTGATAGAGGTATACAGTATTATGAGGGGATGGGGTGAATACAAGCAGGCTTTTTCCACTGAGGTTGGGTGGGACTACAACTAGAGGTCATGGGTTAAAGGTGAAAGGTGAAAAGTTTAAGGGGAACATGAGGGGAAACTTCTTCACTTGGAGGTTTGCGAGAGTGTGGAATGAGCTGCCTGTGCAAGTGGTGCACACAAGCTCGATTTCAGACTTTAAGAGAAGTTTGGAAATGACGGTTAAAGTGTTAGAACCCCAAAGCCGCCAGCCCCAGCTCCCTACCTCCCACTCACAAGCAGCAGCAAGGAAACAACCCCGAACCACAACCCCCCCCCAGCAAAAAATCAACAGCACCTTCTAATGAGCACTCAAATGTGCAGCAAGGTATCAGTAAAGACACAGACTTGTAGTACCCCAAAAACTACTCATTCACCCAGTAATTTGACATACCACAGGCTCTCTCTCTCTCTAATAAGGGAAAAAGTGATGTTCCCGTTTCACAGCGAGAGGGGAGACGTAACAAACAACTCACTGATTTACGACGTTAATAGTTTATTGTATCACCTTTTCCAAGCTCTGCACCCAGAGAGTCTGCACCAGACACACAACCCCGGCAGCTAACCCGCGACTCCCGCTGTTCCATGTTCTCCTTCAACGCTTGAGTCAGGGGCACCAGCCGAGAATCAGCACGTCCCCAGAGCCGTGAAATTCTGGAACCCTGAAGGCACGCTCGTCTTCCAGGCTGTGTTCTGGGGATATCAAAAAGCAGCTAGTCACGAGGGCGAGGGAGCGGGTCCCATTCCCATAATGAACCAAAGTCAGAGCATAGTTCCAGATCAGGGTCTTCAAAAGAAACCCCCCACACACTCTGAAAAGAAAAAAAAGATATCAAAGATGGAAATAAAGCAGTTTCCAAAGATGCAAGCAAAGCATTTAGCGCCATTAGTGCTTGGTGAGAGGTAACATGGCGAATTTCCTCCACACCACCTCTAAAACTAATATACCTGTCCTCAGGATGGAGACTAAACCCACACAGTACTCCAGGTGCAGCCTCAGCACTACCCTGTACAGTTGCAGCATACCTTTCTGTTCTTAAATTTCAATCCTTTAGCAAAGAAGGCCAATATTCTATTCTCACCACTGCCTGTAAGGAGTTTGTATATTCTCCTCATGATCATGTGAGTTTCCTCCAGGTGCTCTGGTTTCCTCCCACAGTCCAAAGAAAAAGCAATTGGTAGGTTAATTGGTCATTACAAATTGTCCCATGATTAGACCAGGGTTAAAATTTGGGGGTCGCAGCTCGAAGGGCCGGAAAGGCCCATCCCATGCTCTATCTCAATAAATTTTCCCTTTTTGGTAACATTGTGAGCTGTTTTGGGCCTCGTATCTTAGAAAGGATGTGCAGGCATTGGAGAGTGTCCAAAGGAGGTTGAAAGAATGATCTGAGAAAAGGTTAATGTATGATGAGTGTTCAATGGCTCTGGGCCTGTACTCACTGGAGTTCAGAAGAATGAGGGAGGGTCTCTTTGAAACCTATTGAATATTGAAAGGCCTAGATAGAGTGAACATGGAGAGGACATTTGCAACAGTGGGAGAGTCTAGGGCCAGACGACAGAGCCTCAGAATAGAAGGACGACTCTTCAGAACAGAAATAAGCAGAAACTTCTTTCATCGGACACAGATGACTGTGGTGGCCAGATTATTGGGTATATTTAAAGTGGAGTTTGATAAGCTCTTAATTAGTAATGGAATAAAAGATTTCAGGGAAAAGGCAGCAGAATGGGGTTGAGAGGGAATGACTGAATGGTGGTGTAGACCTGATGAACTGAATGGCCGAACTCTGCTCCTGCGTCCTATGGTCTAACCTGCTAAGCTGCAAATCTTTTGCAATTCATGCATAAACACTCCTAAGACCCTCTGCAGAACAGCATGCTGCAATCTTTCACCATATAACAATAACCTGATCTTTTATTTTTTTCTTCCAAAGGTACAATTTACCACCATTGGACTCCATCTGCCAGGCCCTTGCCCACTCACTTAACCTGTCTATACCTGTCTGCAGACCCTCTGCATAATTTGTTCTCTACTCAATTTAGTGTCATCAGCAAACTTAGATATGCAACACTTGGACATCTCTTCCAAATTGTTAATGTATATAGTGAACAGTTGGAGGAGCAGCACACCACTCACCCCTGACCACTAACCACAGATACATCACTCGATCCCACCTCTCTGCCTTCTATGAGTTAAATGGTCCTCTATCCATGTTACCCCCAACTTCATGTATCCTTATCTGATGGTAAGTCTTTTATGCAGCACCTTATCAAATGCCTTCTGGAAATCCTAGTACACAACATCCACCCATTCCCCTCTATCCACTGCGCTCATTGTATCCTCAAAAAACTCTGGTAAGCTTGTCAAACAGGACACGGCCTTCGTGATTCCGTGAATTCAGTTCAGATAGGTGCAATGATTGCATTTTGGGAAAGCTAAACCAGGGTAGGACTTATATAACGGATAGTAAGGCCCTGGTGAATGCTGTGTAATAGCGAGAGTCAAGAACAAGTACAAAGTTAATTGAAAATGGCATCAGAGGTAGACAGAGTGATGAGGGTGATGTTCAGCATGCTGGTCTTCAACAATGAGCTACAGAATTTGTGGTGTTGCAGTTGTACAGGAAGCTAGAGAGATTGCACTGGAATATTGTTACAGTTTCAGTTACCTGGTGGTAGGAAAGACATGAGAATGCTGCCAGGACTGTGGGGCCCTGAGTTGGTGGGAGAGGTTGAGTGGGCTCAGACTTCAGCCTTTCCAGCAGATGAGAATGAGAAGCAAGCTTATGAAGATGTGCGAGGTTGTAGGATGAATGTACGTAATCTTCCCGCCGAAGAAAGGGGAACCTAGAACTAGAGGGCACAGGTTTAAGCTGAGAGGTGTAAGATTTTAAAGATGTCCTCACACAGAGGTGTGCCTGTACAGTACAGAATAAAAGTGGCTGGGACAGCTACAATAACAACATTCAACAGACTTCTGGATCAGTACATGGAGAGGAGGGATTTTGGGGGTTATGGGCCATATGCATGATGGGGAATGTGGAATGAGATTAAAATGGGGGTGGTGGGGGTTAAGAGTGGGGGGGAGTAGGGTTAAGTGAGGAGGGGGAGGTGGTAATGACAGATGAAGGCAATGGAGGTGAAGGGGAGGGATAACATAGACAAATGAGAGTGATGGGGCACTGAAACTGATGGAGTGGGGGAGGTGAGGAAATGAAGGGAGGGGTAAGTGAGGGGAGGGTTGTATTGAAGTGGAGGGAGGGTGGAGAGTGAGATGGGAAGTGAGGGTGACGAGGAAGTGAGTGGGTGGGGGTGAGATGGGGAAGTGAGGGGGTGGGGAAGAGATCGACTGGGAAGGTTGGGGCCACTGGGAGTGAGGGAGACCGACGGAGACGCGAGGGGAGGGGAGGGGGAATAGCTTGAGTGAAACCCATGCAAAGCTCCACTTCCTTACAGTGAGTGTCGTCGGGCGGGGAGAAGGAGGAGAAAGGGGAGGAAGAGCCGGCGGTAGAAAGGGAGCGGAGAATTACGCCGGTGTGACCGGGGAGCCGAAGCAGCCGGGACCGGTTCGTGAGCAGAGTGGCGGCGAGAGAGAGGATCCCGGGACCGGCTTCAGCGCCGCTCCGATCTGGCCGGGCTCGGCCGGGGCAGCGTGAGGGCACGGAGCGGGCTCCGGCCGGCTGCAGCTCCGCCATGGCAGCTAATATGTACCGGGTCGGAGGTAAGAGGCTCTCGGTCTGGGAGAACAGGGCTGGTTCCGGTCCCGGCTGCCACATCCCGGGATGCAAGATTCAGCGAGCGACCCCGGACGCTCGGTGTTCATCTTGCCCCAACCCCTGCCCCCGTTCTTCGCGACCCCCTCTCCACCCCACCCCACAGTTGTTCCCACACCCCTCTCCGCAGGAGTCCCAGTTCACGTACGGTCTCCTCTGCACCGTCTGCCCTTTCCTCCTTCAGCCCCAGCCTCAAAACCGACCCAAACCCTCGTCCCGTCTTCGCCAAATCCCCTCACCCAAACCTCCATACTCCCTGACACAAACCCCCAACCCCGTTACTCACACCCCCATCCTCCTTACCCAAACCCTCATCTCCCCAATGAAACCCCCATCCTCCTTACCCAAACCCCCATCACCCCTTACCTAAACCCCCATACCCCCTTACACAAACTCCCTAACCCTGTTACTCTAACCCCTTTACCCAAACCCCCGTCCACCCTTACCCAATCCCCACCCATCCACCCCTTACCCAAACACCCCATCTCCTTTACCCAAACACCCCATCTCCTTTACCCAAACACCCCATCTCCTTTACCCAAACACCCCATCTCCTTTACCCAAACACCCCATCTCCTTTACCCAAACACCCCATCTCCTTTACCCAAACACCCCATCTCCCTTACCCATACACCCCATCTCCCTTACCCAAACACCCCATCTCCCTTACCCAAACACCCCATCTCCCTTACCCAAACACCCCATCTCCCTTACCCAAACACCCCATCTCCCTTACCCAAACACCCCATCTCCCTTACCCAAACACCCCATCTCCTTTACCCAAACCCCCATCCAACCTTACCCTTACCCCTTTAGCCAAACACGCATCCCCCTTACATAAACCCCCAAACTCCTTACCCAAACCCCTGTCCACCCCTTACCCAAACCCTTATCCAGCCGTTGGCCAAACCCCCATCCCCTCTTACCCAACTGCACGTCCCCTCTTCCCAAAACCCATGTCCTGTCTTCCCCAAGCCCTCCACCCGGCCACACTTCTCCAAACCCCCCACCCACCCGCCCGCACCCCTGGTCCCTCTCCACCCTACCTCCCTACCTCTGGTTCCTCTCCATTCTCCCGCCCCCGGATCTTCTCCACCCCTCCTGTCCCATCTCCTCCCTGTAACCCCCTTCTCCCAGCTTCTGTGCACTGCACACCCATCCTGTCCACCTCACCCCCTGCCCTGTCTGCACTATACTTCCGCCCTTTTCAGTCTGTGACCCAAACCTGGCCTCCCTCTTACCACTCCACCTTTACACTATACAGTGAAGGGAAACAAAAATATTTAACTTCTGTACTATTTCTTTATTTCCCAATATAATTTCTCCTGGCTCAGTCTGAAAAGCATTTACATTAATTAATCTTTTCCTTTTTTTGCATATCTTTAAAGGTTTTCATAGCATGTTTACATTTCTTGCAAAACTACTTGTAAGGTACACAAACCTGACTCTCTCTGTAGGCCCACTCTGCTGTACACCCCAGGGTTCTGAAAGAGGTAGCTGAAGAGATATTGTAGAGGCATTAGTAATGATCTTCCAAGAATCACTAGATTCTAGAATGGTTCTGGAGGACTGGAAAATTGCACATCACTCCATTCTTCAAGAAGGGTTTGAGGCAGAAGGAAGGAAACTGTAGGTCAGTCAGTCTGACCTCAGTGGTTGGGAAGATGTTGGAGTCGATTATTAAGGATGTGGTCCCAGGGTACTTGGAGTCACATGATAACATAAGCCATAGTCAGCATAGTTTCCACAAGGGAAAATCTTGCCTGGAATTATTTGAAGAAATAACAAGCAGGATAGACAATGGAGAATCGGTTGATGTTGTGTACTGAACTTTCTGAAGTCCTTTGACAAGGTGTCACACATGAGGCTACTTAGCAAATTAGGAGCCTGTTGCATTACAGGAAAGATTCTAGCAACGGCTGATTTGCAGGAGGCAAGGAGTGGGAATAAAGGGATCCTTTTCTGATTGACTGCCAGTGGCTAGTGGTGTTCCGCAGGTGTCTGTGTTGGGACCAATTCTTCTTACGTTATATGTCAATGATTTGGGTGATGGAATTGATGGTTTTGTTGCAAATTTTGCAAATGATATGAAAATAGGTGGAGGGACAGGTAGTTTTCAGGAAGTAGGGAGGCTTCAGAAGGACAGACAGATAAGGAGAAAAGGCAAAGAACTGGAAGGTGGAATACGGTGACAGGAAGTGTGTGGTCTTGCACTTCGGTGGAGGAAATGAAAGAGTTGACTATTTTCTAAATGGAGAGAAAATTCAAAAATCTGAGGTACAAAGCGACATGTGATTCCTTGTGTAGGATTCCCTAAAGATTAATTTGCAGGTTGAGTTGGTGGTGAGGAAAGCAAATGCAATGTTTGCATTCATTTCAAGGGATCTAGAATATAAAAGGAAAAGATGTAAAGTTGAGACTTTATAGGCCTCACTTAGAGCACTGAGAGCAGTTTTGGGCCCTTTATCTTAGAAAGAACGTGCTGAAACTGGAGAGGTTTCAAAAGAGGTTCACGAAAATGATTCCAGGATTGAACGGCTTGTTATATGAAGAGCATTTGATGGCTCTGGGCCTGTACACACTAGAATTCAGAAGAATGAGTGGTGACTTAATTAAAACTTACTGAATGGGAAAGGCCTTGATAGAGTGGATGTGGAGAGGATGTTTCCTATGGCAGGGGAGTGTAAGACCAGAGGATACAGCCTCAGAATAGAGGGACATCCTTTTAGAATGGAACTGAGGAGGAATTTCTTTAGGCAGAGAGTGGTGAATCTGTGGAATTTGTTGCCACAGGCAGCTGTGGAGGCCCAGTCTTTACATATATTTTTAAGGCAGAGATTGATAGATTCATGATTGGTCAGGGCATGAAGGGATTTTGGCGGGGGAGGGGGTGGTGGAGTAGGGGAAGATAGGAGATTGGGCCTGAAAGAAAAAATGGATCAGCCCTGATGGAATGGTGGGACAGACTCAATGGGCCAAATAGCCTAGTTCTGCTCCTCTGTCTTCTGGTCTAATGGTATCCCGATAATATTTTGGACTTTAATTATGCTGGCATTTTATTCTCGATAAATTTGATTCTCAATTTAAGTTTCCCAGCTGCTGTGGTTCGATTTGAACACATCTGCAGATTAGTTGTTCAGGCTCTTCTATGCATGTTTGGTCGCTAAACCACTATGAAGTGTAAACATTCTTTACCTGCAGAATATAATCCTTCCATTTGTTCATCTGTTCCAGATATCTCACTTGCCTCTATCCATTTATATACCTTTTCCTTATGTCTTTGCCGTATTCTTTGTCCCTGTCTGCCTTGAGCCATCGATACTTGTCTAAAGCTGTCTCTTGTGTTATGTGTATTACTGTGACTGTGCCTGTGACTGTCTAATTTAAGGGTCATTTGAGAGAGAGAATGGAAGAGCCCTAAAGTGAGATGACAAAGTGGAAAAAATTACAATGAATTCCATTATGGAGGGAACTGAGTTTAGTTTTTCAAGAAAATAAAAAAACACGAAATGCTGGCAGAACTCAGCAGGCCAGACAGCATCTTTATTTCCAGCATCTGTAGATTCACTCGTGTTGCCTTTCAGTTTTTCAAGAAATTGTATTCATTGTAAATATCCCTGTGAGATGGGAACCTAGGAATTTAAAACATTTGAATTATTTTATGAAATAAAGTGGGTGACAAGAGAGACCTGTGCACTGTGGCATAGACTTAAATGAATGCACTGTTTGTTACCTTGTATCATGGGAGTTAAAGTGATTACCTGGTAACTTTGGGAGAAGAAGTGAATAATTGACTGCATCAACACAAAATGAGTTTGATCTAAAATCTCTCCAAGTTGATCACTTCAGGACCCAAACCATTTTGTTGTCTAAAATGGTCACATCATGTTGACGATGGTGCTCTTTTTGTTTGTGAAGTCCTCAAGAACTCTTAGCGCCAGGTTTCCCACAATGACCACTGGCCTTTCCCTTGGTGAAAGTGGCAACAGAGGAATGTTTGGACAATTCCCCTCTCCAGCTGTGGAAACAGAAGGTGAATTGAAAACCCATTCCCAAGCTGAAGCAAGTAACTTCCAGTGATTTTGCTGTGGTCACGAGGGACTGGTACTTTCAGGTGCTACCCTTTGGGTAGGCTCTTGTATCATAGACGTCCCCTCATGTGGATAGAAAGATCCTCGCCAGCCATCGATCAAGAGCAGTGAGTTCTCTTAATGCCTGAGCCTCTGCCTTTTAAAGTGCTAATCATACTGCTCTTTGTGGGATCTGGGTGAAGTCAGATTGTTTTGTTCTCAGTCATTTTTGAGATCTTGGGTGTCAGCAGAAAGCCTGCATTAATTTCCCTTTTGAGGGTGGTGGTGAGCTACAAACCTGAACCAAGATTTAGGCCCAGTAATGACGAAGGACCAAAAAAAAATTCCAAGCTGGGATGGTGTTAATTCCATGCACCTGCAGCCCTCGTCCTCCTTAAGGAGGCGCCTTCAGAATATCATAATGAGTAGGTGGTATGCACTGCAGCCATTGTGTGCATTCAGTGGAGGGAGTGAATCTTGATGGGTGCGCATTATCAACCAATTGGTTGCTACTTTTCGATGTAGCAATGCTGTCACCACATTCAAATGATTTTATCATCTGTAAAAATATTAAGTTTGTGGCTTTCAATACGTTTTTTAGTAAAATAAGTAATTATACTTATGGAGAAAATATGTTCGATTGTTTTTTATAACAGTGTGGTTCACTGCTCAGAAATTTAGTACGTTGTATTACTGTTTGGAAGAACAGGAATCCTGCCGCAAAATGAGATAATGAATTTCTTTTGGGTACTCTGACATCCAGGAATGTGTCAAAAATGGTTGCATTCAGATTCTACTCACATTTATTTTGACCATATGAATCTTTTATGCTAAGACACGTGTCAACCACCATGTAGGCCTGAAACCTCATGGACAGCTGAATGTCTTTTTTTCCCCAAAGACCCAGCACTTCCTTGTTATCATACTGGGTGTCAATCTAGATTACTTCAAGCTGCAATGCAAGTTTTGAATCAAGAGTTCTCCTTCATGTGATAGGAGTATCAGATTGCCTTTCATACAAATTATGTGCATCGATAGATCTGCTCCATATTCCCCACTATAGGCCTCACTGGCGTGGACTCCAGCATTCTGGAAGTAGCCCACTAAACCAGTCTGACACTCTCTTCTCCTCTCATCCGTTTAGGGGAGGGGTCGGCAACGTTTACCACTGAAAGAGCCAATATGGACCCATTTCCCACAGAAAAGAAAACACTGGGAGCCACAAAACCCGTTTGATATTTAAAATGAAATAACACTGCATACAACGGTTTTTTTTTTGCCTTTATGCTATGTATAAACAAACTATAATGTGTTGCATTTATGAAATTGATGAACTCCTGCAGAGAAAACGAAATTACATTTCTGCATGCAACAAAAAATTTTGAACTCCGATAAAAAGACGTTGGGTTGAAGGTTACTCCATAGTTAGCCTACCTTGGATCGAAGAATTAAAAGAAAGCGCGCACTGGCGGGTGTCAGGCATTGGCAGTGGTGATGTATATTAATAGTGATAAAAAACATGTTGTAGCGGTGTGCTACACGCAGCGCTAAAATAAAGACACTGCAGTCAAAGGTAACTTTATTCGAACTAAACAGCCTTGCTTTAAAGCCTCCCTCAACCCGTCCCCGTGGGCGTGGATGCTCCAAAAGACACGTACTCATAAACCCCCGTAGGCTATCTCCCTTAGCCGGAACGGTGGCTAATTGTGAGCCGGTTCGGATGTGCCAGGAAATGGGGTCTCCACAACGTTTTTAGATTGTACAAGATCACCATAATCTTCAAATTTCGAATTACATTTCAAAAACTAACAAACCACGAGGAGCCGCAGCACAGAGATGAAAGAGCTGCATGCGGCTCCGGAGCGGCGGGTTGCCGACCCCTGGTCTAGGGCCATCCTAAATCCCTGGTGGCTCGGGTTTTAGATGCTGTGTACTGTAAGTGCTCTGATGGCTCAGTGTTTCTGTGGTACAACTTGGGGCAAACCTCATATACTGTGAGCAAGAAGTGAATGAGATTAGAACCTCTTACACTGCTGAGTGGGCTTGAAAGTAGTCTTGCCTAATTTCAATTGCTGCCAGCCTCGGGGAATTTAGAAGGCATGGCAATAAAAAGTTCTTGTGCAAATTGCTGAACCACAAAGCCATCACTGGGAACTTTAGTCTAGAAATGGTTACATTTTCTGACCCCAGATTTTGGTCTTTGTTGTGATGGTGCAGGTGGTCAGTGGTTTTGTGTGATGAAGGCCTGCCCTCCAACTACTGTTTATTTGACTTCCTAGATTGATCTGGAAAAAACCAAAAAGGATTTTTTATTCTTAGTACGTCAGTTTGTCCAGCACAATATTCCAGCAAGAGTTCCCCCATTGCTGAATGTCTGTGAGTTAGTTATTTTACTGAATATGGAAATAAATGGTATTGTGTTTCTCTGTGTAAGATTTTCATTTTTTCCTTTAGATTGTGTCTTCTTTGAAAACTCTTCAAGCAATCCTTTCTTGATAAGGAGAATTGAGGAACTGAACAAGGTAACCACCTATATTTTAAAAGATGTAACTTTCTGGTTTATGGGGTCAAACCAAAGGATCCAGCATGGTAGCGTAGTGGTTAGCACAACGCTTTACAGTACCTGCAACACAGGTTCAATTCCCATGGCCATCTGTAAGGAGTTTGTACGTTCTCCCTGTGACTGTGTGGGCTTTCTCCAGGCGCTCAGGTTTCTTCCCACCGTCCAAAGATACACTGGTTGGTAAGATGGTCATTGTAAATTGTCCTGTGGCTAGGGTTGTTTGGGGATTGCCGGGCGGCGTGGTTTGAAGGACTAGAAGGGCCTATTCTGTGTTATTTCTTAATGAATTTAAACAAAAATCTAAGTCCACATGGACTTGAGCACATGAGCAAATCTAACTACAGATGTGTAGGATTTGCTAAAGGGTTTTGCTGGTTAGTAAATGATGTGCAGTGCCCACTTGAAGTGTAATCCTGGTGTTTTGTCTTCTCTCTGTTATCACTGTTGGATCACATCATTAACACCGCATTCTGGGAGCTTGTCTTCTCTGTAACTTATCCCCTGCTTTTGAACTTAACTTGCTCATTGATGTAGTTTCTGTGAATAGTCATTGGAGAGATACAAACCTTTTCACCACCATCCCCACATTTACATTCATCCTAATGAATGCACTTTTTATTCTCCCACGTTCTCATCAACTGTCCCAAATTCTGTCACTCAGACACAATATACAGTCGCCTATTAATTTACCAATCTGCATGCCTCTGGGATGTGGGAAGAAACCAGAGAACCAAGAGGAGACCCTCATGATTGCAGGAAGAATGTAGAAACTCCACTAAGAGGTCACCTGGGATCAGGACTTTACCTGGCTGAATGCTGCCGTGAAACAGCAACTCTACTGGTGTGCCACTGTCCCACCCCAGTGTACTGTTGGGAAAGGCAAGTTAAGCCCATAAGACATAGGTGCAGAATTAGGCCATTCAGCCCATTGAGTCTACTCTACCATTCCATCATGGCTGCTCACACTTTATCACTTCTATTCCAGGGATCATTCTCCTAAACCTCCTCCTGACCCTCTCCAGTCAGCAATGCCAGCACATTGGGAGGCCGTTTGGAGGATACTATGTTTTCATATAAAAAGAGAAGTTTTTTAAAAATGTGATTGCATTTTTTTTTGCTTTTTGAAGTCAGGAAAATATTTGATAGCCCCTGTTTAGTTGCTCTTCCTTAAAGATTTGGGTGTAGAACAGACAGCCTGAAATGTGGAATAAGTTAGGGCTCTCAGAAATACTCCTCTGGTTTAGGGAGATATCAGTGTGCTGGAAGTTTGGATGCATGCTTGAGAAATGCTGTTTAACTCAGAGCTGGGTATGAGGGCAAAGTGCCTGGAATTTCCACACCCTTTTGGGGGAAAAAGCATGAAAAAGTTAAAGGAAAAAAAAAGAAATCTTTGTGTTTGACTGTGTACTTCTACCTGTGCAGCTGTTAAAGGAGTGCAAAGGGAACAGAGGTACATTTCACACACAGTTGGTTTTAAGATGTGTTGATTTATTTTATCCTTTATAAGATTGCGGACCACACTTGGGAGAGTTGCACAGAAATTCTTTTCCTTGTTGTCATACTGCTTCAATATTCAGAGGCCTTGGTCACGGGAATATTCATTGTGTGTCTTTGACTCTCAATGTGCCACTCACTCCTTCTCTGACAAGGCCAGACTCTGAAGTTGGCCAGGTGCCCAATTGGTCTGGTCAGTGAGTAGTTGGAGCTTTGCATTAGAGACTCTTCTGGGGTGGGAAAGAAAATTAGATGGCACGTGTGTTTGGTGGGGGGGGGGAGGGGAGAAAGAGGGCAGAAGGGGCTGTGTATTCAAATGACTGTTAGGGCTACTTTTGGATTTAGGACACATACGTTCAACAATTGACTTTGGCTACTAGTTTTCACATCTGAAAATGTATTCTGCATTTAATTTGAAGTGCATCTCTGAGCAATGGGTTCCTAAAAGCTGTGAATCCCAGTCCAGATAATGCTGATTGAAATTCATTTGGATGCCTGTGGTGTGGATGTGAAACAGGAGGTGTGAAGATTGTATGTAGTTTCAAAGAAAGCATTGTCCATACATTGTAAATATGGAGTTGTCCTTTGATGTTTGGCATATAAAATATCGAGCCCCATGTTGGTCCAGTGGGACCTTTCCCATGAAAGCGTCTCCATATGATGCCTGCTGTACCTTGTTTTGTCGAATGCAGAAGCTGCTTTGCATCTTCCAGTAAGTTTCTGCAGCGACTTTGTTCACGCAACAATTGTGACTAGCTGGCATTCTGCTGCCCGAGGCAGGAGGAACTTCAGAACTGCCAGTGCGGACATTGGGTGAGATCACATGAGAGGTTGGATGGGAAGATTCACTACTGTGTTGGCTGTGAATAGGTTTGGAAGAACGGTTGTACATTTGGCCGCTGGTCTGATGGGGGTGGGGAAGGGGTTGGGGCACAGCTGAATATTGGGAATGAGAGTGAAAGGTCCAGAACATGGATATACCAGTTAAAACTGCTTGGCATTGTGGGAAAAGGTGGCACTCCCACCCCCCCCCGGTCGCTGTGATCTAAACAGGAAGTTGCGCAGTCCCAAGGATGACTCACAACACCTAATGGCAAGTTGGAAGTATAATTTGCCACGGTAGATTCCTGTTTTGTGTGGGTGAGTGCTGGAATCCTGGGGGGGGAGGGTGAATGTGGGGAGAATAAAATAGGATTAATTGTAGATGGTTGGCATAATCTACGTGAGCTCAAGGGCCTGTTTGCATGCTGTGTATCTCTCTCTGACCTTTCCAGAAATGGTCATTATGATGCCTCAATTGTAGGAAAAACAGTGGAATGGTTTTGAATTTCCAAATAAGTGTATTCAGTTTTGGTCTCCTTGGAAAGTATGTGATAGTGTAAAAGGTGAAGGGTGAAGGCCAGACTGCGTGATCAGGTTCCACTCTAACTCCATCCACAAGATTGTCTCAGCTAACGCTGTAGTGGGCTGTTTCTCAAATAACAATGAGTCAGTCGGTGTAGAGGAAGGAGATAGGGAGCTTTGTCACATGGTGTCATGACAACAACTTAATGTCAGGAAAACAAAAGGGCTGGTTATTGACTTCAGGAAGTAGGCAGTTCACATGTTTTAGTACTTAGCAGTGGCGCTGAGGTTGAAAGACCTGAGTGCCATTGAAGGAAGACACAGCATGTGCACCTGATATTCGCTCGTAGGAGCAAGCATTACCAAAAACCTGTCCTGATCCAACCAAGTATTTCCCAGAACCGAGAAAGCTTTTAACTTCGTAAATCGGCGAGTTGTTTAGTCATTTCTGCCCTCTTGCTGTGAAATGTGGCACCTCTTTTTCCCTTATTAGGGAGAGAGAGAGAGCCTGTGGTATGTCGAATTACCGGGTAAATGAGTACTCTTTGGGGTACTGCAAGTCTGTGTCTATATTGATGCTTCGCTACATGCTTGAGTGCTCAGTGGGGGGGGGGGGGGGGCGCCAATGCTTTTGTTTTGCTGGTGGGGGACGGGGGACCGTTGTTGCTTTGTTGCTGCCTACGTGTGTGAGGGGGGTGCTTTGGGGTTCTAACATCAAACTGTCATTCATTCTTTGGAGCACTCCTCTGTTTTTGTGGATGGTTGTGAAGGGAAAGCATTTCAGGATGTACATCGTATACATTTCTCTGACATTAAATGTACCTTTGAAACCTTTGAACTTCCTCAGGAGGCCAAAGAAATTTGGCATGTCCCCATCAACCCTACCCAATTTTTATCGATGCCTTGCGGCTTGGTACGGTAATTGCCCTGCCCGTGAACACAGAAAACTGCAGTCGGTTGTGGACACAACTCAGCACGTCAGAATCAAAACCAGATCAGGTTTAATATCACTGACATATGTTGTGAAATCTCTTGTTTTGTGGTAACAATACACTGCAACACATAAAAAACTGTAAGTCACAATAAGAAATATATTTTTAAAAAAAGTAAGTGAGCAGTATAAAGAAAGATCAAAAATAGCTAGTGTTAATGGGTTGGCTCATTGTCCGTTCAGAAACCTGATGGTGGAGGGGAAGAAGCTTTTCTTAAAGTGTTAAGTGTGTGTCTTCAGGCTCCCGTACCTCCTCATTGGTTGCAGTAATAAGAAGAGAGCATGTCCTGAGTGCTGGATGCTGGCATTTTGAGGCATCCGCTTTTGAAAATGCTGGGCAGTCTAGTGCCCCTGATGGAACTGTAAGCTTTCAACCCTCTGCAGTTTTTTCCAATCCTGTGCAGGGCCCTTCTACGCTACTCATGATTCAACCAGTTAGAATGGTACATCATCACTGGTGATATGCCAAATCTCCTCAAACTAGTGAAAAATAGCAACTGATGTGCCTTCTTTGTAATTGCATCAATATGTTGGGCCCAAGAGAGATCATGAAAGCCAGCCTCCCTTCCGTGGACTTTGTCTAGACTTGTTGCTGTCTCAGTAAAACAGCCAGCATAATCCAAGACCTCACCCACCCAAGCATTCTCTCATTTCCCTTCTCCCATTGGGAAGAAGATACAAAAGCTTAAAAGCACGTCCCACCAGGCTCAAGGACACCCCACTGTTACGAGACTATTGAATTGTTCCCTGGTACAATAAGGCAGACTCTTGAAGGCACAATCTGCTTTGTAATGATATTCCAGCTAGTTGGCTCCTTGCATTGTAGCTGTTACACTTTGTTCTGCATTGTTGTTGTTTTTCTTTGTTTTAAACAGTGTAAAGATCTGATCAGTATGGAGGATGAGCTTTTCACTGTATCTTGGTACATTTGACAAACATAAATCAATTCCAGTTCCAGCAATCTCAGTTACCAAAATAGTTTAATGGAACTGAGTCTACGCCTGAGACAAGTGTAGATTTGGGGAAGATGTGAGGTTCACACTCCATCTAATTCCATTTACCCACATTAGGTTCTATAGCCTTCTTTCTCTTGGAGATTCAAGTGCTGATCCAGATCTTCTTAACAGTGATTCAGAGTCTCGGCCACTTCAACCAGCTCAGGCAGTGCATTAAAGTGGAATTAAAGGTAATGGGGAAAAGGCTGGTAGGTGGAGATGAGTCCATGGCCAGATCAGCTGTGATCTTATTTCATGGCGGAGCAGGCTTGACAGGCCAGATGGTCGACTCCAGTTCCTCTTTCTTATGTTCTTATTCCACACTCCAGTATTAGAGCTCCATTGTTAAGAGAAGTGGGGTACTTTGTGGAGGAGCAGGAAGGAGGAGCTATATTAATCTTCCTCTATTCCCGACCCCTCCATTCTTAACACCCCAAAATGTCAAGAACTGTTTTCTTACTGAAAAATATTAACTGTAGTCACCCTAGATTGGTTGGAGAGTAAATTCCCACTTTCCCCCCCAACTTTACGACTCAAGCTGCACTTGCAATTGTAAATACATGTGGGTTTATCAATGATGGTTGGAGCTGAGAGTTTTTAAACTGTCCATCTGTTTGGAGATGAGGTTAGATACTGAGCAAAGACAGGAGTATAAACAACCTCAGTGTGGGTCAGAATGGAAATCAGTGTTGAGGGAATGCTTGCAATGCAGGTGAAAAGTCAAGTCATTTTAATTGTCATTTTGACCATATCTGCTGGTACAGTGCATAGTAAAAATGAGACAAAGTTTTTTCAGGACCATGATGTTATATGACACAGTACAAAAACTAGACTGAACTACGTAAAAAACAACACACTGGATTACAGACCTACCCAGGTCTGCATAAAGTGCACAAAACAGTGCAGGCATTACAATAAATAATAAACAAGACAATAAGGCAGTAAGGTGTCAGTCCAGGCTCTGGGTATTGAGGAGTCTGATAGCTTGGGGGAAGAAACTGTTACATAGTCTGGCCGTGAGAGCCCGAATGCTTCGGAGCCTTTTTCCAGACGGCAGGAGGGAGAAGAGATTGTATGAGGGGTGCATGGGGTCATTCATAATGCTGTTTCCTTTGCGGATGCAGTGTGTAGTGTAAATGTCCGTGATGGCGGGAAGAGAGACCCTGATGATATTCTCAGCTGACCTCACTATCCGCTGCAGGGTCTTGCTATCCGAGATGGTACAATTTCTGAACCAGGCAGTGATGCAGCTGCTCAGGATGCTCTCAATGCAACCCCTGTGGAATGTGATGAGGATGGGGGGTGGGAGATGGACTTTTCTCAGCCTTCGCAAAAAGTAGAGACGCTGCTGGGCTTTCATTGCTATGGAGCTGGTGTTAAGGGACCAGGTGAGATTCTCTGCCAGGTGAACACCAAGAAATTTGGTGCTCTTATGATCTCTACCGAGGAGCTGTCGATGTTCAGCGGGGAGTGGTCGCTCCATGCCCTCCTGAAGTCAACAACCATCTCTTTTGTTTTGTTCACATTGAGAGACAGGTTGTTGGCTCTGCAGCAGTCTGTTAGTTGCTGCACCTCCTCTCTGTAAGCTGACTCATCGTTCTTGCTGATGAGACCCACCACGGTCGTGTCATCGGCGAACCTGATGATATGGTTCGAGCTGTGTGTTGCAGCACAGTCATGGGTCAGCAGAGTGAACAGCAGTGGACGGAGCACACAGCCCTGGGGGGTCCCCCGTGCTCAGTGTGGTGGTGTTGGAGATGAGAAAGGCTATTTATCTTTAGGCTTCAGAGGTGATAGGTGAGAATAACTTCGACTTAGGATTCAAAAAGCGAATGTGCTGCAAAAGTGAAGTGGCCGATTGAAACTGAGTTAGACAAGTAGAACCATGCAATTAGCATGATAAAGGATGTGGTAAAACTGAGTATCTCAAGGAAATGAAAGAGTAACTCCACGAACCAGGTTTCTGGTGAGGCCTCTGTTGTGTATTTAATATTTCAGTAATATTGAAAATATATTGTTTGATTAAGCATTCTTTGTTTACATAATTCATTGCCAGTTCTATGTAAAAGTATGTGAACGGCATACATCATCAGGTCACCCCGTCATACTTGTGTGCCACACTAAAAGTAAAGAACGAAGTTTTCCCAGCTCCATGTTTTTCTTTAGATTAGTTTTATGTCTTGGATTTACAAAATATAACAGCCTATAAAGAACATGGAAAAGCCTTTGGTCTCCCATGACTTTCAGCCACCCCCAACCATGAGGAATGCACTAGCTGAAATGATATGTAATTAGGTAGAGTGTATTTTAAGGGACAAGATGAAGCACGCTTCATAGAAAACACATGGTTGTGGCAAGCAGCAGAAACAGCTAGAGCAAGGGACAGTGATGTAAGAGAGATGTTCAAACGTGAAGCTGCCAAGATGTCCTTGATTAGTGAGTAGTGGGGTTGGGGGATTTTGGACCACTGATAAAAGCTGCGGCGGGAGATGATTGCAGTAGAGTGGGAAAAGTGTGAGATTTGTTTATGAATGGTTTCAAGTGATTAGAAACATTAGTCAAGGAAATGTCTTTGGGAAAAAGGCAGTGCAGTGACTTTTTTATTATTCATTCAGTGGAGGTGGACTTTGTAGACTGGGGTCAACATTTAATTACCTATCTCTGTTTGCTCTTGAGAAGGTTGTGGTGAGCTGCCACAGTTCTTGAGGGACGAGCGTACCGCTGATGCTGTTGGGAGGAGATTTTCAGGATTTTGATGGTGGTGGGAGGTGATTTATTTCTTCGAGGGAAGGTTAGGGGTAAGGTGTGGGGGAGAGGTAAGCAGGGTGGATAGGAAATGAGAATAGGGCTGAACCAAATCAGGTAGTGGACAGCAAAGTTGTTTGGTGTTCTTGTAGCTGAGCCCCAGGCATAGACAGGAGGGTGAGGGGAAGTGGCCATTAATGCGGTAATTTAGCAGGTGGCAGACAAATGCCATTTCAGAGGAGCTTTCTTAATCTATTCCACATTGTGGCACAGTGATTCCCGAAATAGATGATATAGCCCCCTCTCCCTCCCCCCTCCCGAGGGTGGTTGGAATTTCTAATGATGGGGTGATAAAGATAAAGGAGCAGTGGAGGGCACATAGTGGGAAGGGGGTGGATGAGGGATTAGGCTTAATTAAAAAACAAATTACTTATTTATAAAAATTTGATCCTCAGTACCTTATTGTTCACAGTAATCATGTAATCACCTCATCTCTTGCTAACCCACTGATCTCTTAGACTTTGATCAAAGCGTGTTATAGTTTTTGAAAAGCAATGTGACACTTCTGTATTAGGCATATCATGAGAAATCTGAACTGAAGAGATCGTGTTATTTCCGGGCCCAGCCCACGCATTATCGCTGTTCATTACCGCAGTACAGTGTCAGCTAATACGATTCCCATACTCTAATCATGCAGTTTCTGTGAATTAGGGCATGATGTTCAGTGGGGTAAATTTCAGAATCTGCCCTTTAGAATGGTCTTGACCACATTTCTCGATGCCATGGCACAACCCCACTACCCCACTTTATGTAGCTTCAGGCAGTGAGTCAAATTTTGCCTGAGCTCTGATGACGTCATAACTTTTCCGTTTATTAGTTGCAGTGCTTGAGGTTGCACTTAAACAGTAGGCATTGACTGTGCTTGTTAATCCATAAGGATAAAGGCAGAAGCAGACCGAAAGGAGAAGTGTAGAGAGTATAGATAAATACTTTATTGATCCCAAAGGAAATTTCAGTGTCACAGTAGCATTACAAGTGCACAGATATACGAATATTAGAAGAGAAGCAAGAAAGAATAGAAAATAAGTTACCTCGAAGAGTTTAACCGGAGGGGGTCATCGTTGCTCCAGCTATAGATTGACTCATTATAGAGTCTAATGGCCGAAGGTAAGAGTGACCTCGTATAGCGCTCTTTGGAACAGCACAGTCTTGGTCTATTACTGAAAGTGCTCCTCTGTTCAGCCAAGGTGGCATGCAGAGGGTGAGAAACACTGTACAGAATTGCCAGGATTTTCCAGAGCATCTTTTGTTCTACCACGGCCTCCAGTGTGTCCAGTTTGACACTTGTAATTGAACCAGAGCCTTTCTAATCAGTTTACTGATTAGACATAACCTGTGTTATGCCATTGCATAGCAGATTGTACTGGCAACAATGTATTGGTAGAACATGTGAAGGAGAGGCCTGCAGTCTCCAAAGGCTTGAGTCTCCTCAGGAAGTCGAGGTGACTCTGCCATTTCTTGAAAACAGCCTGTGTTGGTGCTCCACTCAAGTCTGCCACCTAGGTGCAACCCCAGGTACTAGTAGATCCTCGCTGTGTCCAGATCCTCACCATCGGTAGTAACAGACAGCAGTGCAGGCTTAGTCTTCTGAAAGTCCATCACCATCTCCTTTGTCTTACTGATGTTGAGCTGCAGATGATTCAGCTTACACCATTTCACAAAGTCTTCTACCAGGGCCCTGTATAGTGTGGAGTGTCTGAAATATGGACTTGTACCAGAACCAAGCAGCCAACAGTAGCTAATGATTATGTTGTGTGAAAAAATTCTAAAAAGCTGAGGAGTAGAGTTAAAACATCCAAACATTAGGCTCAGTCGCCTCAATATGCTCTGGGCTGCTTGTAATACTTGTAATGAGGAATTAACAGGCAGGATGGAGAAGGAATTGATCTTGATACGAAATGACTGAGCTGAAGCTGAGCTTCAGAGAATCATATTTAGACTTTTGGTTGCAGAAAGCAATCTCTGAATGCTATACTGCACTGTGGAAAAATGTCAAAATGTTGCTTTCCAACATCATATTTAGTGGAGCGTGGTTTCAGTGCAGTCGCCCAACTTCTTTCAAAGCAACGAAACAGACTGCAAGTTACTGAATGTGGGGATCTGAGACTCCTTCTCAGTGACATTCATGATGATGCTGAGAAGCTGATATCACTGCACCAAGCCCAGCCATCTCTCTGAAAGCTCAAAAAGCAATGAAATAGCGACTAGTTGCACTACTAATGTATGCTCTAAAATTGCTGATGAAAATTGTTTTTAAAGTAATTAAATAAAGAAATAATTTTATTTGCAGCTTTAAACAGATTTGAACAATTTTTACAACTATTTGTTACTGCCCTGAATTTGCTGTTATAATTTTTTTTTATTGAAGTTCATCATCAAACATTTCCATAAGATGTATTTCAGACATTGTACATATATATCATATAATCATATATATCACAAATTTCCACAAAGTATTTATCTGAGATATACACTTATAGAAAAGAGAGGAAAGTAAAAACAAGCAAAAGGCAAGAACTATGTACAAGTAGGGAGTGATTTTTTTTTACAACAGATTCATTGATTTGTGAGAATAAAATCAGGCCTATGAGGCATTATGTAGTTAAACCACTTTTCCCAGTATGAATCAAATTGTTCCAGCTTATGATTAACATGCTGT